>NC_142584.1:118207345-118509428 GCF_965207765.1 Zootoca vivipara
AGTTTGAGGAACCAGAAGACAAGGTATGGGTGTCACCGAGATCCACCCAGTCAGAGGCAGAAGCAGATTGGCAGCACATTTTTACCCCCACTAGCTCGGACGCCACGGACTTTTTGGGATTCCAGTCCTCCCAGGCGGAAGGGGGGGGCTCGCAGGACTGGGGGGAGGTGTTCACACCAACGGGCTCGGAAAGTACTGAGTTCTTAGGCTTCGAGTCGTCCCCGACACCTGGGGGGGACTTGGGGAGGGGAGAAGGAGAGCTTGGGAGGGGGGTGGATGTGAGGGACAGGGGATATCGCGAAGTCCCTCCCCTCCTGAGTTCAAGCCCATCCCCGAGCACAGGGGAAAGCAGAGGGAGCTCCGATTCCAGTGAGGAAGCAGGAAGTCTGGTCCGAGGCTCAGGCAAGGTAGCGGAGCCAGGGTCCCAGGTGGGACAGGAAGGGGCAAATAAGGGGGGGAGACCCATCCGCCCAACTCCGGAATTACGCAGAAAGAGGAGGGGAAAGAGGATGGGTCTTCCAAGGCTTTTGTGTTGGGGAAAGACGCGCCAAAAGCAATTCGGAGGTTCTGCAACATAATGACCCCATCGTTCCGTGTAAATAGCAATGACTTCAGCACTGTAAATACGCAGCACCAATAAAAGGATAAAATGCAGAGCTGCGTAGCGTCGTTACTCTGAAGTAGCCTGCTCCGGCCACTGTGACACCAAGCAAGACACTTTTCTTTTCCATTCCCATCCAGGTCAATTATGGGTTTGTCTCCCATGACATCAATGACAAAACTCAGCTCCCTTTTTTCTACCGAATGGTACCCAAAGATGATCTCCATTACACAGGGATTGTCAAGTTGCTCCTGCATTGCAGATGGACGTGGATCGGTCTCTTTGCTCCAGACAATGACAATGGAGAAAGGTTCCTGAGGTCCTTGACCCCTATGCTCACCTCAAATGGGATTTGTGTTGCCGTCTCATACAGAATCCCAGAAATAACTCAGTTTGGAATGACAATTCTGACTAATTCATTTCCCAAAAGGAGAGAAGTCAATGTATTTGTTCTGTATGCAGAGACTCGTTCTTTCTTCATGGACATATACATTGTAAATCAAATACTCACATTCTGGAAAATGTCCACTGAGGGCAAAGTCTGGATCACAACAGCTTTGTGGGACATCAGCAAAACGTTGCCTGACGGGAGGTTAGGTTTCCAGCACCGCCACTGGTTTTTTTCCTTCTTAATTCAGACAGAGATTGCCCTAAAAGATGACAATTTTAACGTCAGTCGCTTAATTCCTTACTTTCGGACATTTGATTGTTCCATTTCAAAGCACTTGTTTTCTGCAAAAGAACGCCAGAGATGTGAACAAAAGGCGGAATCGCCCCTGGATGTCCTCAAGCAGAGTCTTTCTCCAGAAAACTACAACATCTACAGCAGTGTGTATGCTGTGGCACATGCCTTACATGCTGCTTACTCATCCAGATCCAAGCAGGTGGCAATGATGGGTGGAGGAGACGGGCAGAGGCTACAGAGGCTACAGCCATGGCAGGTATTCCCTTTGCCATCACAGATAGTACTAATGAAATGTGCAAAAGGGCTCTATCATTATTTAGAACAGTCTTTGTGGAGATCCCTTTACCACCCTTCACTTCTTCAATATTTATGCATTTTGGAAGGGTTTCTCACCTGTAAGGGGGAAGGCTTATAGGGAACAGCTTCCACTCATCAGATCGAGTTCCTCTCAGAGCAGTAAGTCCAGCAGCGGATCAGATTACAGGAGGCAGGAAGCAGATAGTGAGGGAAAAGGCTACAGCAGCGTCAAAGAGCCTCCACTCCGAGTGGAGAGGGAGGCAGAGGGGCAGGAAATGAAGGCAAAGCAGTCAGGAGGACGGCCCTCTGCCCCCCCCCCCAATGCCTGAAGTGAGCCGAACAGCACCCCGTAGTACAAGGGGGAGGCGCTTTGGCGTTCCCAAGCTGTTATGTTGGGCGCGAAAGAGAAAGAAGCCATTGCGAGGTAGACATATTTTCCGTAGACTTTGCACTGTAAATAGAATGCACCATAATAAACACCTTAAGACAAGTAGGCGTGGAGTGTTGTTACTCAAGAGTAGCCGCAAAAAACTGTGACATCATCAATTAGGATTTGTTTGATTTTGCGGGTTGGGGATGACATTGCCAAAAACAATGCAACAACCTTTTCTTATATTTCTAACCCATGGTGGAGGAACTTCTGAGGCAGCCAAATTTAGCGTGTGTATGTGTAATAATAATACCTTTATTGTCAAAGTACAACCTGTGTACAATGAAATTAACTGATCCCCCCCACAAACAGTCAATCCCAGTGCACTCTGTGTGCTTGTCGCACAACACACCAACTCCTAAAGTCAGTTGCACTATTTCCTCGCAAGCTTGATGTTTACCAGCTCTCTGCGTGAGTTGGTGAAGTCCGTTCCTCGCACCACATTGCGCAAACACATCCATACACATATTGTTCCAAATAGCACACACCCTTCTCAGGAGCTCAAAGCCGCAGCGTGTGAATGTGCCGTCATCTTGTGGCAGAAAATTATGAATGGGAACAGGGGATCATCACAGACATATCTTATAAGGAGAACAGGAAGACAGTTTTGGAATTAAATTACGTTGTATTACATTGTATTAAAATGAAACAATTCGGCAAGATTTGTAATAATTTGGAAAAATGATTAAAAAATAATAGTTGGGAAATGAAGCAAGAAGCACAGGGTAACAGTGGGGGAATCGCTCAGGTGCCTTCCAACCAGCAGGTGCTTTCCCCATTAAGCCCAAATAGCAAGCAAGCAAAAAGGAGATAGAGAAGAGAGGGAAAGGGGCTGTCCATTCAAGCAGCAGGAAGAGTGGAGGGAGCTTTCGAGGCAGTATTGGTATATCTGGTGATCCAGTGCTGAAAAGCCTCCATGGCTGCCTCCCCAGAGTCAGAAGAGTTCTGTTTCTCTGACAACACCAGCAATAAGCAGGAAGAACAACCAGGGGCGGTTGGAATGCGGTGCTAAAAGCTTGATCTCGGGAACCGTTGTGCAAGATTTGGTTACAATCAGAGCAACAAAACATTATCTATATATATATAAACGTAAAAAAGGTGAAACTGTGGGCTCCACTTTTCTCTAAATCCGCTTGACCGATTTTCCTGGAATTTGGACACAACGGTCCATGCCACTACCTGAGTGTTCGCACAACCTCAGATTGCTCACATCTCATACCTGCGCAGGTAAAAACCTGCTTTTCCACAAACTAAAACAGCACCCTCAAGTGGCGTTATTCCCACAGCTCCTCCTCCACCTCCTCCTCCCTCCCCATGGAGTCTAGCCCACACCCACAAACCCCGCCTTCACCATGAGAACTTGTAAAACAGGGGGACTCTGAGACTCAGGGGGATCTGAAGGGGGGCTATTACCCTCCATTTGACAGACTAACGCACAGCAACGCATGCAGGGCCAGCTAGTTTCCAATAAAATAACTTCACATTTTGCCCCATCCCCAAATGGGAAGCACTGAAGTAATGTTCTTTTTATCCATGTGTCGTTCTAGTTCCACTCATTTCTGAGGAACTTTGGATCTCACAATGCCTCCATGGATGGGGATGGGGAGTTGGCAGCCAACTTTGATATTTTTATCAGGGTGGTGTCGCCCAACACTTCTGTGCCTTCTTTGAAAATTGGGAGCCTCAAGCAGCAAGCACCTCCAGACAAAAGGTTCAGCATTGACGAGGTTGCCATTGTGTGGCTTGGGCTGATCACTCAGGTGAGGAACACCAAGGGTTAAGAATCCCAGTTCTTCAGTGCTTTCACAACACTAGGTGGGTGTTATTTGCAGAAACACCCAGTGTGCCCCTCACCCTACTGCAGTAAATATTAAGGCTCTTCTCATCCCAAGGCATTTCATAGAATCATAGTATTGTAGAGCTGGAAGGGATCCCAAGGGTCATCTAGTCCAACCCCCTGCAATGCAGGAATCTCAGCTAAAGCATCCATGACAGATGGCCATGAAACGTCTGCTTTAAAACTGCCAGGGAAAGAGTCCACAGCCTTCCGAGGGAGACCAGAAAGTTCTTTCTGATGTTTCCTTGGAATCTCCTTCCTTATAACTTGAAGGCATTGGTTCAGGTCCTACCCTCCAGAGCAGGAGAAAACAAGCTTGCTCCATCTTCCATGTGGCAGTGAAACTTTGCATCCATCTCATCTGCTTAATTTGCCCCAGATCGGACTAGATGCTGATATCAGTTTAGAGCAGGCATCCCCAAACTTCAGCCCTCCAGATGTTTTGGACTACAATTCCCATCTTCCCCAAACCACTGGTCCTGTTAGCTAGGGATCATGGGAGTTGTAGGCAAAAACATCTGGAGGGCCGCAGTTTGGGGATGCCTGGTTTAGAGAATGCATTTACAACATTTCAAGGATAGGTGGTTTTCCATTCTGAGAAAGAAATGCTGGACCAGAGGGACCTGTGGTCTAATCCACAAGGACCCTTCTTCTGTGGGGGAGACGCTAGAGCAATTTTCTATTAAAACGAGGAGTGATTGTGTATTTTCTTAGCCTGTTACTCAGTTCTGTGGCTTATTCACCCACCCCTAACACTTTTAATTTGATATTCATTTATTTTATGGTTAGCCACTTCCACATTCAAGGTGCAGCAAAAGCTGCTCTTCTGGATACGTCAAAGTGATTCAAGAAGGAAAGCCGCTTTGCTGCTATGCTTGTGCTCAATGTCCCAATGGGACCATCTCCACTCAGGAAGGTAAGGCATTCCAGAGGGAAAGGAAGCCCTTATCCGACCAAGGCATGTCCCACCAACTAGAAGAGGCTGCCCCAAAAGGGTAGACAGAGTGAAGCCAGGAGTCTCAAGAAGAGACATTCTAGGCCTGTGGTAGAAGCTGCCACCCAATATATTCTTGAAGAATCGAGACTAATAAAAAGACCTGAATGATACATGGAACAAAAATAATAGGACAATGAAGTCACTCTTTCTCATTGCAGATGCAGACCACTGCACCAAATGTCCAGAAGATCAACACCCTAACAAGGACAGAGATCAATGCATCCCCAAGATTACCACCTTCCTAGCCTATGAGGACACATTGGGGATCCTCTTGGTTTCCATTGCCCTGCTTTTGTTCTTAATCACAGGCCTTGTTTTAGGAATATTCATTAAATATCTTGACACTCCCATAGTCAAAGCCAACAACAGGGACCTTTCCTACATCCTCCTGGTCTCCCTCCTCCTTTCCTTTTTGTCCTCCTTTCTGTTTATAGGCCGGCCAAAGAAAGTGACCTGCCTTCTCAGGCAGACGGCCTTCGGGATCATCTTCTCAGTTGCTGTCTCTTCTTTGTTGGCAAAAACTATTACCGTTGTGATGGCCTTCCTGGCCACTAAGCCAGGAAACAGGGTGAGGAGATGGCTGGGAAAGAGTCTGGCTAATTCCATTGTCATTTCCTGTTCCAGTATCCAAATTCTCATCTGTGTCATCTGGCTGGGTACCTCTCCTCCATTCCCAGACTCTGACATGCACTCCCAGGCTGGAGAGATCATCCTGCAATGCAATGAAGGATCTGTTGCCATGTTCTACACTGTCCTTGGCTACATGGGCTTCCTGGCTGCCATCTGCTTCATGGTGGCTTTCCTAGCCAGGAAGCTTCCGGGATCCTTCAATGAAGCCAAGCTGATCACCTTCAACATGCTGGTCTTCTGCAGTGTTTGGGTGTCCTTTGTGCCCACCTACCTGAGCACCAAGGGGAAGTACATGGTGGCCGTGCAGATCTTCTCTATGTTGGCCTCCAGTGCTGGGCTTCTGGGCTGCATCTTCCTTCCCAAGTGCTACATTATCATATTCAGGCCTGATCTGAACACAAAGGAGCATCTCACAACAAAAACTAAAGACAGCCCTTGACTCTTAGAATATTAATTTATATTTGAACTGCAGTGAAGCAGGAATGGAACTGCAATACTTCTCATTTAAATGTAGCTTCACACATGGTAAATCCCATTTATTTATTTATTATTTCTTTATTTGATTTCATACAATTTACGCTCAACTTCATTGTAGAAAAACCCCTCAAAGTAGTTTCCAAAAGGATAAAGCAATAAAATTATCATTTTATTTAACAAATGGTAAAACCACAGTAGAATAAACTGAAACAAATTAAAGCTCTTACAAGCTTTATAAACATCTCAGTAGGCCTGTCTAAATAAGAATGTTGGTAACAATAAAAAAACCAATGCATGATAACTCACCACTAGCCACAGACCTTTTGGACTTAATGTTTTAGAAGTGCTTGTTTATTGCACTGTGATCCATCAAACAGGCCATTGGCAGCTGCTGGTCTTGACTTATTGGCTGCGGTTGCTTTTGCATTTTGGAAATAAGGATGCTGGAATGTACCTGTGTTGGAAACCTAGCTCTTCCCTCTGTAATGGGACTAGACACTGGCCTGAGTCCTACAGAAAGGGAGGGGTTTGGTTTGGAGGAAGGCTGCTCAAGGATACTGGGCTAGAGGTTTCCAGCATCATGCAAACTGGGTGAAAGTTACTTCCTTTGCAAACCACTAGGTCATCTTAACCCCAATTTTTGCCCGGACATGCCTTTATAAGGAAAATGGGTATGAAAATGGGTTCCGGTTCCCGCCTGCAGGAATGGCGGACCTGTTTTCCATCCCTCCGACCTTCGTAAGGAATTTGGCGGTTGCTAGGGGAGTAAATGGCAACCCCCTACTCTCTCCGGGGGTTACGGAGAGGGGCCGCTGGCCCGCGATGCCCCCAGACCCACTCCGACTGTTTTTGGAGTGGGGGGAGCTTGGGCTGAAGCACTTACGAGAGCCAGGACTCCCGGACGCTAATCTGCATGGCGGGGATTTCCATGGTTAAAGAAGATAATTAGGCTTAAATCTATGGACATACTTCAGAAGGAGGGGAAGAAGCGCTGTTTACTGCTGAGAAATTTATGCTGCTGAGGGAGAGGAGTCAAAGGCTGTATTTCATCTGGAAGAAGGATTGATGGGGACGGAGCGATAAGGGAAGTGAGTTTTTTTTTTTTCTTCATATGAGTTACTTCGTACCTTCCCAGACGCGATGTCCTGGCTTGTTTGGAGTGAAAGAGAAGCAAAAGACTGTGTGAGTTGAACTTTATAAACTGTTGTTACTGAGCATATTTTTTAAAGATGTGGAGTTGCCGACGAGAAAAGCCCCCCTCTAGTTGGACGGAAGGAGTGCCTGGACGCGTTCGGAGGATTTATGAGCTGTGACGCACTTTGAATTGGAGCAGCGACCTGAAGCTAAGTTCAGCTATAGGGCAAGGAGATCCATTAATTTACCAAGAGTCTTTGATGTCTGGATCTTCTGCCTGGAAAAGCTGTAAATTTTACAAAGATCGTTAATCTACATGGTTATGAGAGAAAACGAAAGTGATTTGAGTTTTTTAAGATGGCGCTGCTTCGTGTTGACGACGCAACAGGGAGCTCCAGACCAAGAAGATTTATGGGGAGGCTGGACTGATTAACCCACACAGGAGAAAGAACATTTGTGAAACCTTGTTTGATATTTATCTCAGCAGCTGGGAAACAATCGGTTGAAAGAGGAAAACATCTATGTGACTGTAAGGGATAGATCTGGATTATTATGGACCCGGAGAGACGATTTGAATTTTAGAAAAAAGACGGCAGTAGACGGTTGCGAGGAATCCCCAATTTCTTGAAGCATGGGAACCCCCAAAAAATTTTAGATGATTTGGTATAACATTCGGTTTGATTGATATATATGTGTATAATTTGAAATAATGTGATATAATTGGTTTTAATTGGAAAAATTAATAAAAATATATTTAAAATATAAGGAAAATGGGTATGCCATCCTTGTGAGGTAACTGGAGATGTACAATTTTTGTCAAAGGTGAGCTTTCCTAGAATGGGGTTGTCAATTCCTAGAATGAGGTTGGGTTTGCTCATATTTGGTGAATCGGAACTGGGCCTTGTCTGAAATGATTGGCTTCTCTTTGTTCTCTTATGGCAGAACAGAATTTAGTTGGTTGTACTGTGTGGCAATGTATGGTCCAAGGTATAAAATGAATTGACGATCTATGTTCTGAGCCAGCATTTTGGGAAACCTATGCTGAGTCACTTTCTTGCATGCTTGCAATAAAGTATTTTTCTACTTTCAAACCAATTCCACGTTTCTGGAAGTTTTCTTCACCTTTGCAGCAGCTTCACAGTTTTGAATCCCGAGTTCTCTTGTTAGGATACAACACTCCCACTGGCTGAACCCAGCTCTCCTTTCGCTTGGTCTCCAACAACATGCAGAGGAATGAAGTAGGCTGAACAAAGGGCACAGTTTCAAACTGCTTGGGATAGACCCTGGAGAGGAGTAGCATTAGTGGGCATTGGGATGGTGGGAGCCTTCAGTCCTTACAACTACCCCATCAGGGCAAGAGCTGCAGAGAAGGGTTGCTGGGACCACTAGGCCAGACTGCTTCTGTTTCACTTGGAATAAAGAGTTAACTTTACTGACTTCTCTGTTGTTCTAATTGCTGACCTACGCCTCATCCAAGCCCTGACATAGCTGGGCTTTGGGGAGAGGGTTGTCTGTATCATGAAAAGCTTAAAAAAAAAAATCTTAATGGGCACAAAAGCGCCTCCCCCTCCCACCCAGTGATACTGATGTAAAATAGAATGTCCCTTATAAAGCCTTATAGGTCAAAGCCAGCATTTTTAATTGGGATAGGAAATAATTGAAGAAAGCAGAGTCATTTGTCACAAGGAAAACACGTGATGAATTATTCTGCAATTTGCAAACGTGGACCCCAATAATGTTCAGCCATTTCAAGTGATCCCTGGGGATAGAAAATGTGATACCTAGGGTAAGGACTGTTTATTTGGGGGGGGGGATAAAATGCAATCAAAAGATATTTCATAATTAGATTTAAAGGGTGGTTCCCTATTTTTGAGTAAAACAGTTTTACCCAGCCCAAATCACATCTCCTCACCTACAGGACACTAAATATATTTCCGGATTCGGGACTCAAAGCACATGGAAGCTACAGCTGGAACTGCAGTGGACATTCCACATTTGGGAGGGATCCATTTTTCCTATGAATACTGCTGTCTTCCATCTTCCCTAATAATTGTCACATAACACATATGGTCAGGGAAGGGTAAGGTACATTTCATGACTGTAGTCATTATTGCTGATCAGTTCCATATGTGCCTTAGTACATTACTAAAGAGTGATCACGTAAACTATGTCCTTTTTTATTTTTATTTTTTAATACTTCAGGTTACACTTTTAGAGTAGATTATCTGAGATTCGGTACCAAGAAAATAGGTGTCAGGAGCCAGGCTGCCGTGTTGATAGCATGACACGCAAGTTGTAATTAGCATCAAGATTTATTGCAATACAAGCACTCAGGCTCAGACACCTGTCCACACACCTGTGACTTATGAATCAGTTGACCCTATGGGAGTGACTCCGGGTACGGCCGAATATCCGGAACATATGCCCTTTCCGTTTCTGGCTATGTTTTCTGTCTAAGACCCTTAGCATACATCTGCTAGTTGAATGAATTAACTACCCTTCCGGTGTGGAACTGCTCCCCCCACCCCCACCTTCTGACATTGCCTGTGTCACTTGAAAGAGTTAGTTTCTCTCTAGCACACTCTACACACACTGCATTCCTGTCATTCTCACAGCAACAGGGAATTGAAAAACTACTGTCTGGGAAGAATGCGAGCCTCGCTCTTGTTGGCCGCTTCCCAACTCCTCTGGAGCTCTTATACTGTGTGCAGAAATGTTAATGACAATAGGCAAATATATAATTTCTCCTGTGGAACCATCTCACATAACAGAGAATTCTAAGAAACCCTGAACTTGTTTAAATACTTTTTTAAAAAACTGTTTCAGCATCAGATTTGTACTTTTGTTTTATTGTTAAATATGCCTTTGTATTCAGATCAGGCCTGTATAGAATAATGTAGCACTTGGGAAGGAAGATGCAGCGCAGAAGCCCAGCACTGGAAGCTAAGATAGAGAAGACCTGCATTGCTACCATATATTTCCCCTTGATACTCAGGTAGGTGGGCACAAAGGAGACCCAAACACTGCAGAAGACCAGCATGCTGAAGGTGATCAGCTTGGCTTCATTGAAGGACCCTGGAAGCTTTCTAGCTAGGAAAGCCACCATGAAGCAGATGGCAGCCAGGAAGCCCATGTAGCCGAGGACAGTGTAAAACATGGCAACAGACCCTTGGTTGCATTGCAGGACTATCTGTCTAGGTTGGGAGTGCATGTCAGAATCTGGGAATGGGGGAGAAATTCCCAACCATGTGGTGCAGATGACAACTTGGAGATTAGAGCAGGAAATGATAGTGGAGTTGGCCAATCTCTTCCCCAGCCATCTCCTCACCTTGTTCCCTGGCTTTGTGGCCATGAAGGCCAGCAGCACAGTGATGGTTTTAGCCTCTCACCTGCGCTAAATCTTGACTCAATCTGTCTCAGGGACAGGAATTGTTCTCTGCATCCACTTGGTGGGTGTCTGAGAAGGACGCAGTTGCTCTGGTGGTATTCCCCACCCATGGGAGAATAAACCCCTAGTGTGATCACAGACAGCAATGTCCCTTAAAGTCTGATCTAAAACTGTGTAGGGACATGATCCAGAGCTTCTTTTTCATTGTTTGTGATTAATGAAAGGTAAAGAAAGATGTATATTTAAGTATACATATTCCCACGACCACTGTGTGGTTTTCATTACAACTGTAGTGGGAAACAGGGGTCAAAACTGAATATGTGAAGAATTAGAAGCCATTTTTAGCTTTAGCCGTCAGCTGTCCCTTTGTATTCAAATCAGACCTTAGTATAATAATGTAGCACTTGGGAAGGAAGATGCAGCCCAGGAGCCCAGCACTAGAGGCTAAGATAGAGAAGACCTGCACGGCTACCATGTATTTCCCCTTTGTGCTCAAGTAGGTGGGCACAAAGGACACCCAAACACTGCAGAAGACCAGCATGCTGAAGGTGATCAGCTTGGCTTCATTGAAGGACCCAGGCAGTTTCCTGGCTAGAAAAGCCACTATAAAGCAGATGGCAGCCAGGAAGCCCATGTAGCTGAGGGAGGCATAAAACATGGCAACAGTTCCTTCATTACATTTCAAGATTATCTCTCCAAGCTGGGAGTGCATGTCAGACTCTGGGAATGGGGGAGAGATGCCCAGCCAGATGGTGCAGATGACAACTTGGACACTGGAGCAGGAAATGACAATGGAGTTGGCCAGACTCTTCCCCAGCCATCTCCTCACCTTGTTCCCTGGCTTTGTGGCCAGGAAGGCCAGCACCACAGTGATGGTTTTGGCCAACACAGAAGAGACAGCAAAGGAAAATATGATGCTGAAGGCTGTTTGTTGGATAAGGCAGGTCACTTTCCTTGGCCGGCCGATGAACAGGAAGGAGGACAAAAAAGAAAGCAGGAGGGAGATGAGGAGGATGTATGACAGGTCCCTGTTGTTGGCTTTGACTATTGGGGTTTCTTTATATTTAATGAAGATTCCGAAAATGAAGCCTGTGATTAAAGACAAGGAGATAGCATTGGAAGCCAGCAGGCTACCCAAAGTGTCTTCATAGGCCAGGAATGTAATAACTTTGGGAACTCATTGATCTCGGTCCATGTTTGAGTGTTGATCTTCTGGACATTTGGTGCAATGTTCTGCATCTGAGGAGGAGAAAAAGGGTGCCTTAGTATCGTTTAGATATCTCCATAGCCTTCTGTGCTGCGTTACATATCTTTTTTTTATGTATTTCATTTAAAAAAAATTAAAATAGCTTTTTTAAAGTTCAGATCAATACAATAAAATCAAAAATCACACAAATAACCATAACATCCAAAACTTACAAACAGAACAAGCAAAACAAATAAACAAACAAATTTATCCTCTCCCGCCATACGACTTCCACTTATCTTCATCTCAGGTTAATTAAACTAAACTAATTACTGCTTCCATTATCATAATAAACTTCTCTAATAATTCCTCATATAAACTTGATTTAGAAACAGTATTAAACATTAAAAAAACTTCCCTATACAGGGCTGCCTTCAGATGTCTTCCACAAGTTGTATGGTTACTTATCCCCTTGGTTGGGCAAGTCACATAACTCCATACCATCCAACATTTCTCTGATGAAAATAGGGACGTCCTAAGGAAAAGAGGGGCATTCTGAAATCAAATCAGAAACTGGGACGGTTTCTGTAAATCCAGGACTGTCCCTGGAAAATAGGGACACTTGGAGGGTCTTGTGCTTTTGGAATTATTCAGCAAATGATTTGAGCTTACCAGATGTCACATCAATAAAGTTTCCTCTACCTTGTTAAACCATTTGGGCCACACTATGGCTTCCAAGTTAATAGTGAACTTTATCTCAGTAGAAGTCTCTCTCTCTATACTCCCAATTTTCACTCTAACACGAGACTTATTGGGAAACATCACCCAATTCTCAATATCATACTTGGCTGGCAGCTCCCCATTCTCATCCAAATACAGGCTCCCCATGGAAGTATTCAGAAACTGGACCTCTCTTAGGAAAGAGTGCAGCTGGAATGACAAGGAAAGGCCCAGTACAAAAAAAGTATGAAACCCTATTGAGTATCTCAGCCCTACACATTTTGAGCTCCTATGAATTGGGGCCAGTGTGCATCTCATCTGTTCTGATAAGCCCTTATAAGCATTCCATTTTATTTATTTAACCATTCAAATACCACCTTTTATATAGAACAGGCATCGGCAACCTCCGGCCCATGGGCTGGAAATGGCCCACAGAGGCTATTTATCCAGCCCACGAGCCACCCGGTCACCAAGCCACCCACTTGGCAAGTCCCCGTGCGCGCCCCCCACTCTAAACCCGCACGGCGCGGCGCGGGGACTCACCAAGTGGTGCCGAAAATGGCATCTGGGCACACGCATATTCCAGAAACAGTGTCTGGGCATGCCCAGACGCCCGAAATAGCTTCTGCGCATGTCAGGGCATGCACAGAAGTGATTTCTGGCGCTCCAAAAATGGGTAGCGCAGCACCGGAAATCACTTCTCTGCCTGTCCGGCGCCTGTCTGGCCCATGGACCAACGTCAGTGGAAATGATCCGGCCCACGGCCGGAAAACTTTGCCGATGCCTGATATAGAATAACAAGGTGCTGTACAGAATAAGATCAATACAAAAATGGCTTGATTTAAAACAGATATAAAAATGCTATAAAATGTATTCCAACACAATTTAGCATTGACTTCGGATAGTAGATCTACAATCAGTATTACACCTGAGTGCATGGGAAGCCTTTCTGAATAGTTTTGTTAGAAGTAGCTGGTGAGACACCATTACCCCGACACCCTCTGTATCTCTGTAGAAGTTATTCCATGGTACGGGAGCCACTATGGCAGGCATCCCCAAATTTTGGCCCTCCAGATGTTTTGGACTACAATTCCCATCATCCCTTACTACCTGTCCTGTTAGCTAGGAATCATGGGAGTTGTAGGCCAAAACATCTGGAGGGTCACAGTTTGGGGATGCCTGCACTACAGAGAAGACCCTCGCAGGTCTACTCACAGTCAAGAGTAGCATATGAAAGGGATCTGTGGTTGTATTAAGCAGTGTTTCTCAACCTTTTTTGGGCCACGGCACACTTGTTCCGTGAAAAAAATCACGAGGCACACCACCATTAAAAAAGTTAAAAAATTTAACTCTGTGCCGCCCTATATTGACTATAATTATGACTGTAAGAAACACTTGCCAATTGCTGTGTTGGTTGCAATCTCCTGTAATAAGGCTTCACAAGCCGTCCGGCGGGTTAGTGGTGCGTATTGGCGGCCACCAGGCTCGTTTGCACTGAGCTTTGGGAAAGAGGAGGAGAAATATTGCTTTCCGGTGGGTAAGCATTGGATATTGGCGGCCGCCAGGCACGTGACAATGCAAATCGCCCTTCTCGTCGCGGCACGTCGCGGCACACCATACAGTGTCTCGCGGCACACTAGTGTGCCGCGGAACAGTGGTTGAGAAACACTGGTATTAAGCATCCCCACTGCCTGGGGAAAGGAAGGGAAACTTTTACACTTGCATACTTCCATGTGAAATGGAACATTGATCACTAGATCACGTGGAAGCCTGAAGATATGAAATCTCTCCCTTCCGTTCAAACAGCAGCAGCTTTTGGTAGAACTTGCACAACTCCACAAGGGAGGACGCAGTTAAATTTATCATTTAAATAAAACTATGTGTGCATTCTAGAAACAGTTGAAGGTAATTTTGTTCCAAAAAGATGTTACAGAAAGATGAAAGGTTCTCTGCTTTTCATGCTATTTTTACATTGTTGCATTGTGTTTTATTCTATCCACAGCTGTTTTGTAATGTTAAACCACCTTGAGGATTTTTTTTTGGGGGGGGGGAGGCACAGTGTTATATAAGGCTTTTAATAGAAAAGTGCTATTTTCTAGAGCAGGCATCCCCAAACTGTGGCCCTCCTGAGTGGAGATGGTCCCATTGGGGCATTGAACACAAGCATAGCAGCAAAACGGTTTTCCTTCTTGAATCACTTTGACGTATCCAGAAGAGCAGCTTTTGCTGCACCTTGAATGTGGAAGTGTCTAACCATAAAATGAACGAATATCAAATAAGAAGTGTTAGGGATGGGTGAATAAGCCACAGAACTGAGTAAGAGGCAAAGAAAATACACAATCACTCCTCGTTTTAATAGAAAATTGCTCTAGCGTCTCCCCCACAGAAGAAGGGTCCTTGTGGATTAGACCACAGGTCCCTCTGGTCCAGCATTATATTCTCAGAATGGGAAACCACCTATCCTTGAAATGTTGTAAATGCATTCTCTAAACCAGGCATCCCCAAACTGCGGCCCTCCAGATGTTTTGGCCTACAACTCCCATGATCCCTAGCTAACAGGACCAGTGGTCAGGGATGATGGGAATTGTAGTCCAAAACATATGGAGGGCCGAAGTTTGGGGATGCCTGTTCTAGAGCCATAGCTATGGGCTGGGGGAATAAACAGGGTTTTTTTTGCCCCAGCTGAAGCTTCCAGGGGGGGCGCCATGTGGCTCCTAACCTGTGCATGTGTGTATGCAAATACACATGGAGGTGTGCCAAACTGGGTCTTTGACCCAAGTGAAATAAAGCCTAGTTTCACCCCTGCCAGAAAGGGCAGAAATGTTTACCTTCCCCATGGGACTTACTAATTAGAATTTTCTCCAAAATGGAGATGGGTAAATTTCATTCTGGAGTTGGGAGAATGGTTTGCAGTTTGCAAAATGGGGAAAGGGAATACCTGCCATGGCTGCAGCCTTTGATGTTCCAACCTGTCTCTTGCACGCACCGTCAACATGGATTTTGATCTGGCTGAATATGTGGCCTTTAAGGCCTGAGCCACAGCTTGGATACTGAAGTAAGTGATGTAGCTGTCTTGAGACAGGGCTCTCTCCAGCTCCTCTTGGGGCAGCGTCTCCAGTTTCTCCTTCTCTCTGCATCTTGTCCGACCTTTTACAGCCAACGTGTGCTTTGAATATGAGCAACGGAATGCTTTATTGATAAACTTCCCAAGAAGAGAGGATTCTGGTCCATAGTATTGATATTTTCTCCTTATTTGGGGCTTCATTATAAAGGACAAAGAGCCATGGATGTAGTGGAAGTAATTTGGAGGAGCAGACAAATTCACATTAATGTCCTGAAAACTTGTCGAGATCCAGACTTTTGCTCCAATTTCTTTCTCAAATTTTTCTTGAATTTTCATGATTGGATTCCATCCCAAGCGAGTGATTTCGTAGTAAACAAATACATTGACTTGTTTCCATATGGCAACTGGTTTACTCAGGCTGAACATTTCAAGCAGATTGTTTTCTGGTATTTGTTTTTTTTAAGGCAATGCAAATTCCACTATTAATAGTCAGAGATGTCAGGCCACTCACAAACCTTTCTCCATTGTCGTTGTCTGGAAAAATGAGGCCGACCCAAGTCCATTTGAAATGCAGGAGCAACTTGGCAATCCCCTGGTACTGAACATCTTCTTTGGGGATCATCCGTGTCACAGTGGCCGGAGTAGGCTACTTCAGAGTAACGACGCTACGCAGCTCTGCATTTTATTCTTTTATTGGTGCTGCGTATTTACAGTGCTGAAGTCATTGCTATTTACACGGAGTGATGTGGTCAGTCGGTATCAGAACCTCCGAATGACTTTTGGCGCGTCTTTCCCCAACACAAAAGCCTTGGAAGCCCCATCCTCTTGCCCCTCCTCTTTCTGCGTAATTCCGGCGTTGGAGGGATGGGTCTCCCCCCCTTACTTGCCCCTTCCTGTCCCACCTGGGACCCTGGCTCCGCTACTTTGCCTGAGCCTCGGACCCGACTTCCTGCTTCCCCACTGGAATCAGAGCTCCCTCTGCTTTCCCCTGTGGTCGGTGATGGGCTTGAACTCAGGAGGGGAGGGACTTCGCGATATCCCCTGTCCCTCACATCCACCCCCCTCCCAAGCTCCCCTTCTCCCCTCCCCAGGTCCCCCCCAGGTGTCGGTGACGACTGGAAGCCTAAGAACTCAGTGCTTTCCGAGCCCGTTGGTGTGAACACCTCCGCCCAGTCCTGCGAGGCCCCCCCTTCCGCCTGGGAGGACTGGAATCCCAAAAAGTCCGTGGCGTTCGAGCTGGTGGGGGTAAAAATGTGCTGCCAATCTGCTTCTGCCTCTGACTGGGTGGATCTCGGTGACACCCATACCTCGTCTCCCGATTCCTCAAACTCCGCTTCCCAGCGCCATGGTGAGCTGCTCTCCCGTGCCTCCTCCTCCTCCCCCTCCCTTTCCATGTGCCAGGGCTTGGGTCTGTGGGGAAAGAGGGCGTGAAATTCTTCCACCAAGAATTCCTCCTGTATCTGAGTGGCTGGGACCCATTCATTCTGGGATGGTGGAGCGTCCTCCCATGCCATGAGGTACTCCAGGCCCCCCACCCCTCTCCGTGAATCAAGGATGGCCGTGGCTTCATTTAGTTGCTCCCTGCCTCCCCTCTCCCCCCCTCCCTCGGGGGTTTGTTCGCTGTCTCGGAGCCTGCTGCTTTCCCTGTACGGCGACAGCAGCGATCTATGAAACACTGGATGCACCCTCATTTCCTCTGGCAGTGCCAGCCTGTATGCCACCGGGTTGACCTGTTACGTGACCGTGAAGGGGCCCAGCCGTCTGGGTGCCAGCTTTTTGCACCTCCCTCTGGTGGGAAGGCCCTCCGAGGACAACCAGACCTTGTCCCCCACCCTGATGACCTCCCCTTGTCGCCTGTGGCGCTCTGCCCCCTTTTTGTACGCTTCCTTGGCCCTCTCCAAGTGTTCTCTGAGCTGCTGGTGCACCGTCTCCAGTTCCTCTGCCCAATCCTCAGCCTGTGGGCCCTCCTCCTCCTCCTCCCCCTCCCTCTCTGGGAAAGATCTGAGGTCGCGCCCGTAATTGGCCTTAAAGGGCGACACCCCTGTGGAGACGTGCACCGCATTGTTGTAGGCAAATTCTGCCAGTGGCAGGCGATCCACCCAGTCTGTTTGCCGCTGGCTGACGTAGCATCTCAGGTACTGCTGCAGAATGGCGTTGACCCTCTCCGCCTGTCCGTTGGTCTGCGGGTGTCTAGCCGTCGACAAGCTGACCTCCACCTGCAGGAGGTTCATGAGCCGCCGCCAGAACCTGGAAACAAATTGGCGGCCACGATCCGAAATAACCCTTAAAGGTAATCCATGCAGTCGGAATACGTGGTCAACAAACAGTTTGGCTGTCTCTTCTGCTGAGACCGCCCTGGCACACGGTATAAAGTGGCACATTTTGGACATGAGGTCCACCACCACCAACACTGCGGTCTTGCCCCTGGAAGAAGGCAGATCTGTGATGAAGTCCATGGACACCACTTCCCACGGCCTGTGTGGTGTGGCTAAGGGCTCCAGCAATCCTGGTGGCGCTGCTCTGACCACCTTTGCCCGCTGGCATGTGTCACAGCCCCGTACATAGTCTCGAACATCTTCCCGCACCCCTGGCCACCAGAAGTGTCTCATGACTAGGTGAGCGGTTTTGTCCCTTCCAAAATGACCCGCCGTTGGGTTGTCGTGCATCTGCTTGAGGACTGTACGTCTAAGCTGGGTGGTGGGCAGGTAGAGTGCACCCTTGTAGAAAAGCAGCCCCCTGCGTTCTGCAAAGTCTTTTGCCTGCTCCCTCCCCCCTCTCAGTTCTCTGAAGATGCGGTTGGCAAATTCATCCGCTGCCGTCAGCGCTGTGAGTTCTGCCTCGCTCACCACTGCTGCTCCGCAGGACCATGCTGACGGGGGGAAAATGTGCCTGGGTGCTGGTGGCGCCTCCTCCTCCATGTACTCTGGCTTGCGGGAGAGGGCATCCGCCCTGACATTCTGCTCTCCCGGGATGTAGTGGATGGAGAAGTTGAAGTTCGAGAAGAACTCTGCCCACCGTATCTGCCTCTGGTTGAGCACCCTGGCAGTTCTCCAGAACTCCAGGTTCTTGTGGTCCGTGCACATCTGGATGGGGTGCTTGGCGCCCACCAGGAAGTGTCTCCAATGCTTGAACGCCGCGTGGATCGCAAGAAGTTCCTTATCAAACACAGTGTAGTTTCGCTCTGGCTGGGTCAACTTCCTGGAGAAGAAGGCACAGGGTCTCCACTCTCTGTTGGCGTCCAGTTGCAACAAAATGGCGCCCACAGCTTTTTCAGAAGCATCTGTCTCCACGCGTAGGGGCGCGTCCTGAACCACGTGGAACAGGTTCTGGTCTGAGGCGAACACCCTCTTGAGGCTTTCGAACGCTGCTTGCGCCTCTGGTGTCCACCTGAACTTCTGCTTGCCTCTCAGGCAGTCAGTGATGGGAGCCGTAACGCGAGAGAAATTCTTGATGAACTTCCTGTAGAAGTTGGCGAAGCCTAGTAGGCGTTGGGCATCTTTGCGCGTCCTGGGACTGTGCCAGTCCAGGATGGCCTGCACCTTGTCCTTGTCCATCGCCAGCCCCTTGTCTGACAGCTTGTAGCCCAGGAAGTCCACCTCTTTGGTGTGAAACTTGCACTTCTCCAGCTTCACATACAGGTGGTTCTCCTTCAGGCGCTGCAACACCTCCCTGACATCTTTCACATGCTGCACTGGGTCATTGGAATAGATAAGGATGTCATCCAGGAAGACCAAGCATTTCCTGAAGAGGAGGGACCCCAGGACGTGGTGCATGAAGGCCTGGAAGCATGCTGAGCCCCCTTGCAACCCGAAGGGCATCACCAGATATTCAAAAGAGCCCAGAGGCGTGAACATCGTGGTTTTCCATTCATCGCCTTCCCGGATCCTGATCAAGTTGTACGCCCCCCGTAGGTCCAGCTTGGTGAAAATCTTGCCCCTGCGTGCCGCTGTCAGGAGATCGTCCACTCTGGGCATGGGGAAAGCCACTGGCTCTGTCACTGAATTCAGCCGTCTAAAATCCACCACAAGACGGCGCTGTTGCGTGTCTTTCTTGTCCACCCAGAAGACCGGGCTGCCCCCTGCTGCCTTGCTTTCCCTGATGAACCCCCGCTTGAGGTTCTTGTCGATGAAAGCGCGCAGATCCTCCAGTTCCTGGTCTGACATGGCGTACAGCTTGGCTGGGGGTATCGTCGCCCCTGGCACCAGGTTGATCTGGCAGTCAAAAGGCCTGTGCGGGGGTAGGTGGTCGGACTCCGCTTCGCTGAAGACCTCCTGCAGGTCCCAGTACGGCTTGGGTATCGCCTCACCCCCTTTGACATGCATGGTGGCCACCGTGGCTATCGGAGGCCCCTCCCCTGGTTGGTGCTGCATGCAATGTTCCAGACAAAAGTCCGACCCAAACGTGATGCATCTCTGGTGCCAACTGATGGAGGGGTCGTGGCGCGCCAGCCAGCTCATGCCCAAGACGATGGGGGGGTCTGAGATGGTGGTGACGTTGAACGCCAGTGTCTCTGAGTGCCTTCCCACCGTCATTCTCATGGGGGGGGGTTTGATGTGTGATGGCCCCTCCCAGCAACTCTCTGCCGTCAATGGTTGCCACGTGCAGAGGAAAATCCAGCTGCAGAAGCTGGATCTGGTGCTCTTCTGCAAAGTTTCTCGAGAAGAAGTTGGCTGAGGCACCACTGTCAATTAAGGCTAGGACTGTCAGGGGATAGCCATTTGGGAGCGTTAGCGTGACTTCTAGAACCACTCCTGCTCTGGGAGGGGTGGGCTGGCTCTGCTCCTCTCTGTGCGGGTGGGCGGGCTGGGGCTGTTGTCTGCTGACTGTGCCTGGCTGCTGCCCCTTGTCTCCTGCAGCCAGGCTTTACCGTTTCCCTGCTGTGGTGCTGCGTTAGTGGGGGAGGGCACCACCGTTCCCGCCTTTCCTTGCCACTCCCTGCGATGTGGGCAGTCTCTGACGAGATGCTGGGGGGAGTTGCAGAGAAAGCAATTCCCGCCTCTTCCCTCCTTGCGTCTTGGCGCCGCTGGGGTTTGAAAAGCCCCCGCGCGCGCGCGCTATCAATCTGCATGGGCTCCTGGTCCTGGCTGGCCCCAGGCGTGGCTTGAAAGGGTTGTTGGGGGAGTGGCTTCTCCTGCGACCGTGGGAACCAAGCCCGCTTTGCGCGCGTTGCTTGCTTGTCGCTCCACCGGGACTCCTGTCTCACCCCCACCGCCAGAGCCTCTTTGCTCAGCTGATCCATAGTACTGGGCTTTGGACCTCTCGAGAGCTCATCCTTCACCTCCTCGTGCAAACCCAAGTAGAACGCCGCTTGCATAGGAGGCGACTCAAGTACCCACCCCAGTCTGTGCACCAGCATGGTGAATTTCGCCCAATATGCGCGAACTGTCATATTTCCTTGGCGTAAATTATGAAGTTCCTCCTTAGTCTGGTCCATATGACTATCGGACGAATACATCGTTCTCAAACCTTCTAGAAATTGTTGGACATTTTTCATGCAAGGATTCTTGGTTGCGATTAACGGTCTTAGCCACTCCCTGGCTGCCCCGGTAAGGTGTTCCACAATAAACGCTACCCTGTGCTCATCATCGGGGAACTCATTATGGTGCAGCTCAAGAGCATACACGATCTCAGTCTCAAAGCCATGATATTCCCTCGGGTCTCCATTGAACTTGCTTACTAGGGTCCCGGCTCTCCTTCCTGGCAGCACTTGGACTTGGGGGGCCCCTCCCGCCTTGTCTTTCTCTGCATCCAGCTTGCTTTGGAGGTCTACCGCCACCGCCCTTAATTGCTGCTCTCTTTCCTGAAGCGCTCTCACCTGTTCCGCAAGTTGTAGCCGGTCCTCCTGGACCTTCTTAGTCTCTTCTTTAGCTGCCTTTAATTCTCCCTGTGCCTGCAGCGTCAGCTGCTGCAGCTCTTCCTGGGCTTGCTCCGCGATCTGCCGCCATCTCTCCGCCTCTGACACGCTCATCCCGGCAACTCCAAAGTAGCCCAAAAAAAAGGATTCGGAGGTTGCTGTCACAGTGGCCGGAGTAGGCTACTTCAGAGTAACGACGCTACGCAGCTCTGCATTTTATTCTTTTATTGGTGCTGCGTATTTACAGTGCTGAAGTCATTGCTATTTACACGGAGTGATGTGGTCAGTCGGTATCAGAACCTCCGAATGACTTTTGGCGCGTCTTTCCCCAACACAAAAGCCTTGGAAGCCCCATCCTCTTGCCCCTCCTCTTTCTGCGTAATTCCGGCGTTGGAGGGATGGGTCTCCCCCCCTTACTTGCCCCTTCCTGTCCCACCTGGGACCCTGGCTCCGCTACCTTGCCTGAGCCTCGGACCCGACTTCCTGCTTCCCCACTGGAATCAGAGCTCCCTCTGCTTTCCCCTGTGGTCGGTGATGGGCTTGAACTCAGGAGGGGAGGGACTTCGCGATATCCCCTGTCCCTCACAATCCGGTAGACAAAAGGGAACTGGGCTTTATTATTATGAAGCTGATGTGTAAAGCCACAACTGACCTTGTGAGGAAAGGAAGGAAAAACCGTGTGATTGCCAATCAAAATAGGGAAGATATATTTATTTACCTGAAATGATTTTAAAAATGTGCTGGCAGGAGCTGATGGGAATTTTGGTCTGAAATATCTTGAGGGTGCCAGGTTGGCAGAGGGTAGAAGAAAGGTTCCTGGATCTAGTACCGTATTATGCTATAGCTAAAGATTCCCCACTTTGCGATGCTCCTTCTGGACCCACATGAAGAGTAAGTGGAATTCTATGCTGTCAAAGTTGTCCTCTACAAAAAAAGTTTTTTTAAAAAAATCCTTCCAGTAGCACCTTTGTTGTTGTTTAATCATTTAGTCATGTCTGACTCTTCGTGACCCCATGGACCAGAGCACGCCAGGCACTCCTGTCTTCCACTGCCTCCCGCAGTTTGGTCAAACTCATGTTGGTAGCTTTGAGAACACTGTCCAACCATCTCATCCTCTGTCGTCCCCTTCTCCTTGTGCCCTCAATATTTCCCAACATCAGGGTCTTTTCTAGGGAGTCTTCTCTTCTCATGAGGTGGCCAAAGTATTGGAGCCTCAGCTTCAGGATCTGTCCTTCCAGTGAGCACTCAGGGCTGATTTCCTCCAGAATGGATAGGTTTGATCTTCTTGCAGTCCATGGGACTCTCAAGAGTCTCCTCCAGCACCACAATTCAAGAGCATCAATTCTTCAGCGATCAGCCTTTATGGTCCAGCTCTCACTTAGAATTACTTACACTAGAAGCTTCGGTGAGGGGGTCTGGGAAAAGTTGTATGGCCACTGTTTATAAATATTTCTTGGAGATATAATCCCATTAATGAAGAAGTCACCAGGCCGGTAGAAATTGAATGCTTCATTTCCCCCCTTGATCAGATTCAAGGAGCATGTTGCCTTCAGTTTCCCGCATACTTCATGGGGGATTAGCAGCAGCAGCAGCAACAGCAGCAGGACTATCATTCTACCTCTGTGGTTGCTTTCACCTCCAGAGACAGTTAAGCAGAAGAAGCGAAAAACTCTTGCAAGATCAAAGCTGGTGTGGTTTCACCAATACGCCTGCTTTTTCAGCTATGGCTTCAGAGCCACTAAACCCCAGACAGGAATACATCCCACTTCCCCTTTGGGAAATATTGAGTCAATCTGACACTTTCCAAAAAAACCACAGCGCAGCAAATAACCACTTGCTTCTATTCTTTCTGATGCTTTGGAAAGTTACAGAAACACCTTTGGCAAGAACAAATCACTATGATTTGGATAATTATAAAGCAAAGAAGTTTCATCTCTGCAATATTCTGGAGTCTCTTGGTGACTTGAGAGGCAGATCAGAGAATCATAGAATCATAGAGTTGGAAGAGACCACAAGGGCCATCCAGTCCAACCCCCTGACAAGCAGGAAACACCATCAAAGCATTCTTGACATATGCCTGTCAAGCCTCTGCTTAAAGACCTCCAAAGAAGAAGACTCCACCACACTCCTTGGTAGCAAATTCCACTGCCGAACAGCTCTTACTGTCAGGAAGTTCTTCCTAATGTTGAGGTGGAATCTTCTTTCTTGTAGTTTGAATCCATTGCTCCGTGTCCGCTTCTCTGCAGCAGCAGAAAACAACCTTTCTCCCTCCTCTATATGACATCCTTTCATATATTTGAACACGGCTATCATATCACCCCTTAACCTTCTCTTCTCCAGGCTAAACATACCCAGCTCCTTAAGCCGTTCCTCATAAGGCATCATTTCCAGGCCCTTGACCATTTTGGTTGCCCTCTTCTGGACACGTTCCAGCTTGTCTGTAACCTTCTTGAACTGTGGTGCCCAGAACTGGACACAGTACTCCAGGTGAGGTCTGAGCAGAGCAGAATACAGTGGTACTATTACTTCCCTTGATCTAGATGCTATACTCCTATTGATGCAGCCCAGAATTGCATTGGCTTTTTTAGCTGCTGCATCACACTGCTGACTCATGTCAAGTTTGTGGTCTACCAAGACTCCTAGATCCTTTTCACATGTACTGCTCTCAAGTCAGGTGTCACCCATCCTGTATTTCATTTTTTTTGCCCAAGTGTAGTACCTTACATTTCTCCTTGTTAAAATTCATCTTGTTTGCTTTGGCCCAGTTGTCTAATCTGTTAAGGTCATTTTGAAGTGTGATCCTGTCCTCTGGGGTTTTAGCCACCCCTCCCAATTTGGTGTCGTCTGCAAACTTGCTCAGGAAGCCCTTAAGCCCATCATCCAAGTCATCGATAAAGATGTTGAATAAGACTGGGCCCAAGACAGAACCCTGTGGCACCCCACTAGTCACTACTCTCCAGGATGAAGAGGAGCCATTGATGAGCACCCTTTGGGTTCAGTCAGTGAGCCAGTTACAAATCCACTGAATGGTAGCATTGTCTAGCCCACATTTTACCAGCTTCTTTACAAGAATATCATGGGGCACCTTGTCAAAGGCCTTGCTGAAATCAAGATAGGCTACATCCACAGCGTTCCCTTCATCTACCAGGCTTGTAATTCTGTCAAAAAATGAGATCAGATTAGTCTGACATTACTTATTTTTCAGAAACCCATGCTAACTTTTAGTGATCACAGAGTTTCTTTCTAGGTGCTCACAGACTGTTTGCTTAATGATCTGCTCTAGAATCTTTCCTGGTATTGATGTCAGGCTGACTGGGCGGTAATTGTTTGGGTCCTCTCTTTTCCCCTTTTTGAAAATAGGGACAACAGATGCAGAGCTGGAGAAAAAAAACATATTTGCAAAAAGTCACAGATGTGGCTCCAAAGTTTGAGGTATGATCTAGCATGCCTCTTAGTTGTCTCTCAGCAACGTTTACGCCAAACTCCACCCCCCCCAAACAAACACATAGACTCATAGAATTTGAAGGGATCCTGAGGGTCATCTAGTGCAATTCCCACATTGCTTCAGGTCCTAGTCTCCAGGGCAGGTGAAAGCAAGCTCGCTCCATCTTCCATGGGACAGCCCTTTAGATATGCCTATCATATCTCCTCTCACTGTCTTCTTCTCCAGGCTAAACATAGCCAACTCTCTCAACCATTTATCATAAGGCTTCCAGACCCTTGATCATCTTGGTTGCCCTCCACTGCTCATGTTCCAGCTTCTCAATATCCTTCTTAAATTGTGGCACCCAGAACTAGACACAGTGTTCCAAGGCAGAATAGAATAATACTATTGTTTCCCTTGTTTTGGGCGCTATACCTCTGATGATGCAACCTAGAATAATGTTAGCTTCTCCACTGCTGCATCATACTGTTGACTCATGTTAAGCTTGTGGTCCACTAAGACTCCTAGATCCTGTATTACTGGCAAGCCACATGTCCCCCACCTTAAAGTTGTGCAGCTGGTTCATCCTGCCTAAGTTTCGAACCTTACATTTGCATGCCAAGGCCCCATGACCAAATCACTCCTTATGCATTGAGTCACCTGATAAGACACTAGCATATAGATTTTGGGTTCAAAGAGGTCACAACTTTATTGTCCTGAAGTCAGGGGCCTAAAAAGTCCATAGCAAGGTCGTAGCAAGAAAGAAAAAACATATGAAAAAAGAATTGGAGGGTGGGATATACAACGGAAAAGCCAAGATTCCCAAAGCAAGAGACCGATCTGTCATTAATCAAAAACTATAGGCTACTTTCATTATTAAAAAAATGATTATAAATTATTAGCAAACGTATTAGCCAATAGAATGAAAGGAATATTGTTAGATATAATACATCATGACCAAGCAGGATTTCTTCCAGGTCGTCAAATGAAAGATAATATAAGGAACATAATTGATGTTATAGAGTGCGTGGAGGTAAGAAATGAAAAACAAGCAGCCTTGATGGTTATAGACCCTGAAAAGGCATTTGATAATATTTCTTGGTCCTTTATGCATAAGGTTTTAGAAGAGATGAATTTCGGGGAAAGGTTCAGAAGACTGAGAAGTGCAAAATTTTGAAAGAGGCAAGACAAGGATGCCCCTTGTCACCATTATTGTTTATCTTGGTATTAGAGGTTCTGGTGAGAAATATAAGAGTAGAAGAAACCATCAGAAGAATAAAAGTAGGAAATAAAGCATATTAATTTAAATCATTCGCGGATGACCTTGTGATAACAGTTGACGATCCTATAAGCTGCTTGTCCACCAGGTTTCTCTTATGCACAGCAACTCGGGTCATATGGGGGAGGGGGGGTTGCAGTGATTTTTAGGAAGTCACTAGCTTGCATCAGGCGTCCTACTGGGAAGACCCAGTTCTCTGAGTGCATGTTCTGGAAGTTGGGCAATAAGGGCAGTACAGGATTCCTTTTTGGTGTACCGACCTCCCCGCTGCCCCAGGGATTCCCTGCCTGAGCTGCTTCAGGTCGTGGCGGACGTTGTCCTGGAGACACCTAGTTTGGTTGTCCCAGCGGAGGCAGAGGAAAACCACAGCTGGCAGTGTTCCTGGCCATCAGGCCGCCCCCTGCGGCTACCCTCCGCTCCTGGCCCTGCCCGGTGAAGCGCAACTCTGGCAGTGTCGGCGTCGGCCCTGCCCAATGCGGGCAAGAAGCAGAAGGGATACCGTGGTGGCATAGGGTGTATATTTAGTATAGCGTTTGTTCCTTTTATGTCCACCAGAGGGCGCTGTTTTTTGGAGAAAATCATGTTTTTACCTTTGACAGGTGTGACATCTATATAATATAGTTATATAAAAACATGCGCATATTCGAATGCAACGTTGTGTCAAAATTACAAAGCAATCGGTGAAGAACAGCTCACGGACAGCTCACGGAAACACCGTTTACCTTTCCGCTGCGGTGATACCTATTTATCTACTTGCACTTTGATGTGCTTTTGAACTGCTAGGTTGGCAGGAGCAGGGACCGAGCAATGGGAGCTCACCCCATCACGGGGATTTGAACCGCCGACCTTCTGATCGCAAGCCCTAGGCTCTGCGGTTTAACCCACAGTGCCACCCGCGTCCCCAATAGTACCTTAGAGACCAATTGTTCTGGGTATAAGCTTTCGTGTGCATGCACACTTCTTCAGATACTCTGAAACAGAAGTCGCCAGACCCTTATGTATAGTGAGATGGTGGGGAGGGGTACTTCTCAGAAGGGTAGTGGGAATGCGTGATTGGCTAATGGGTATGGGAAACCTTGTATCCAAGATTGAGGGGGACCATCACGCCTCACACAGGTGTGATGTCACACATGTGCGATGTCGTTTAGTCAGGAAGAGGCCGAGCAGGGAGCCCAGCAGCTTTAATGCCTGGCGGCTCCTCTTGTCATACTCCAGAGGAACTGGCCACTGAAGCCAAGCCACACTCAGCTTCCTCCACCCCCTCAACATTGTGGGGCCCTGCCCCCTGTCAACACATATTGTGGGAGCCAAAGTCAGCTTTGCCCCATAGAGTCAGTGCCCCTGGTGATTGGGCATCTTGACCATGAGACGAATAGTTCCTTCCCATTTAAGCAAATGATAAAGCGCCGGCATATCCTGTTTTCCCAAAATCTTTCTTTGTGGATGGTAGATTTTTCTCCACTATAATGCAGCCCAATTTTTCAAATCCTAACCTCCTTTTTTTGGACCATTGGTGAGTTTTTGCAAACAGGTTTTGATCCACTCAAGCACTTGTGTATGGAGCCACACAGAGAGTTTGTGATCCATGGCAAAGGCAATTCTTCCCCTTATCATTGTGTAAATCATGGTGATTTCGTTCTCTAATTGTGTCAAAACTCAAGGGACTTCCCTGAATATCACATCTGAGACCATGAGCAGAAATTGCCAGAACTGGGAGTAACATGACGCAATTCCTTGCATCAAGCCTGAAAAAGGTCGGGGTATAAATATGTTGCACTCCACTGAGATCTTGGGTTGGGGGTTTCAAAGTAGCAGGGATGCTGCCAGTGTGATACTACCCTCTTTGAATGAGAAGTCCTGGTGGGATTCCCATCTGTATTAGCAAAGTCACAGACTGTAGCTTTGTTCAGTTTTCTGCAGTTCTTTGCAGCAAACAGGCAAGAGGGAAGTGAGTGACAGTCTCAGGCATGCCCATGATAATACTACTGCTGCTCTACAATGTCTATGGACAGCTGAAGGGGAAATGTCCCTTGAATTTAGTGGGAGATCAGTATTTTTCCTGGAACTATTATAGAGCAGGAGACCATCTCATCGGTGGGATTATACCCACACTAAATGGCGAATCCCAGGCAGACTCTTTCTCCCAGGTTCCTTTTATCAAAATATCTCCGTAAGTAAATTATGTGGGGATGAGTTTAATGGTAGTAAATCATAAATCTAACTCATTGTTGTTTTGTTGTTTAGTCGTTTAGTCGTGTCCGACTCTTCGTGACCAGCCTTCTTTATGGTCCAGCTCTCACTTCCATACATCACTACTGGGGAAACCATAGCTTTAACTATACGGACCTTTGTCAGCCAGGTGATGTCTCTGCTTTTTAAGATGCTGTCTAGGTTTGTCATTGCTTTTCTCCCAAGAAGCAGGCGTCTTTTAATTTCATGACTGCTGTCACCATCTGCAGTGATCAAACTTCTTTAAAAGATATGGTGGGTACTTTCTTGCAAGGGTCCCTGCTAATTCTGTTTTGCAATGCTTTCTTGCAAGGGTCCCTGCTAATTCTGTTTTGCAATGTGATTCTGGAATGGAGCAATATGTACCCTCCAGCTATTTTATTATTGTTGTTGTTGTTATTATTGTTATTATTGTTATTATTGTTATTTTAAATATTCTTTATTGAAATTTATTTAAAAGTACACGGATGTACAAGAATATGTGTTTAAAAGGAAAAAAACATACATTTCAACTCATACACATAAGAATAAATAAAAATTAAACAAAAAAACTAAGTCATTTTCAAATTGTTTCATCTAAATTTAAACATATGATACTTCCAACCCATTTCATTATACCTAGTTACTTCTACCCTTATTATTTCACAGGGTTTTTTTATTACTATATCTTCTTCTTTTCCCTCTTTTATATACTTTGTTTATTTTTCCTTTACAAATATCATTCCAGTTCTGACAATATGGGGTTGTTGATGCTATAGAGATTTAAATATTCTTTATAGATAACCCACTCTCTTGAAACTTTCTGTTTTTCCAATCCTCGCACCCAACCCGTCAATTTCGCTAGTTGTAGGTATTCTATCATCAAAATCTGCCATTCTGTGATTGTTCGGAGTGTCTCACCTTTCCATTTTCTTGCTACCACAACTCTAGCTGCATTCAAACCATACATGAATAGTGTTCTTAAAGATTTCAGGCTTTTTATTAAATGTTGTTTTGAACAGTTTTTTAAATTCATCATAAATATCATTCCAATATACCTTCCTCATTCCACAGGTCCACCACATAAGGGAGTAGGATCCCATCTCTTTTTTGCACCTCCAACACATTGGATTTCTCCCCTCATACATTTTGGCAAGTCGTTGAGGGGGAAGATGCCACCTATAGACCATTTTCATGTTATGTTCTCTAAGGGTGTAACACGCAGAAAACTTCATATCTATTATCCCTAGCTGTTCCCATTGTTCCATGAGTATGTTATTTTAAAAAGCTTATTTTCAATAGCACAATATGAGAACACATTAAAGCCTTTAACTGACCCATAAGATTAGACCGTGATGCATGTCACCAAATCCCCTGGAACTCTACCTTATTTCCTCTTGCATTGCCGCTTTATTGGTTTTAAGTTGCATTTTTGTTTTAGTGGATTTTCTTGTTGCACTGTATACCGTGTGCACAGCTTGGAGATTTAAAGGAAAGGTAAGTGGCAGATCCCAGCTCCTGCCCACCTAGCTGTTCGAAAGCATGTCAAAGTAGATAAATAGGTACCACTCCGGCGGGAAGATAAATGGTGTTTCCGTGCGCTGCTCTGGTGTCGCCAGAAGCGGCTTAGTCATGCTGGCCACATGACCCGGAAAAACTGTCTGCAGATAAACGTCGGCTACCTCGGCCAGTAAAGCGAGATGAGCGCCGCAACCCCAGAGTCGTCTGCGACTGGATTTAACTGTCAGGGGTCCTTTACCTTTTTAAAGTGGCAGATAAGTTCTCTGGAATAAACAAATATGTATCAGGATTATTTTTTCCTAGTGTGCTTTTAAGAACAATAAGTGAACTCATTCTTGTTTATAACCAAATCAAACAGGGAAGTAAGTTCCCTTCTGTTTACCACCTCCAATACACACAAACACAGATGAATATCTGCCTTGGGTTGCAGCTGCTAAATAAAGAAAGGGGAGGTATCCTGCTACAGTCTACTCTGACTGGCAGCCACTCACCAGGGTCTTCCATGGCAGAGGTACTTTATGTCTCCTCCTTGATTCTTTTTAAGTGGAATTCCTGTCAACAAGACTTGGAACCCTCTGTATAGAGAGGGCATGTGTTCTGTCACTGAGCTTGCATTAACTACTGCAGTTTAAAAGTCAGCATTTTTTTATTATCATTAGCATTATTATTACTAATTGTTTTTTGCATAATCTTAGAAGGTTGTACACAACAAACACTGCCACTTCTGAATATACCACAACATTACTGGATAGACACATCTGCCTTGCCTTTGTGTTGAGGATTGTCCCAACATTTGTTTTTGTTTTATAGTAATTTTTATTAGAATTTTTTCTTAAAATAATCACAACAAAAAATGACATAATAAAAACTATAAAAAGACACTACAATAACAACAATAAAAAGAAAAATAAACACAAAAATTCAAATTACTTGTTCCTTTTTGCTTCACATTATATATGGGGAGCCCCTCGGGTTCCCGTCAACTGCGGTTCTTTACCAAATTAATTTTTTAGCAATTTCCAAAACATTTTAATCACATTTTCTAATCTTATGTTACTCCTTTATACTTAACATATTTGTACATTCCACAGTTTCTTTTAAGCCTAATTCTGATCTTAATATATAACTTTTGCATATTTTTTTTAATATAACTTAAAATCTTTCCATTCTTCTTCTGTCGTTTCTTCTCCCCGGTTGCGGATTCTTCCGGTCATCTCAGCCAGTTCCATAAACTCCATCATCTTCCTCTGCCAGTCATCAACTGTTGGTAATACATGGGATTTCCAGTTCTTAGCTAATAAAATTCTTGCCGTCGTCGTGGCATACATAAAAAAGGAAACATTTTTCTTAGGAATCTCTTTACCGACAATGCCCACTAGAAATGCTTCTGGTTTCTTAACAAATGTGTTTTTCAACACCTTCTTAAGTTCGTTATAAATCTTATCCCAGAAGTCACTTACCAATGGACACGTCCACCACATGTGGTAAAAGGAACCCTCTTCTTTCTTACATCTCCAACATTTATTATCATGGTTGTGATAAATCTTAGCTAATTTTACTGGTGTAAGGTACCATCTAGACATCATTTTCATTATGTTTTCTCTTAGCAAACTACACACAGTAAATTTAATATTATGTTGCCAAAGTTTTTCCCATTCCTCTATCATAATATTATGTCCAACATCCTTTGCCCACAAAATAATAACATTCTTTGTTTGTTCATCTTTCGTATGCCACTCAAGCAATAATTTATACATTCTGGAAAGTAATTTCGTCTTAGGTTCCAACAATTCTGTTTCCAACTTTGACTTCTCCGATTGAAAACCAAATTTTCTATCCATTTTAAATACTTCATTGATCTGATGGTACTGGAGCCAATCATCAAGTTTATGTTTTAATTCATCGTATGTTTTTAACTTAAATTGGTCTCCCTCTTCTATCAACAAATCTCTATACTTTGGCCAACTGGCTTCCATGTTAAGCTTTTTAAGAGCCTTGGCCTCCAAGGGTGAAATCCATTTAGGTGTTTTTCTTTCTAACACGTCTTTATACCTAATCCATACATTATACAATGATTTTCTGATTATATGACTTTTAAAACCTTTGTGGGCCTTTACTTTATCATACCATAAATATGCATGCCAACCAAACGCATTGTCGTAGCCTTTTAAGTCTAATACATCAGAATTTTCTAACATAAACCAATCTTTCATCCAGCAAAAGGCAGCTGCTTCATAGTAAATCTTTAGATCCGGCAGGGAAAAGCCTCCTCTTTGTTTATCATCAGTAAGTATCTTATATTTAATCCTAGGGTTTTTTCCCCTGCCATATAAACTTCGATAATACCTTTTGCCAATCCTTAAAACATTCCAACTTGTCAATTATTGGCAGAGACTGAAACAAAAATAGCATCTTTGGCAATACATTCATCTTAACTGTTGCTATACAGCCCAAAAAAGACAATTTCAAATTTGTCCAAATTTCTAAATAATTCTTAACTTCATTCCACAATTTAACATAATTATCTTTAAACAGATTCAAATTCTTTGACGTCATGTTTACACCAAGATATTTCACTTTCAGGATTGTCCCAACATTTGAAGGTGGGTTGGCTATTAAAAGCCTGTTTATCACTGAGCGTATCACTCTAAAACTAAATTTGTATTGCTTGGAAATGCCCTTCATGTTGCAGAATGTGGAACGTTACATGTGTTGTTAAATTGAGGGTGATGGTGCAACATATATGATACCTTGCAGGAGACTAGACATATTTTTATTCCACAATCTGGCCTTCCTGCTCGCCATCCACGAGATCAACCAGAATCCCAGGCTCTTACCCAACATCACCCTCGGCTACAATATCTTTGAGAACTATTACAATACAAGAATCACATATGACGTCATGATAGAGCTGCTCTATACCGGCCAAGCAAGTATTCCAAACTTCAGGTGTGGGAGGAAGAATGAACTGCTGGCTGTCCTAGAAGGTGCTGATTCTGAAATCGCTGTCCATATTTTAAACATGTTGGGGATCTACAAAATCCCACAGGTGTGAAATAGGATGCACTTTAATTTCACTTTGCTTTGAATGGCCTTTTTCTCTGTCTGAGGGACAAAGCTACTGTACTGTCAGTCTTGAGCTTTATTTGTCCTTTCAACAGCCTTCCTTCTTTCTAAATTCTTCTAGATTAGAGGGTGCGGAATTTCACTCCAATCCACACAGATTGAATGCAACAGAGAGTCTATTGACATAATGTTAGTATGACTAGGGTTTGGTCACCTAGTGTAGCCCAAGGCTGCAACTGAATCCAACTTACCTGGAGCTAATTCCCAAGAAATTCTATAAGACTTGCTTCTTAGCAGACCTGGTTAGGATTGTTCCTGGCACAATTTGACTATTAATAAATTACTGCAATGTGTTCTACGTGGGGCTACCTTTGAAGGTGACCCGGAAACTGCAACTAATCCAGAATGCGGCAGCTAGACTGGTGACTGGGAGTGGCCACCGGAACCACATAACACCGGTCCTGAGAGATCTACACTGGCTCCCAGTACGTTTCCGAGCACAATTCAAAGTGTTGGTGTTGACCTTTAAAGCCCTAAATGGCCTTGGTCCTGTATACCTGAAGGAGCGTCTCCACCCCCATCGTTCAGCCCAGACACTGAGATCCAGTGCCGAGGGCCTTCTGGCGGTTCCCTCGTTGCGAGGTTACAGGGAACCAGACAGAGGGCCTTTTTGGTAGTGGCACCCAACCTGTGGAATGCCCTTCCATCAAATGTCAAGGAAATAAACAGTTATCCTAATTTTAAAAGACATCTGAAGGCAGCCCTGTTTAGGGAAGCTTTTAATATTTAATGCTGTATTGTTTTAATATTCAATTGGGAGCTGCCCAGAGTGGCTGGGGAGACTCAGCCAGATAGGCGGGGTATAAATAATATATTTTGTTATTGTTATTATTATCATTATTATCATTATTATTAATATATATATACTTGATATGGAAATTCTGTGATATGCAGATGAGAGATGCATACAAGGGGATTCAAAGGAAGCCAAGCAAGACACTTTTCTTTTCCATTCCCATCCAGGTCAGTTATGGGTTTGTCTCCCATGACATCAATGACAAAACTCAGCTCCCTTTTTTCTACCGAATGCTACCCAAAGATGATCACCATTACACAGGGATTGTCAAGTTGCTCCTGCATTTCAGATGGACGTGGATCTGTCTCTTTGCTCCAGACAATGACAATGGAGAAAGGTTCCTGAGGTCCTTGACCCCTATGCTCACCTCAAATGGGATTTGTGTTGCCATCTCATTCAGAATCCCAGAAATGACTCAGAATGAAGTGAAATTTCAGGTTGATTCATTTCTCCCTTGGGGACAAGTCAACGTATTTGTTCACTATGCAGAGACTCGTTCGATCTTCATTGGAATATTCTTTATAAATCAAATACTCACATTGTGGCAAGTGTCCACTGAGGGGAAGGTCTGGATCACAACAGCTTTGTGGGATATCACCTCAACATTGTCTCACTGGGAGTTACATTTCCAGCACCGCCACTGGTTTTTTTCCTTCTTAATTCAGACAGAGATTGCCCTAAAACCTGACAATTTTGACTTCAGTCACATAGTTCATCATTTGCTGACAACATTTGATTGTTTCAATTCAAAGCACTTGTTTTCTGCAAAAGAACGTCGGAGATGTGAACAAAAAGGGGAATTGCCCCTGGATGTCCTCAAGCAGAGTCTTTCTCCAATCAACTACAACATCTACAGCAGTGTGTATGTTGTGGCACATGCCTTAAATGCTGCTTACTCATCCAGATCCAAGCAGGTGGCAATGATGGGTGGAGGAGATGGGCAGAGGCTACAGAGGCTACAGCCATGGCAGGTATTCCCTTTGCCATCACAGATAGTACTAATGAAATGTGCAAAAGTGCTCTATCATTATTTAGAACAGTCTTTGTGGAGATCCCACAACCACCCTTCACTTCTTCAATATTTATGCATTTTGGAAGGGTTTCTCACCTGTAAGGGGGAAGGCTTATAGGGAACAGCCTCCACTCATCAGATCGAGTTCCTCTCAGAGCAGTAAGTCCAGCAGCGGATCAGATTACAGGAGGTAGGAAGCAGATAGTGAGGGAAAAGGCTACAGCAGCGTCAAAGAGCCTCCACTCCGAGTGGAGAGGGAGGCAGAGGGGCAGGAAATGAAGGGAAAGCAGTCAGGAGGACGGCCCTCTGCCCCCCCCCCCAATGCCTGAAGTGAGCCGAACAGCACCCCGTAGTACAAGGGGGAGGCGCTTTGGCGTTCCCAAGCTGTTATGTTGGGCGTGAAAGAGAAAGAAGCCATTGCGAGGTTCTGATTCAGACTAAGCAGACATATTTTCCATAGACTTTGCACTGTAAATAGAATGCACCATAATAAACACCTTAAGACAAGTAGGCGTGGAACGTCGTTACTCAAAAGTAGCCGCAAAAACCTGTGACATCACCAATCAGGATTTGTTTGTTTTTTGCGGGTTGCGGATGACATTACCATAGAAAAAGCAACAACCTTTTCTTATTTTTCTACCCCATGGTGGAGGAACTTCTGAGGCTGCCAAATTTAGTGTTTGTATATGTCATAATAATACCTTTATTGTCAATGTACAACTTGTGTACAATGAAATTAACTGATCCTCCCCACCACCACCACAAACAGTCAATCCCAGTGCACTCTGTGTGCTTGTCACACAACACACTAACTCCTAAAGTCAGTTGCAAGCTCGATGTTTACCAGCTCTCTGCGTGAGTTGGTGTAGTCTGCTCCTCGCACCACATTGTGCAAACACATCCATACACATATAGTTCCAAATAGCACACACCCTTCTCAGGAGCTCAAAGCCGCAGCGTGTGAATGTGCCGTCATCTTGTGGCAGAAAATTATGAATGGGAACAGGGGATCATCACAGACATATCTTATAAGGAGAACAGGAAGAGCGGAAGGGAAGGGGCTGTCCATTCAAGCAGCAGGAAGAGTGGAGGGAGCTTTCGAGGCAGTATTGGTATATCTGGTGATCCAGTGCTGAAAAGCCTCCATGGCTGCCTCCCCAGAGTCAGAAGAGTTCTGTTTCTCTGACAACACCAGCAATAACCAGGGGCGGTTGGAATGCGGTGCTAAAAGCTTGATCTCGGGAACCGTTGTGCAAGATTTGGTTACAATCAGAGCAACAAAACATTATCTATATATATATAAACGTAACCCCTTCATGGATCAATGCCTTGTCGTGGCGAAGGGGCTTGAATAACTCAGAGAAGCTATGAGCTATGCCATGCAGGGCCACCCAAGATGGACAGGTCATAGTGGAGAGTTTTGACTAAACGTGATCCACCTGGAGAAGGAACTGGCAAGCCACTCCAGTATCCCTGCCAAGAAAACTCCATGGACAAAGACAACAGGCATATAAAAGTTATGACGCTGGAAGATGAGCCCCTCAGGTCGGAAGGCGTCCAACATGCTACTGAGGAAGAGCGGAGGACAAGTACAAGTAGATTCAGAGCTGATGAAGCGGCTGGGCCAAAGCCGAAAGGACGCTCAGTTGCGGATATGCCTGGAAGCGAAAGGAAAGTCCGATGCTGTAAAGAAAAATATTGCATAGGAACCTGGAATGTAAGAACCATGAGTGGAGGTAAGCTGGATGTGGTAAAAAATGAGATGACAAGAATAAATATTGACATCCTGGGCATCAGTGAACTAAAATGGAAGGGAATGGGCGAATTCAGTTCGGGTGACTATCATATCTACTACTGTGGGCAAGAATCCTGTAGCAGAAATGGAGTGGCCCTCATAGTCAAAAAAGAGTGGCAAAATCTGTAATGGGATGCAATCTCAAAAATGACAGAATGATCTCGATACGAATCCAAGGCAGACCTTTTAACATCACGGTAATCCAAGTTTATGCACCAACTACCGGTGCTGAAGAAAGTGAAATTGACCAATTCTATGAAGACCTACAACACCTTCTAGAAATGACACCAAAGAAGGATGTTCTTCTCATTACAGGGGATTGGAATGCTAAAGTAGGGAATCAAGAGATAAAAGGAACAACTGGCAAGTTTGGCCTTGGAGTTCAAAATGAAGCAGGGCAAAGGCTAATAGAGTTCTGTCAAGAGAACAAGCTGGTCATCACAAACACTCTCTTCCAACAACACAAGAGACGACTCTACACATGGATATCACCAAATGGGCAGCATCGAAATCAGATTGATTATATTCTCTGCAGCCAAAGATGGAGAAGCTCTATACAGTCAGCAAAAACAAGACCTGGAGCTGACTGTAACTCAGATCATCAGCTTCTTATAGCAAAATTCCAGCTTAAACTGAAGAAAGTAGGAAAAACCACTGGGCCAGTAAGATACAATCTGAATCAAATCCCTTATGAATACACAGTGGAAGTGAGGAACAGGTTTAAGGATTTAGATTTGGTGGACAGAGTGCCTGAAGAACTATGGATGGAGGCTCGTAACATTATACAGGAGGCAGCAACGAAAACCATCCCAAGGAAAAGGAAATGCAAGAAAGCAAAATGGCTATCCAACGAGGCCTTACAAATAGCGGAGGAGAGGAGGCAAGCAAAATGCAAGGGAGATAGGAAAAGATACAGGAAACTGAATGCAGATTTCCAAAAAACAGCAAGGAGAGACAAGAGGGTCTTCTTAAATGAGCAATGCAAAGAAATAGAGGAAAACAATAGAATGGGGAAAACCAGAGATCTGTTCAAGAAAATTGGAGATATGAAAGGAACATTTCATACAAAGATTACCATAATCAAGGACAAAAGTGGTAAGGACCTAACAGAAGCAGAAGACATCAAGAAGAGGTGGCAAGAATACACAGAGGAATTATACCAGAAAGATATGGAGGTCTCGTACACCCCAGGTAGTGTGGTTGCTGACCTTGAGCCAGACATCTTGGAGAGTGAAGTCAAATGGGCCTTAGAAAGCACTGCTAATAACAAGGCCAGTGGAAGTGATGATATTCCAGCTGAACTATTTAAAATTTTAAAAGATGATGCTGTTAAGGTGCTACACCCAATATGCCAGCAAGTTTGGAAAACTCAGCAATGGCCAGAGGATTGGAGAAGATCAGTCTACATCCCAATTCCAAAGAAGGGCAGTGCCAAAGAATGCTCCAACTACCGCACAATTGCGCTCATTTCACACGCTAGCAAGGTTATGCTTAAAATTCTACAAGGCAGGCTTAGGCAGTATGTGGATCGAGAACTCCCAGAAGTGCAAGCTGGATTTCGAAAGGGCAGAGGAACCAGAGACCAAATAGCAAACATGCGCTGGATTATGGAGAAAGCTAGAGAGTTCCAGAAAAACGTCTACTTCTGCTTCATTGACTATGCAAAAGCCTTTGACTGTGTCGACCACAGCAAACTATGGCAAGTTCTTAAAGAAATGGGAGTGCCTGATCACCTCATCTGTCTCCTGAGAAATCTCTATGTGGGACAAGAAGCTACAGTTAGAACTGGATATGGAACAACTGAGTGGTTCAAAATTGGGAAAGGAGTACGACAAGGTTGTATATTGTCTCCCTGCTTATTTAACTTATATGCAGAATTCATCATGCGAAAGGCTGGACTAGATGAATCCCAAGCCGGAATTAAGATTGCCGGAAGAAATATCAACAACCTCAGATATGCAGATGACACAACCTTGATGGCAGAAAGCGAGGAGGAATTAAATAACCTTTTAATGAGGGTGAAAGAGGAGAGCGCAAAATATGGTCTGAAGCTCAACATCAAAAAAACCAAGATCATGGCCACTGGTCCCATCACCTCCTGGCAAATAGAAGGGGAAGAAATGGAGGCAGTGAGAGATTTTACTTTCTTGGGCTCCTTGATCACTGCAGATGGTGACAGCAGTCACGAAATTAAAAGACGCTTGCTTCTTGGGAGAAAAGCAATGACAAACCTAGACAGCATCTTAAAAAGCAGAGACATCACTTTGCCGACAAAGGTCCGTATAGTTAAAGCTATGGTTTTCCCAGTAGTGATGTATGAAAGTGAGAGCTGGACCATAAAGAAGGCTGATCGCCGAAGAATTGATGCTTTTGAATTATGGTGCTGGAGGAGACTCTTGAGAGTCCCATGGACTGCTAGAAGATCAAACCTATCCATTCTGAAGGAAATCAGCCCTGAGTGCTCCCTGGAAGGACAGATCGTGAAGCTGAGGCTCCAATACTTTGGCCACCTCATGAGAAGAGAAGAATCCTTGGAAAAGACCCTGATGTTGGGAAAGATGGAGGGCACTAGGAGAAGGGGACGACAGAGGACAAGATGGTTGGACAGTGTTCTCGAAGCTACGAACATGAGTTTGACCAAACTGCGGGAGGCAGTGCAAGACAGGAGTGCCTGGCGTGCTCTGGTCCATGGGGCACGAAGAGTCGGACACGACTAAACGACTAAACAACAAATATAAACGTAAAAAAGGTGAAACTGTGGGCTCCACTTTTCTCTAAATCCGCTTGACCGATTTTCCTGGAATTTGGACACAACGGTCCATGCCACTACCCGAGTGTTTTAACAACCTTGGATTCCTCACATCTCATACCTGCGCAGGTAAAAACCTGCTTTTCCACAAACTAAAACAGCACCCTCAAGTGGCGTTATTCCCACAGCTCCTCCTCCACCTCCTCCTCCCTCCCCATGGAGTCTAGCCCACACCCACAAACCCCGCCTTCACCATGAGAACTTGTAAAACAGGGGGACTCTGAGACTCAGGGGGATCTGAAGGGGGGCTATTACCCTCCATTTGACAGACTAACGCACAGCAACGCATGCAGGGCCAGCTAGTTTCCAATAAAATAACTTCACATTTTGCCCCATCCCCAAATGGGAAGCACTGAAGTAATGTTCTTTTTATCCATGTTTCGTTCTAGTTCCACTCATTTCTGAGGAACTTTGGATCTCACAATGCCTCCATGGATGGGGATGGGGAGTTGGCAGCCAACTTTGATATTTTTGCCAGGGTGGTGTGGCCCAACACTTCTGTGGCTTCTGTGAAAATTGGGAGTCTAAAGCAGAAAGCACCTCCAGACAAAAGGTTCAGCATTGACGAGGATGCCATTGTGTGGCTTGGGCAGCTCACTCAGGTGAGGAAAACCAAGGGTTAAGAATCCCGGTTCTTCAGGGCCTTCAGAACTCTAGGTGGGTGTTATTTGCAGAAACCCCCGGTGAGGCCTCACCCTACTGCAGTAAATATTAAGGCTCTTCTCATCCTAAGGCATTTCATAGAACCATAGTATTGTAGCGCTGGAAGTGATCCCAAGGGTCATCTAGTCCAACCCCCTGCAATGCAGGAATCTCAGCTAAAGCATCCATGACAGATGGCCATCAAACGTCTGCTTTAAAACTGCCAGGGAAAGAGTCCACAGCCTTCCGAGGGAGACCAGAAAGTTCTTTCTGATGTTTCCTTGGAATCTCCTTCCTTGTAACTTGAAGGCATTGGTTCAGGTCCTACCCTCCAGAGCAGGAGAAAACAAGCTTGCTCCATCTTCCATGTGGCAGTGAAGCTTTGCATCCATCTCATCTGCTTCATTTGCCCCAGATAGGACTAGATGCTGATATCAGTTTAGAGCAGGCACCCCAAACTTCAGCCCTCCAGATGTTTTGGACTACAATTCCCATCTTCCCCAAACCACTGGTCCTGTTAGCTAGGGATCATGGGAGTTGTAGGCCAAAACATCAGGAGGGCCGCAGTTTGGGGATGCCTTTTTTAGAGAATGCATTTACAACATTTCAAGGATATGTGGTTTCCCATTCTGAGAAAATAATGCTGGACCAGAGGGACCTCTGGTCTAATCTACAAGGACCTTTCTTCTGTGGGGGAGATGCTAGAGCAATTTTCTATTAAAAAGAGGAGTGGTTGTGTATTTTCTTTGCCTGTTACTCAGTTCTGTGGCTTATTCACCCATCCCTAACACTTTTTACTTGATATTCATTCATTTTATGGTTAGACACTTCCACATTCAAGGTGTAGCCAAAGCTGCTCTTCTGGGTACGTCAAAGTGATTCAAGAAGGAAAACCGTTTTGCTGCTATGCTTGTGCTCAATGTCCCAATGGGTCCATCTCCACTCAGGAAGGTAAGGCATTCCAGACGGAAAGGAAGCCCTTATCCGAACAAGGCATGTCCCACCAACTAGAAGAGGCTGCCCCAAAAGGGTAGACAGAGTGAAGCCAGGAGTCTCAAGACCATGATTTAGGACATTTTAGGCCTCTGGTAGAAGCTGCCACCCAATATATTCTTGAAGAATCGAGACTAATACAAAGACCTGTATGATACATGGAACAAAAATCATAGGACAATGAAGTCACTCTTTCTCATTGCAGATGCAGACCACTGCACCAAATGTCCAGAAGATCAACACCCTAACAAGGACCAAGATCAATGCATCCTCAAGATTATCACCTTCCTAGCCTATGAAGACATATTGGGGATCCTCTTGGTTTCCATTGCCCTGTTTTTGTCCTTAATCACAGGCCTTGTTTTAGGAATATTCATTAAATATCTTGAAACTCCCATAGTCAAAGCCAACAACAGGGACCTTTCCTACATCCTCCTTGTCTCCCTCCTCCTTTCCTTTTTGTCCTCCTTTCTGTTTATAGGCCGGCCAAGGAAAGTGACCTGCCTTCTCAGGCAGACGGCCTTTGGGATCATCTTCTCAGTTGCTGTCTCTTCTTTGTTGGCAAAAACTATTACCGTTGTGCTGGCCTTCCTGGCCACTAAGCCAGGAAACAGGGTGAGGAGATGGCTGGGAAAGAGTCTGGCTAATTCCATTGTCATTTCCTGTTCCAGTATCCAAATTCTCATCTGTGTCATCTGGCTGGGTAGCTCTCCTCCATTCCCAGACTCTGACATGCACTCTCAGGCTGGAGAGATCATCCTGCAATGCAGTGAAGGGTCTGTGGCCATGTTCTACACTGTCCTTGGCTACATGGGCTTCCTGGCTGCCATCTGCTTTACGGTGGCTTTCCTAGCCAGGAAGCTGCCTGGGTCCTTCAATGAAGCCAAGCTGATCACCTTCAGCATGCTGGTCTTCTGCAGTGTTTGGGTGTCCTTTGTGCCCACCTACCTGAGCACCAAGGGGAAGTACATGGTGGCCGTGCAGATCTTCTCTATGTTGGCCTCCAGTGCTGGGCTCCTGGGCTGCATCTTCCTTCCCAAGTGCTACATTATCATATTCAGGCCTGATCTGAATACAAAGGAGCATCTCACAACCAAAACGAAAGACAGCACTTGACTCTTAAAATATTAATTTATAATTGAACTGCAGTGAAGCAGTAATGGAACTGCAATACTTCTCATTTTAATGTAGCTTCACACATGGTAAATCCCTTTATTTATTTATTTATTTATTTATTTATTTATTTATTCATAGTATTTAATTTCATAAAATTTACACTCCACTTCATTGTAGAAAAAAACTTCAACGTAGTTTCCAAAAGGATAAAGCAATAAAATTATCATTTTATTTAACAAATGGTAAAACCACAATAGAATAAACTAAAACAAATTAAAATTCTTACAAGCTATATAAACATCTCAGTAAGGTAAAGGTAAAGGGGCCCCTGACCATCAGGTCCAGTCGTGTCTGACTCTGGGGTTGCGGTGCTCATCTCGTTCTATAGGCCGAGGGAGCTGGCATTTGTCCGCAGACAGCTTCCGGGTCATGTGGCCAGCATGACAAAGCTGCTTCTGGCGAACCAGAGCAGCGCACGGAAACGCCGTTTACCTTCCTGCCGGAGCGGTCCCTATTTATCTACTTGCACTTTGATGTGCTTTCGAACTGCTAGGTGGGCAGGAGCTGGGACTGAGCAACGGGAGCTCACCCCATTGCAGGGATTCTAACAGCCGACCTTCTGATCAGCAAGTCCTAGGCTCTGTGGTTTAACCCACAGCGCCACCTGGGCCCCCAAACATCTCAGTAGGCCTGTCTAAATAAGAATGTTGGTACCAATAAAAACACCAATGCATAATAACTGACCACTAGTCACAGACCTTTTGTACTTAATGTTTTAGATGTTCTTGTTTATTGCATTGTGATCCATCAAACTGGCCATTGGCAGCTGCTGGTCTTTACCTCTTGGCTGCGGTTGCTTTTGTACAGGGCAGGCACACCAAATGGGGACTAACGGGGGGGGGGGCTGTCGTGCATGCCTGACATCACATGTGCAATACCCCCCCCCCAGTCCGGCCAGGCTTGTCTTCCAAGCCTCCCACCCCCACTCAGCCCACAGCCCAGGCTAGAGAGGAGCCCTCAGGGGCCTTCTTGAAGCTCGATTTTCTCGCATGTTGCTTGGCTTGTCTGAGGAGGAGGAAGGCAGGCGGCAAGGAGCTGCACTTGTTGCTGTTTTGGTGCTGAAAGAAAGAAGCAGCCAGCCCTTCCCAAGCCTCTTACATGTGAATCACAAAATACTCCCACTAAGTAGCAGCTATTGCTCTGTCTCTCAACTCCCCTCCTAATTCACTTCTCATCAGACATTCAGCCTGGCCATCTGGGTGCAAGGCCTGCCTGGGAGATGAGTGTTGGGTGCCAAAGGGGGAGCCTTTCCACCATGCAGGCCTGGTAGCCCCTCTCTTTGGTTCGGAGACCATGAGGTTGGAAGGTTTGGGCAAGAGGTAATCGTATGTAGAAAAAGTGCCTTGAAGTGCATACAAGATGGCTAGCTATTAGAGATATCCTCTGGCCCTCTCTTGGAATCCTTTCCACAAACTGTTTATCTTCTTTTCACTTAAAGAACCAGAGGAATTAAGACCCCCTTTGCAGGGTAACAATACGCAGGTGAGATAACCAGGTTTAGTGAGCAGCTACGAACATGAGTTTGACCAAACTGCGGAAGGCAGTGCAAGACAGGATTGCCTGGCGTGCTATGGTCCATGGGGTCATGAAGAGTCGGACACAACGACTAAACAACTAAACAACAAAGAGTGAGCAGGAAGAATCGGAGGCAAAGGACAGTTCAGGCTCTGAGGCAGGAAGCGAGGTTGGAGAAGTGTGGAACTAGGAGACAGAGAGGGAGGCTGCTTCAAACCATGGAGTCTCCCCCTCCTGATGTACCCAGGTATAAAGCCTATGTCTCAGGTACATATCTGCAAGGCCTGAGCCATATCTGTCACTTTTGCCTAAAAGCAGAAAGTTCATATTCTTTTAGAAATCATTTCTTTGTCTGTGTCCTTTGGAGGAAGGATGCTGGAATTTTGTTATGACAAGCGCATCCTTATTTGAGATTCCAACCACCTGGCTTTAGTCTGTTTTCTTCTCTAAGAAGAATATGTTCAAGGTTCCTAAAGGAACTGGCAAGCAGCCTGGAACTCTTGATAGGAAAGGCATTCTTGTGAAATCAGGCAGAAGGTCATGTGTGGATTCTAAGCAAGAGAATATATATCTAATAATCATTTTTTCCTTTCTGTATTGTTTTCTTAGATATCAATGATATTGAATGTATTTGTAATGGAAATAAGGATGTTGGAATGTACCTGTCTTGGAAACCTAGCTCTTCCCTCTGTAATGGGACTAGACGCTGGCCTGAGTCCTACAGAAAGGGAGGGGTTTGGTTTGGAGGAAGGCTGCTCAAGGATACTGGGCTAGAGGTTTCCAGCATCATGCAAACTGGGTGAAAGTTACTTCCTTTGCAAACCACTAGGTCATCTTAACCCCAATTTTTGCCCGGACATGCCTTTATAAGGAAAATGCGTATGCCATCCTTGTGAGGTAACTGGAGATGTACAATTTTTGTCAAAGGTGAGCTTTCCTAGAATGGGGTTGTCAATTCCTAGAATGAGGTTGGGTTTGCTCATATTTGGTGAATCGGAACTGGGCCTTGTCCGAAATGATTGGCTTCTCTTTGTTCTCTTATGGCAGAACAGAATTTAATTGGTTGTACTGTGTGGCAATGTATGGTCCAAGGTATAAAATGAATTGACGATCTATGTTCTGAGCCAGCATTTTGGGAAACCTATGCTGAGTCACTTTCTTGCATGCTTGCAATAAAGTATTTTTTTTTTAACTTTCAAACCAATTCCACGTTTCTGGAAGTTTTCTTCACCTTTGCAGCAGCTTCACAGTTTTGAATCCCGAGTTCTCTTGTTAGGATACAACACTCCCACTGGCTGAACCCAGCTCTCCTTTCGCTTGGTCTCCAACAACATGCAGAGGAATGAAGTAGGCTGAACAAAGGGCACAGTTTCAAACTGCTTGGGACAGACCCTGGAGAGGAGTAGCATTAGTGGGCATTGGGATGGTGGGGGCCTTCAGTCCTTACAACTACCTTACAGCAGAGAAGGGTTGCTGGGACCACTAGGCCAGACTGCTTCTGTTTCACTTGGAATAAAGAGTTAACTTTACTGACTTCTCTGTTGTTTTAATTGCAAAACTATAGGTCAATTTCATTATTAAATAACGATTATAAATTATTAATTGCTGACCTACACCTCACCCAAGCCCTGACATAGCTGGACTTTGGGGAGAGGGTTGTCTGTATCATGAAAAGCTTTTTTTTAAAAAAAATATCTTAAAGGCAGGTTACACTTTTAGAGTAGATTATTGCCTGTGTCACTTGGGAGAGTTGGTTTCTCTCTAGCACACTCTACACACACTGTGTTCCTGTCATTCTCACAGCAACAAGGAATTGAAAAACTACTGTCTGGGAAGAATGTGAGCCTCGCTCTTGTTGGCCGCTTCCCAACTCCTCTGGAACTCTTATACTGTGTGCAGAAGTGTTAATGACAATAGACAAATATATAATTTCTCCTGTGGAACCATCTCACATACCAGAGAATTCTAAGAAACCCTGAACTTGTTTGAAGACTTTAAAAAAAACTGTTTCAGCATCAGATTTGTACTTTTGTTTTATTGTTAAATATGCCTTTGTATTCAGATCAGGCCTGTATAGAATAATGTAGCACTTGGGAAGGAAGATGCAGCACAGAAGCCCAGCACTGGAGGCTAAGATAGAGAAGACCTGCACGGCTACCATATATTTCCTCTTGATACTCAGGTAGGTGGGCACAAAGGAGACCCAAACACTGCAGAAGACCAGCATGCTGAAGGTGATCAGCTTGGCTTCATTGAAGGACCCTGGAAACTTTCTAGCTACCGGTAGGAAAGCCACCATGAAGCAGATGGCAGAGAGGAAGCCCATGTAGCCGAGGACAGTGTAAAACATGGCAACAGACCCTTGGTTGCATTGCAGGACTATCTGTCTAGGTTGGGAGTGCATGTCAGAATCTGGGAATGGGGGAGAAATTCCCAACCATGTGGTGCAGATGACAACTTGGAGATTAGAGCAGGAAATGATAGTGGAGTTGGCCAATCTCTTCCCCAGGCATCTCCTCACCTTGTTCCCTGGCTTTGTGGCCATGAAGGCCAGCAGCACAGTGATGGTTTTAGCCTCTCACCTGCGCTAAATCTTGACTCAATCTGTCTCAGGGTCAGGAATTGTTCTCTGCATCCACTTCATTTTTCTGGCACAGTGGAATTAATAGCCTTATGCTGTTGTTGATCTTGGTGCTTAGGCAACCTCCAAAAATATCTCGAGCTTTTAGAAAAATACCTCACTGTGGTTTTGATAATTACAGGTTTTGCGTCGACAACTTTCTTGAGACTCAAATGGCAGAAGCAGAGCTGGAGAAAAACATGTTTGCAATATGCATCTCCAAAGTCTGACATGACTCAATACGGGTGGGTGGCGGTGGTGAGGGATTTGTCCCGAACTTTGGTCACAGGAACCTAAGAAGATCCTGGCAGCTGGATCAAACCAAAGTCCCATCTAGTCCAGCACCATGTGGGACTATTCCCAGTGGTGAATAATCCCTGGGAAGCTCACATTCAGGGCAAGAAATATAGGGCATGAGCATATAAGGCCCACAAAAAATAGGGATGGGAGCAAATATACATTATACTGAAGATTCAGTCAGGATCAAGAGTTTATGTCTGTGAGAGCTCAGATCTTTATTCAAAAACAATCATCTGCCCAAAACAATAGCAATCTCTCACCCTTCCTTACTCTGTGGTCCCTTAGGAGACTGCAGTTGAGAACATTGTGGAGGAAGAGGATGCTGAATAACCGATACAAACGGCTATGCTTTAAAGAAAGTTTAGGACCTCATTGTAAAAGGGCAGAGGGAACGCTCTTATGAAAAAGGAACATTAAAAAGCTTCCTTTGAAATGTAAAGTTTAATATTTATTCCTTAGGATTACCATTGTGCCCACATGACATAAATTTCGGAGAAACATGCCTTTTCTTCAAAATGTCAAGGTGCCATAAATAAAGCAAATGTGTTTGCATGGAACTAAAACTCATCCCTGGAGTAACTGATAAACAGGTACATTGCGGCAAACAGCAAGATCGTTGACCAACTTGATCTTCTTTGCCACTCTGGAGTCAAGAAATCGAGTTGTTCTATGGTCAGGTCACAAACAGAGTAAATCTGGAGGGCGCCTGGGAGGGATCTGGTAGTGCAGGTGCCCTGCAGTTAGAACTGCCCACAAAAGCAGTGTGGGGCCGGCCTATGCCCACTGCATCCCCCTTAGCCACCATCCACCTGGAGGGTGTCTGAGAAGGACGCAGTTGCTCTGGCAGTGCTCCCCACCCATGGGAGAAGAATCCCCTAGTGTGATCACAGACAGCAATATCCCTTAAAGCAGGCATCCCCAAACTGCGGCCCTCCAGATGTTTTGGCCTACAACTCCCATGATCCCTAGCTAAAAGGACCAGTGGCCGGGAAAGATGGGAATTGTAGTCCAAAACATCTGGAGGGCCGAAGTTTGGGGATGCCTGCCTTAAAGTCTGGTCTAAAACTGTGTAGGGATGTGATCCAGAGCTTCTTTTTCATCATTTGTGATTAATGAAAGGTAAAGAAATATGTATATTTAAGTATACATATTCCACACGACAACTGTGTGGTTTTCATTACAACTGTAGTGGGAAACAGGGGTCAAAACTGAATATGTGAAGAATTAGATGCCATTTTTAGCTTTAGCCGTCAGCTGTCCCTTTGTATTCAAATCGGGCCTTAGTATAATAATGTAGCACTTGGGAAGGAAGATGCAGCCCAGAAGCCCAGCACTAGAGGCTAAGATAGAGAAGACCTGCACGGCTACCATGTACTTCCCCTTGGTGCTCAGGTAGGTGGGCACAAAGGACACCCACACACTGCAGAAGACCAGCATTGAAGGATCCCGGAGGCTTCCTGGCCAGGAAAGCCACCGTGAAGCAGGTGGCAGCCAGGAAGCCCATGTAGCTGAGGGAGGCATAAAACATGGCAACAGTTCCTTCATTACATTTCAAAATTATCTCTCCAAGCTGGGAGTGCATGTCAGAGTCTGGGAATGGGGGAGAGATGCCCAGCCAGATGGTGCAGATGACAACTTGGACACTGGAGCAGGAAATGACAATGGAGTTGGCCAGACTCTTCCCCAGCCATCTCCTCACCTTGTTCCCTGGCTTTGTGGCTAGGAAGGCCAGCACCACAGTGATGGTTTTGGCCAACACAGAAGAGACAGCAAAGGAAAATATGATGCTGAAGGCTGTTTGTTGGATAAGGCAGGTCACTTTCCTTGGCCGGCCGATGAACAGGAAGGAGGACAAAAAAGAAAGCAGGAGGGAGATGAGGAGGATGTATGACAGGTCCCTGTTGTTGGCTTTGACTATTGGGGTTTCTTTATATTTAATGAAGATTCCGAAAATGAAGCCTGTGATTAAAGACAAGGAGATAGCAATGGAAGCCAGCAGGCTCCCCAAAGAGTCTTCATAGGCCAGCAATGTAATAACTTTGGGAACACATTGATCTCGGTCCATATTTGAGTGTTGATCTTCTGGACATTTGGTGCAATGTTCTGCATCTGAGGAGAAGAAAAAGGATGCCTTAGTATCGTTTAGTTATCTCCATAGCCTTCTGTGCTGTGTTACATATCTTTTTTATGTATTTCTTTTTTTAAAAAAATTAAAATAGCTTTTTAAAAGTTCAGATCAATACAATAAAATAAAAAATCACACAAATAACCATAACATCCAAAACTTACAAACAGAACAAGCAAAACAAATAAACAAACAAATTTATCCTCTCCCTCCATACGACTTCCACTTATCTTCATCTCAGGTTAATTAAACTAAACTAATTACTGCTTCCATTATCATAATAAACTTCTCTAATAATTCCTCATATGCACTTGATTTACAAACAGTACAGAATATTAGAAATAAATCCAGGTTTTTAATGTAGGGCAATGTTTCTTCGTATAATCTCCAAACTTCTCCCAACACTGCTGAAATTTTTGTTTACTGCACCCTCTGATCGAATTAGTTAACTTCCCTAGGTCTAGGTAGCTAAATAGTTTCTCCTGCCACTCGCTAATTTTTGGTATTTCCTGTTTTTTCCAGTATGTGGCAATCATTATTCTTGCAGCTGCTACTGCGTAAAGAAATATTTCTTCATCCTTTTTATTGATGCCTTCATCTAACATTCCTAATAGAAAATATTCAGGGTTCTTCTTTATATTATACGTCAATATTTTTTTTTACCTATCTTTTTAAAGATGCTGATGTCAGCAAGAATTTATAGTAGGAAATGAACAAAATTTCTTTGCTCAATACCTAATTTACTGTTTAACATTGTATCATCCATTGCCTCCAAGGAAATGGAGGTGTTGCACAAAGTTTCCCCCCATTTTTTTCTTCAAAATAATCATTTATTGTGATGGAGGAAATGCAGAGAGGCTCCACAGAGACAGTGTCTTCGCTGTACCGCTTTTGCCATATAGTAAAGACACATCTCTTTACTTTCATTGTGGATATTCAAGATATTTTTTTATTGTTGGGCCCATCTGAATTTATATGGTCCTGTTCCATGTGAACGGGTTTTATTTTATAGAAATATTTGGCCTCTGAAGGCACTGTAATTAACTCTCTATAATCATCAGCTTGTAGCCCACAGATTGCTTCCTTGAGATCATTTGTTTCAAACAACCTCTTTGAATTAATGAAGCTGATTAAAGATATAGAAGCCCCAAAAGGGTTAACATTAAAAAAACAACAACCTCAGAGTCTTTATAGAAAGTGAATGTTTTCCCTGTTGACATTCTCCCAAGCAATGCCCTCTCCCTTGGAGTCACCCACCTTCCTGAGTGGATATTGTCCCTTCCACACACGCATCACAAGCATAGCAGCAAACCTGCTCCCCTTCTGGAACCACTTTGGCATATCCAGGTTGACAGCTTTTGGTACATCTGGAGCAAGGCACAGTCTAATCATAAAGAGAAGATGGAGCATTAAAGAAAACGTGTTAGGAGTATTTGTGTCTACGGGATTTATATGAAGTTTGGAATTAGAGTTTGCAAAAGACTCAACAGGACCTTAGTTCTCACTGACCCTAGGCATTTTTTTTCAGGGAAGCAATTTGCAGTAGAAAGGCATGGCTGGGAGACCCCTTTGGTGTCCTTCCTTGTTTGTTCCAATATTTATATTCAAAACATATATAAAAAACATAATAAAGCATTAAAAATGATGAAAAAGTATTACTTTATGCAACAGCAGCGGCAAGAAATTTGGTTGCCCCATATTGGAAAAAACAAGAAATACCCGAAATTAGCGAATGGGAGGTGAAATTATTTGGCTATTTGGATATGGCAAAATTAACAAATTCAATCAGAGGCGGTACCAAACAGAAATTTCATCAAAGCTGGGAGAAATTCGGAGATTATATGAAAAGGCATTGTCCCACACTAAAAACCTGGATCTGTTTCTAATAATCTGTATTGTTAACATAATTATGTTCATGAGAGGAATAATCAAGGAAGTATATCAAGATGTATTATTTGAAGGTTTGTAATTTATGATTTGTGGATTTTATGTTTTTATGTTTTTTGATTATTTTCAATAAAGTTTATATTATTTATATAAAAAAGCATTAAACATTAAAAAAACTTCCCTATACAGGGCTGCCTTCATGTCTTCTACAAGTTGTATAGTTACTTATCCCCTTGGTTGGGCAAGTCACATAACTCCATACCATCCAACATTTCTCTGATGAAAATAGGGCCGTCCTAAGGAAAAGAGGGGCATTCTGAAATCAAATCAGGAACTGGGACAGTTTCTGTAAATCCAGGACTGTCCCTGGAAAATAGGGACACTTGGAGGGTCTTGTGCTTTTGGAATTATTCAGCAAATGATTTGAGCTTACCACATGTCACATCAATAAAGTTTCCTCTACCTTGTTAAACCATTTGGGCCACACTATGGCTTCCAAGTTAATAGTGAACTTTATCTCAGTAGAAGTCTCTCTCTCTATACTCCCAATTTTCACTCTAACACGAGACTTATTAGGAAACATCACCCAATTCTCAATATCATACTTGGCTGGCAGCTCCCCATTCTCATCCAAATACAGGCTCCCCATGGAAGTATTCAGAAACTGGACCTCTCTTAGGAAAGAGTGCAGCTGGAATGACAAGGAAAGGCCCAGTACAAAAAAAGTATGAAACCCTATTGAGTATCTCAGCCCTACACATTTTGAGCTCCTATGAATTGGGGCCAGTGTGCATCTCATCTGTTCTGATAAGCCCTTATAGGCATTCCATTTTATTTATTTAACCATTCAAAGACTACCTTTTATATAGAACAGGCATCGGCAACCTCCGACCCATGGGCCGGAGGTGGCCCACAGAGGTTATTTATCCACCCCATGAGCTGCCCGGTCACCAAGCCACCCACTCGGCAAGTCCCCGCGCCCCACCGCGCTAAAACGGCACGGGGACTCACCAAGTGGTGCCAAAAATGGCATCTCTGCATGTGCCTGATGAAACAGTGTCTGGGCATGCCCAGATGCCAAAAATCGCTTCTGCACATGTCAGGGCATGCACCGGAAGTGATTTCCGGTGCTCCGAAAATGGGCAGCGCAGCACTGGAAATCGCTTCTGTGCCTGTCTGACCCACGGACCAACGTCAGTGGAAATGATCCTGCCCACGGCCGCAATACATTGCGGACGCGTGATATAGAATAACAAAGTGCTGTACAAAATAAGATCAATACAAGAAAGGCTTGATTTCCACAGATATTAAAAAATGCTATAAAAACACTATAAAATGTATTCCAACACAATTTAGCATTGACTTCGGATAGTAGATCTACAGTCAGTATTACACCTCAGTGCATGGGAAGCCTTTCTGAATAGCTTTGTTAGAAGTAGCGGGTGAGACACCATTACCCCGACACCCTCTGTATCTCTGTAGAAGTTATTCCATGGTATGGGAGCCACTACAGAGAAGACCCTCGCAGGTCTACTCACAGCCAAGAGCAGCATATGAGAGGGATCTGTGGTTGTATTAAGCATCCCTCTGCCTGGTGCAAATACGTGAAAGGAAGGGAAACTTTTACACTTGCATACTTCCATGTGAAATGGAACATTGATCACTAGATCACGTGGAAGCCTGAAGATATGAAATCTCTCCCTTCCCTTCAGACAGCAGCAGCTCTTGGTAGAACTTGCACAACTCCACAAGGGAGGACGCAGTTAAATTTATCATTTAAATAAAACTATGTGTGCATTCTAGAAACAGTTGAAGGTCATTTTGTTCCAAAAAGATGTTACAGAAAGATGAAAGGTTCTCTGCTTTTCATGCTATTTTTACATTGTTGCATTGTGTTTTATTCTATCCACAGCTGTTTTGTAATGTTAAACCACCTTGAGGATTTTTTTTTGGGGGGGGAGGCACAGTGTTATATAAGGCTTTTAATAGAAAAGTGCTATTTTCTAGAGCAGGCATCCCCAAACTGTGGCCCTCCTGAGTGGAGATGGTCCCATTGGGGCATTGAACACAAGCATAGCAGCAAAACGGTTTTCCTTCTTGAATCACTTTGACGTATCCAGAAGAGCAGCTTTTGCTGCACCTTGAATGTGGAAGTGTCTAACCATAAAATGAACGAAGATCTAATAAGAAGTGTTAGGGATGGGTGAATAAGCCACAGAACTGAGTAAGAGGCAAAGAAAATACACAATCACTCCTCGTTTTAATAGAAAATTGCTCTAGCGTCTCCCCCACAGAAGAAGGGTCCTTGTGGATTAGACCAGAGGTCCCTCTGGTCCAGCATTATATTCTCAGAATGGGAAACCACCTATCCTTGAAATGTTGTAAATGCATTCTCTAAACCAGGCATCCCCAAACTGCGGCCCTCCAGATGTTTTGGCCTACAACTCCCATGATCCTTAGCTAACAGGACCAGTGGTCAGGGATGATGGGAATTGTAGTCCAAAACATATGGAGGGCTGAAGTTTGGGGATGCCTGTTCTAGAGCCATAGCTATGGGCTGGGGGAATAGACAGGGGGTTTTTTGCCCCAGCTGAAGCTTCCAGGGGGTTGCCATGTGGCTCCTAACCTGTGCATGTGTGTATGCAAATACACATGGAAGTGTGCCAAACTGGGTCTTTGACCCAAGTGAAATAAAGCCTAGTTTCACCCCTGCCAGAAAGGGCAGAAATGTTTACCTTCCCCATGGGCCTTACTAATTAGATTTTCCTCCAAAATGGAGATGGGTAAATTTCATTCTGGAGTTGGGACAATGGTTTGCAGTTTGCAAAAGGGGAAAGGGAATACCTGCCATGGCTGCAGCCTTTGATGTTCCAACCTGTCTCTTCCACCCACCATCAACATGGATTTTGATCTGGCTGAATATGTGGCCTTTAAGGCCTGAACCACAGCTTGGATACTGAAGTAAGTGATGTAGCTGTCTTGAGACAGGGCTCTCTCCAGCTCCTCTTGGGGCAGCGTCTCCAGTTTCTCCTTCTCTCTGCATCTTGTCCGACCTTTTACAGCCAACGTGTGCTTTGAATATGAGCAACGGAATGCTTTATTGATAAACTGCCCAAGAAGAGAGGATTCTGGTCCATAGTATTGATATTTTCTCCTTATTTGGGGCTTCATTATAAAGGACAAAGAGCCATGGATGTAGTGGAAGTAATTTGGAGGAGCAGACAAATTCACATTAATGTCCTGAAAACTTGTCGAGATCCAGACTTTTGCTCCAATTTCTTTCTCAAACTTTTCTTGAATTTTCATGATTGGATTCCATCCCAAGCGAGTGATTTCGTAGTAAACAAATACATTGACTTGTTTCCATATGGCAACTGGTTTACTCAGGCTGAACATTTCAAGCTGATTGTTTTCTGGTATTCGTTTTTTTAAGGCAATGCAAATTCCACTGTTGATAGTCAGAGATGTCAGGCCACTCACAAACCTTTCTCCATTGTCATTGTCTGGAAAAATGAGGCCGACCCAGGTCCATCTGAAATGCAGGAGCAACTTGGCAATCCCCTGGTACTGAATGTCTTCTTTGGGGATCATCCGGTAGACAAAAGGGAACTGGGCTTTATTATTATGAAGCTGACGTGTAAAGCCACAACTGACCTTGTGAGGAAAGGAAGGAAAAAGTGTGTGATTGCCAATCAAAATAGGGAAGAGATGTTTATTTACCTGAAATGATTAAACAACTGTGCTGGCAGGAGCTGATGGGAATTTTGGTCTGAAATATCTGGAGGGTGCCAGGTTGGCAGAAGCAAAAAAAAAGGTTCCTGGATCTAGTTCCGTATTATGCTATAGCTAAAGATTCCCCACTTTGTGATGCTCCTTCTGGACCCTCATGAAGAGTAAGTGGAATTCTATGCTGTCAAAGTTGTCCTCTACAAAAAAAAAAAAATCCTTCCAATAGCACCTTAGAGACCAACTAAGTTTGTTGTTGTTGTTTAGTCGTTTAGTCGTGTTTCGTTTTTAACAGTTTTTTACAGAAAAGAAAACACAGCACTTTAACACAACAAATACAAACAAAAATAACAAAAGAAAACATTATAAGAATAACAAAACAAACATTCACAAGAACTAATGTTTCCTATTCCGAATTTGAGTAAGATGTCTGAGTGGTTTGAGGGCGGGGTGTCCCAGCTGTGTATCGCTTGGTAACGAATTGATGGGTCTATGGACCGTAATAAAGATTGTTGTTGTTAACAAAACAAAACAACAACACAAAAATCCAGAGACTATAATCCTTTCCCCTTAACATTATTAGAGGGGACTTCCTCGAGTTCCCTCTATCTGCGGTTCATTTCTCATTCATCTTTAGCAATTTCCAATTCATTATTTAAAACTCTTTACAATTTCAATTCTCTCATACATCAACTATACCATTTTCCAACTATACCCAGTAGAAAGGATTCTGGTTTCTTAACAAATGTCTTTTTCAACACTCTCTTTAATTCATTATGAATCTTCTCTTCGTGACCCCATGGACCAGAGCACACCAGGCACTCCTGTCTTGCACTGCCTCCCGCAGTTTGGTCAGACTCATGTTTGTAGCTTTGAGAACACTGTCCAACCATCTCGTCCTCTGCCGTCCCCTTCTCCTTGTGCCCTCCATCATTCCCAACATCTTTTCCAATGAATCTTCTCTTCTCATGAGGTGGCCAAAGTATTGGAGCCTCAGCTTCACGATCTGTCCTTCCAGTGAGCACTCAGGGCTGATTTCCTTAAGAATGGATAAGTTTGATCTTCTTGCAGTCCACGGGACTCTCAAGAGTCCCCTCCAGCACCATAATTCAAAAGCATCCATTCTTCGGCGATCAGCCTTCTTTATGGTCCAGCTCTCACTTCCATACATCACTACTGGCAAAACCATAGCTTTAACTATGCATGCACACGAAAGCTCATACCTATGACAAACTTAGTTGGTCTCTAAGGTGCTACTGGAAGAATTTTTGTTTGTTTGTTTCGACTACGTCAGACCAACACGGCTACCTACCTGTAAAAAGTTGTCCTCTTTCCTTCTATGCACACAACTTCATACCTGTGGGATTTTGTAGATGCCTGACATGTCCGAAATTTCTTTTGAGATGGCAGAATCAGCCCCTTCGAGAACAGCCAGAAGTCCATTCCTTTTTCCACAGCTGTAGTTTGGGATGTTGTTTGTGCCAAGGTCCAACATTGCATTGGAAGTCGTCCTTCTATCAAAATAGTTCTCATAGACATTGTAGCCCAGAGTGATGTTGGGTAGGATCCTGGGATCCTGGTTGATCTCCTGGACGGTGAACAAGAAGAATAAGATGTACCAGTAGTAGGAAGTTTTTGAACTGCAATAAAGAAATCAAAAGGTGTCAAACCACTATTTACCATTTAATGAAAACCAACGTTGTCTTCAAATCATGGTTTGTAGATCCAGTATGCAATTATTATTATTATTATTATTATTATTATTATTATTATTATTCATAGTATTATATATTTATACGCCACCTTTACCCCTAATGGGACTCAGGACAGCTTACAGATAAATAAAATGAAAGAAATAAAATCCAGGCTTTTCAGAAATTCCCTATGTTTCATGCCACCCTCACTCTCCTCATGCAGGTGGGACATTTTAATCCCCAAGCAGGTGCCTTAATTCAATGCATTATTTTGATCTCCAGCAAGAGTCCTTTGCATTCTTCTGTTGCCATTTTCAGCAGGCAGCACAACAGCTTAGCTAGAGCAGCATTTGAGCCAGGAAGAGCCAGGGAACAAGAACATAGGGCAGGTGTGCCAGCAGGGCAAATGATTGGCAGCTATAATTCAGCAATTGCTAGAGGATCACAGGCTCCCAGACCTGAAATAATAGCCATTTCTCTGATATATACAAACCTTTGAAGTGATGGTGACATTCATCTGCATAGATTTACTTACACTAGAAGCTTCAGTGAGGGGGTCTGGGAAAAGTTGTATGGCCACTGTTTATAAATATTTCTTGGAGATATAATCCCATTAAGGAAGAAGTCACCAGGCCGGTAGAAATTGAATGCTTCATTTTTTTCCTTGATCAGATTCAAGGAGCATGTTGCCTTCAGTTTCCCGCATACTTCATGGGGGATTAGCAGCAGCAGCAGCAGCAGCAGCAGGACTATCATTCTACCACTGTGGTTGCTTTCACCTCCAGAGACAGTTAAGCAGAAGAAGTGAAAAACTCTTGCAAGACCAAAGCTGGTGTGGTTTCACCAATATGCCTGCTTGTTCAGCTATGGCTTCAGAGCCACTAAACCCCAGACAGGAATATACCCCACTTCCCCTATAGGGAAATATTGAGTCAATCTGTCTCTGACACTTTCCAAAAAAACCACAGCGCAGCAAATAACCACTTGCTTCTATTCTTTCTGATGCTTTGGGAAGTTGCAGAAACACCTTTGGCAAGAACAAATCACTATGATTTGGATAATTATAAAGCAAAGAAGTGTCATCTCTGCAATATTCTGGAGTCTCTTGGTGACTTGAGGGGCAGATGCAGAGCTGGAGAATAAAAAACATATTTGCAAAAAGTCACAGATGTGACTCCAAAGTTTGAGGTATGATCCAGCATGCCTCTTAGTTGTCTCTCAGCAAAGTTTAGGCCAAACTCCACCCACCCCCAACAGACACATAGACTCATAGAATTGGAAGGGATCCTGAGGGTCATCTAGTGCCATTCCCACATTGCTTCAGGTCCTAGTCTCCAGGGCAGGCGAAAGCAAGCTCGCTCCATCTTCCATGGGACAGCCCTTTAGATATGCCTATCATATCTCCTCTCACTGTCCTCTTCTCCAGGCTAAAACATAGCCAACTCTCTCAACCATTTATCATAAGGCTTCCAGACCCTTGATCATCTTGGTTGCCCTCCACTGCACATGTTCCAGCTTCTCAATATCCTTCTTAAATTGTGGCACCCAGAACTAGACACAGTGTTCCAAGGCAGAATAGAATAATACTATTGTTTCCCTTGTTTTGGGCGCTATACCTCTGATGATGCAACCTAGAATAATATTAGCTTCTCCACTGCTGCATCATACTGTTGACTCATGTTAAGCTTGTGGTCCACTAAGACTCCTAGATCCTGTATTACTGGCAAGCCACATGTCCCCCACCTTAAAGTTGTGCAGCTGGTTCATCCTGCCTAAGTTTCGAACCTTACATTTGCATGCCAAGGCCCCATGACCAAATCACTCCTTATGTATTGAGTCACCTGATAAGACACTAGCATATAGATTTTGGGTTCAAAGAGGTCACAACTTTATTGTCCTGAAGACAGGGGCCTAAAAAGTCCATAGCAAGGTCTTAGCAAGAAAGAAAAAACATATGAAAAAAGAATTGGAGGGTGGGATATACAATGGAAAAGCCAAGATTCCCAAAGCAAGAGACCGATCTGTCATTAATTATTATTATTATTATTATTATTACGGTCGAGGACCAGTTCATCTGTCATTAATCAAAAACTATAGGCTACTTTCATTATTAAAAAATGAGTATAAATTATTAGCAAACGTATTAGCCAATAGAATGAAAGGAATATTGTTAGATATTGTTAGATATAATACATCATGACCAAGCAGGATTTCTTCCAGGTCGTCAAATGAAAGATAATATAAGGAACATAATTGATGTTATAGAGTACGTGGAGGTAAGAAATGAAAAACAAGCAGCCTTGATGGTTATAGACCCTGAAAAGGCATTTGATAATGTTTCTTGGTCCTTTATGCATAAGGTTTTAGAAGAGATGAATTTCGGGGAAAGGTTCAGAAGACTGAGAAGTGCAAAATTTTGAAAGAGGCAAGGATGCCCCTTGTCACCATTATTGTTTATCTTGGTATTAGAGGTTCTGGTGAGAAATATAAGAGTAGAAGAAACCATCAGAAGAATAAAAGTAGGAAATAAAGCATATTAATTTAAAGCATTCGCGGATGACCTTGAATAAAAACAAGACTAAGCTTTTAGTGAAGAATGTTTCTGAACAAGATAAAAAGGAGATACAGCAGAAGAGATATGAATGCATAAAAAAGTTAAATATTTGGGAATATGGTTGACAGTCAAGAATATTAATACATTTAAAGATAATTATGAAAAAATATGGAAATAAATAAAAAGGAATTTATAAATTTGGGGAAGGGTAAGTTTGTCATTATTAGGTAGAATTTCAGTAATTAAGATGAACATATTGCCAAAAAAAGTTGGTTTTATTTCAGTCAGGCAGTGTGAGCTGTTTCAAATAATGGCAAAAAGACACCAGTAGATTTTTCTGGAGAGGGCGAAAACCAATAATTAAACATAAATTATTAATAGATGTTAAAGACAGAAGAGGTTTCTCTCTACTGGATTTAAGATTATATTATAAAGCATCATGCATTTGCTGAATCCGGGATCGTATAAATTTAACAAATGCTGATTTGTTTAAAAACCAGAAGTAGGTACTAGCTGTACCCGGCCACGCGTTGCTATGGCTCAGTCTGTTAAATGGGGGCGGAAGCAGAGAAGTTATCGATATTATGCCATCCAAGGGGCCTTGGCTGCGGGCGCCGTCACAGGGAAGCCGGCGGACAGCCTCCCATTGGCGCGGCAGCCAGAACCCCTTGAATGGCAGCACCATGTAGCCGCTTCTGCCGAACAGGCAGAGGCGGAGGCAAACCACAGCTGGCAGCATTCCTGGCCATCAGGCCGTCCCCTTCAGCGGCCTGCCACGCCTGGCCCTGCCCAGTGGAGCGCGAGTCCAGCGGTGTCAGCATCGGCCTTGGGGGTATATTAAGTATAGTGTATGTTCCTTTTTCATCCACCAGAGGGCGCTGTTTTTGGATAAAATCATGTTTTTACCTTTGACAGGTGTGACATCTATATAATATAGGTATATAAAAACACACGCGTATTCGAATGCAACGTTGTGTCAAAATTGCAAAACAATCGGTGAAGAACAGTGCACGGACAGCGCATGAAAACACCGTTTATTATGTGGGAGCCAAAGTCAGCTTGGCCCCATAGAGTCAGTGCCCCTGGTGATTGGGCATCTTGACCATGAGACTAATAGTTCCTTCCAATTTAAGCAAATGATAAAGTGCCGGCATATCCTGTTTTCCCAAAATCTTTCTTTGTGGATGGTAGATTTTTCTCCACTATAATGCAGTCCACTTTTTCTAATCCCAAGCCCGTTTTGTTGGATCATTGGTGAGTTTTTGAAAACAGGTTTTGCTCCACCCAACCACCTGCGCAGGGAGCCACACAGAGAGTTTGTGATCTACGGCAGACGCAATTCTTCCCCTTATCGTTGTGTAAATAATGGTGATTTAAGTTCTCTAATTCTGTCAAAGCTCAAGGGACTTCCCTGAATATCACATCTGAGACCATGAGCAGAAATTGCCAGAACTGGGAGTAACATGACGCAATTTCTTGCATCAAGCCTGAAAAAGGTCGGGGTATAAATATGTTGCACTCCACTGAGATCTTGGGTTGGGGGTTTCAAAGTAGCAGGGGTGCTGCCAGTGTGATACCACCCTCTTTGAATGAGAAGTCCTGGTGGGATTCCCATCTGTGTTAGCAAAGTCACAGATTGTAGCTTTGTTCAGTTTTCTGTACTTCTTTGCAGCAAACAGGCAAGAGGGAAGTGAGTGACAGTCTCAGGCATGCCCATGATAATACTACTGCTGTTCTACAATGTCTATGGACAGCTTAAGGGGAAATGTCCCTTGAATTTAGTGAGAGATCAGTATCACCCCTGGAACTATTATAGAGCAGGAGACCATCTCATCGGTGGGATTATACCCACACTAAATGGCTATTCCCACGCAAGCTCTTTCTCCCAGGTTCCTTTTATCAAGATAGATCCGTAAGTAAATTATGTGGGGATGAGTTTAATGGTAGTAAATCATAAATCTAATTATCATTGTTGTTTTGTCGTTTAGTCGTTTAGTCGTGTCCAACTCTTCATGACCCTATGGACCAGAGCACGCCAGGCACTCCTGTCTTGAACTGCCTCCCGCAGTTTGCTCAGACTCATGTTCGTAGCTTCGATAACATTGTCCAACCATCTCGTCCTCTGTCGTCCCCTTCTCCTTGTGCCCTCAATCTTTCCCAACATCAGGGTCTTTTCCAGGGAGTCTTCTCTTCTCATGAGGTGGCCAAAGTATTGGAGCCTCAGCTTCACGATCTGTCCTTCCAGGGAGCACTCAGGGCTGATTTCCTTCAGAATGGATAGGTTTGATCTTCTTGCAGTCCATGGGACTCTCAAGAGTCTCCTCCAGCAGCATAATTCAAAAGCATCAATTCTTCGGCGATCAGCCTTCTTGATGGTCCAGCTCTCACTTCCATACATCACTACTGGGAAAACCATAGCTTTAACTATACGGACCTTTGTTGGCAAGGTGATGTCTCTGCTTTTTAAGATGCTGTCTAGGTTTGTCATTGCTTTTCTCTCAAGAAGCAGGCGTCTTTTAATTTTGTGACTGCTGTCACCATCTGCAGTGATCAAACTTCTTTAAAAGAGATGGTGGGTCCTTTTTTGCATCGGTCCCTGCTAAATCCCAGTGTCTCCGTAAGTCTCTGTTTTGCAATGTGATTCTGGAATGGAGCAATATGTACCCTCCAGCTATTATTATTATTATTATTATTATTATTATTATTATTATTATTATTATTATTATTTTAAATATTCTCTATTGGTTTTAAGTTGCATTTTGGTTTTAGTGGATTTTCTTGTTGCACTGTTTACCGTGTGCACAGCTTGGAGATTTAAAGGAAAGGTAAGTGGCAGATCCCAGCTCCTGCCCACCTAGCTGTTCGAAAGCATGTCAAAGTAGATAAATAGGTACCACTCCGGCGGGAAGATAAATGGTGTTTCCGTGCGCTGCTCTGGTGTCGCCAGAAGCGGCTTAGTCATGCTGGCCACATGACCTGGAAAAACTGTCTGCAGACAAATGTCGGCTCCCTCGGCCAGTAAAGCGAGATGAGCTCTGCAACCCCAGAGTTGTCTGCGACTGGATTTAACTGTCAGGGGTCCTTTACCTTTTTAAAGTGGCAGATAAGTTCTCTGGAATAAACAAATACGTATCAGGATTATTTTTTCCTAGTGTGCTTTTAAGAACAATAAGTGAACTCATTCTTGTTTATAAGCAAATCAAACAGGGGAGTTAGTTTCCTTCTCTTTACCACCTCCAATACACACAAACACAGATGCACAATTGCCTCGGGTTGCAGCTGCTTAATAAGGAAAGGGGAGGTATCCTGCTACAGTCTACTCTGACTGGCAGCCACTCACCAGGGACTTCCATGGCAGAGGTAGTTTATGTCTCCTCCTTGATTCTTTTTAAGTGGAATTCCTGTCAACAAGACTTGGAACCCTCTGTATAGAGAGGGCATGTGTTCTGTCACTGAGCTTGCATTAACTACTGCAGTTTAAAAGTCAGCATTTTTTTATTATCATTAGCATTATTATTACTAATTGTTTTTTGCATAATCTTAGAAGGTTGTACATAACAAACACTGCCACTTCTGAATATACCACAACATTACTGGATAGACACATCTGCCTTGCCTTTGTGGTGAGGATTGTCCCAACATTTGAAGGTGGGTTAGCTACTAAAAGCCTGTATATCACTGAGCGTATCACTCTAAAACTAAGTTTGTATTGCTTGGAAATGCCCTTCATGTTGCACAATGTGGAACGTTACATGTGTTGTTAAATTGAGGGTGATGGTGCAAAATATATGCTACCTTGCAGAAGACTAGACATATTTTTACTCCACAATATTGCCTTCCTGCTCGCCATCGACGAGATCAACCAGAATCCCAGGCTCTTACCCAACATCACCCTCGGCTACAATATCTTTGAGAACTATTACAATACAAGGATCACATACGACATCATGGTAGAGCTGCTCTATACCAGTCAAGCAAGTATTCCAAACTTCAGGTGTGGGAGGAAGAATGAACTGCTGGCTGTCCTAGAAGGTGCTGATTCTGAAATTGCTGTCCATATTTCAAACATGTTGGGGATCTACAAAATCCCACAGGTGTGAAATGGGATGCACTTTAATTTCACTTTGCTTTGAATGGCCTTTTTCTCTGTCTGAGAGACAAAGCTACTGTTCTGTCAGTTTCAAGTTTTACTATTTGTCCTTTCAACAGCCTTCCTTCTTTCTAAATTCTTCTAGATTAGAGGGTGCGGAATTTCACTCCAATCCACAGAGATTGAATGCAACAGAGAGTATATTGACATAATGTTAGTATGACTAGGGTTTGGTCACCTAGTGTAGCCCAAGGCTGCAACTGAATCCAACTTACCTGGAGCTAATTCCCAAGAAATTCTATAAGACTTGCTTCTTAGCAGACCTGGTTAGGATTGTTCCTGGCACAATTTCACTATTAATAAATTACTGGATTACTGCAATGTGCTCTACGTGGGGCTACCTTTGAAGGTGACCCGGAAACTGCAACTAATCCAAAATGCGGCAACTAGACTGGTGACTTGGAATGGCCGCCGGAACCACATAACACCGGTCCTGAGAGATCTACACTGGCTCCCAGTACGTTTCCAAGCACAATTCAAAGTGTTGGTGTTGACCTTTAAAGCCCAAAACGGCCTTGGTCCTGTATACCTGAAGGAGCGTCTCCACCCACAGCATTCATCCCGGACACTGAGATCCAGTGCCGAGGGCCTTCTGGCAGTTCCCTCATTGCGAGAAGTGAGGTTACAGGGAACCAGACAGAGGGCCTTTTTGGTAGTGGCACCCAACCTGTGGAATGCCCTTCCATCAGATGTCAAGGAAATAAGCAGTTATCCTAATTTTAAAAGACATCTGAAGGCAGCCCTGTTTAGGGAAGCTTTTAATATTTAATGCTGTATTGTTTTAATATTCATTTGGGAGCCGCCCAGAGTGGCTGGGGAGACTCATCCAGATGGGTGTGGTATTAATAATAATAATAATAATAATAATAATAATAATAATAATAATAAATTATTATTATTATTATTATTATTATTATTATTATTATTATTATTATATACTTGATATGGACATTCTGTGATATGGAGATGAGAGATGCATACAAGGGGATTCAAAGGAAGCCAAGCAAAACACTTTTCTCTTCCATTCCCATGCAGGTCAGTTATGGGTTTGTCTCCCATGACCTCAGTGACAAAACTCGGTTCCCTTTTTCCTACCGGATGATCCCCAAAGATGATCACCAATACAGAGGGATTGTCAAGTTGCTCCTGCATTTCAGATGGACGTGGATTGGTCTCTTTGCTCCAGACAATGACAATGGAGAAAGGTTCCTGAGGTCCTTGACCCCTATGCTCACCTCGAATGGGATTTGTGTTGCCGTCTCATACAGAATCCCAGAAATGACTCAGTCTGAAGTGACAATTCCGGTTGATTCATTTCTCAAAAGGAGAGAAGTCAATGTATTTGTTCACTATGCAGAGACTCGTTCTTTCTTCAGTGGAATATTCTTTGTAAATCAAATACTCACATTGTGGCAAGTGTCCACTGAGGGCAAAGTCTGGATCACAACAGCTTTGTGGGATATCACCCCAACGTTGTCTCACTGGGAGTTACATTTCCAGCACCGCCACTGGTTTTTTTCCTTCTTAATTCAGACAGAGATTGCCCTAAAACATGACAATTTTAACTTCAGTCACATAGTTCATCACTTGCTGACAACATTTGATTGTTTCTTTTCAAAGCACTTGTTTTCTGCAAAAGAACGTCGGAGATGTGAACAAAAAGGGGAATTGCCCCTGGATGTCCTCAAGCAGAGTCTTTTCCCAGACAACTACAACATCTACAGCAGTGTGTATGTTGTGGCACATGCCTTACATGCTGCTTACTCATCCAGATCCAAGCAGGTGGCAATGATGGGTGGAGGAGATGGGCGGAGGCTTCAGAGGCTACAGCCATGGCAGGTATTCCCTTTGCCATCACAGATAGTACTAATGAAATGTGCAAAAGTGCTCTATCATTATTTAGAGCAGTCTTTGTGGAGATCCCACAACCACCCTTCACTTCTTCAATATTTATGCATTTTGGAAGGGTTTCTCACCTGTAAGGGGGAAGGCTTATAGGGAACAGCCTCCACTCATCAGATCGAGTTCCTCTCAGAGCAGTAAGTCCAGCAGTGGATCAGATTACAGGAGGTAGGAAGCAGATAGTGAGGGAAAAGGCTCCAGCAGCGTCAAAGAGCCTCCATTCCGAGTAGAGAGGGAGGCAGAGGGGCAGGAAATTAAGGGAAAGCAGTCAGGAGGACGGCCCTCCCAGCCCGACGCCTGAAGTGAGGCGATCAGCAACCCATAGGACTGTAAATAGAATGCACCATAATAAACACCTTAAGACAAGTAGGCGTGGTGTGTTGTTACTCAAGAGTAGCCGCAAAAACCTGTGACATCACCAATTAGGATTTGTTTGATTTTGCGGGTTGGAGATGACATTGCCAAAGACAATGCAACAACCTTTTCTTATATTTCTAACCCATGGTGGAGGAACTTCTGAGGCGGTCAAATTTAGCGTGTGTATGTGTAATAATAATACCTTTATTGTCAATGTACAACCTGTGTACAATGAAATTAACTGATCCTCCCCCACAAACAGTCAATCCCAGTGCACTCTGTGTGCTTGTCGCACAACACACCAACTCCTAAAGTCAGTTGCACTATTTCCTCGCAAGCTCGATGTTTACCAGCTCTCTGGTGAAGTCTGCTCCTCGGACCACATTGTGCAAACACACCCATACACATATTGTTCCAAATAGCACACACCCTTCTCAGGAGCTCAAAGCCGCAGCGTGTCAATGTGCCGTCATATTGATCGATTTTCCTGGAATTTGGACACAACGGTCCATGCCACTACCCGAGTGTTTTAACAACCTTGGATTCCTCACATCTCATACCTGCGCAGGTAAAAACCTGCTTTTCCACAAACTAAAACAGCACCCTCAAGTGGCGTTATTCCCACAGCTCCTCCTCCACCTCCTCCTCCCTCCCCATGGAGTCTAGCCCACACCCACAAACCCCACCCTCACCACGTGATCCTGTAAAACAGGGGGACTCTGAGACTCCGAGACCCTCCATTTGACAGACTAACGCACAGTAACGCATGCAGGGCCAGCTAGTTTCCAATAAAAGAACTTCACATTTTGCCCCATCCCCAAATGGGAAGCACTGAAGTAATGTTCTTTTTATCCATGTGTCGTTCTAGTTCCACTCATTTCTGAGGAACTTTGGATCTCACAATGCCTCCATGGATGGGAATGGGGAGTTGGCAGCCAACTTTGATATTTTTGCCAGGGTGGTGTGGCCCAACACTTCTGTGGCTTCTGTGAAAATTGGGAGCCTCAAGCAGCAAGCACCTCCAGACAAAAGGTTCAGCATTGACCAGGATGCCATTGTGTGGCTTGGGCAGCTCACTCAGGTGAGGAAAACCAAGGGTTAAGAATCCAAGTTCTTCAGTGCCTTCAGAACTCTAGATGGGTGTTATTTGCAGAAACCCCCGGTGAGCCCCTCACCCTACTGCAGTAAATATTAAGGCTCTTCTCATCCTAAGGCATTTCATAGAATCATAGTATTGTAGAGCTGGAAGGGATCTTAAGGGTCATCTAGTCCAACCCCCTGCAATGCAGGAATCTCAGCTAAAGCATCCATGACAGATGGCCATGAAATGTCTGCTTTAAAACTGCCAGGGAAATAGTCCACAGCCTCCCAAGGGAGACCAGAAAGTTCTTTCTGATGTTTCCTTGGAATCTCCTTCCTTGTAACTTGAAGGCATTGGTTCAGGTCCTACCCTCCGGAGCAGGAGAAAACAAGCTTGCTCCATCTTCCATGTGGCAGTGAAGCTTTGCATCCATCTCATCTGCTTAATTTGCCCCAGATGGGACTAGATGCTGATATCAGTTTAGAGCAGGCATCCCCAAACTTCAGCCCTCCAGATGTTTTGGACTACAATTCCCATCTTCCCCAAACCACTGGTCCTGTTAGCTACAGATCATGGGAGTTGTAGGCCAAAACATCAGGAGGGCCACAGTTTGGGGGTGCCTGGTTTAGAGAATGCATTTACAACATTTCAAGGATAGGTGGTTTCCCATTCTGAGAAAATAATGCTGGACCATAGGGGCCTCTAGTCTAACCTACAAGGACCCTTCTTCTGTGGGGGAGACGCTAGAGCAATTTTCTATTAAAACGAGGATTGTGTATTTTCTTTGCCTGTTACTCAGTTCTGTGGCTTATTCACCCACCCCTAACACTTTTAATTTGATATTCATTCATTTTATGGTTAGACACTTCCACATTCAAGGTGCAGCAAAAGCTGCTCTTCTGGATACGTCAAAGTGATTCAAGAAGGAAAGCCGCTTTGCTGCTATGCTTGTGCTCAATGTCCCAATGGGACCATCTCCACTCAGGAAGGTAAGGAATTCCAAGGAATGTCCCACCAACTAGAAGAAGCTGCCGCAAAAGGGTAGACAGAATGAAGCCGGGAGTCTGAAGAGCATGATTTGGGTGAAGAGCCACCCAATATATTATTGAAGAATCGAGACTAATACAGAGACCTGTATGATACATGGGGGGGGGGGGAACCATAGGACAATGAAGTCACTCTTTCTCATTGCAGATGCAGAGCATTGCCACAAATGTCCAGAAGATGAGCATCCGAGCAAGGACCAAGATCAATGTGTCCCCAAGATTATCACCTTCCTGTCCTATGATGAATATCTGGGGATCCTCTTGGTTTCCATTGCCCTGTTTTTGTCCTTAATCACAGGCCTTGTTTTAGGAATATTCATTAAATATCTTGACACTCCCATAGTCAAAGCCAACAACAGGGACCTTTCCTACATCCTCCTTGTCTCCCTCCTCCTTTCCTTTTTGTCCTCCTTTCTGTTTATAGGCCGGCCAAGGAAAGTGACCTGCCTTCTCAGGCAGACGGCCTTTGGCATGATCTTCTCAGTTGCTGTCTCTTCTTTGTTGGCAAAAACTATTACCGTTGTGCTGGCCTTCCTGGCCACTAAGCCAGGAAACAGGGTGAGGAGATGGCTGGGAAAGAGTCTGGCTAATTCCATTGTCATTTCCTGTTCCAGTATCCAAATTCTCATCTGTGTCATCTGGCTGGGTACCTCTCCTCCTTTCCCAGACTCTGACATGCACTCCCAGGCTGGAGAGATCATCCTGCAATGCAATGAAGGATCTGTTGCCATGTTCTACACTGTCCTTGGCTACATGGGCTTCCTGGCTGCCATCTGCTTCATGGTGGCTTTCCTAGCCAGGAAGCTTCCGGGATCCTTCAATGAAGCCAAGCTGATCACCTTCAGCATGCTGGTCTTCTGCAGTGTTTGGGTGTCCTTTGTGCCTACCTACCTGAGCACCAAGGGGAAGTATATGGTGGCTGTGCAGGTCTTCTCTATGTTGGCCTCCAGTGCTGGGCTTCTGGGCTGCATCTTCATCCCCAAATGCTACATTATCATATTCAGGCCTGATCTGAATACAAAGGAGCATCTCACAACAAAAACTCAAGGCAGCCCTTGACTCTTAAAATATTAATTTATAGTTGAATTGCAGTGAAGCAGTAATAGAACTGCAATACTTCTCATTTAAATGTAGCTTCAAACATGGTAAATCCTATTTATTTATTTATTTATTTATAGTATTTAATTTCATAAAATTTATGCTCCACTTCATTGTAGAAAAAACCTCAAAGTACCGGTAGTTTCCAAAAGGATAAAGCAATAAAATTATCATTTTAATTAAGAAATGGTAAAACCACAATAGAATAAACTAAAACAAATTAAAACTCTTACAAGCTTTATAAACATCTCAGTAAGGTACAGCTAAAGGGCCCCCTGACCATCAGGTCCAGTCGTGTCCGACTCTGGGGTTGCGGCGCTCACCTCGCTCTAAAGGCCGAGGGAGCCGGCGTTTGTCCACAGACAGCCACCGGGTCATGTGGCCAGCATGACAAAGCTGCTTCTGGTGAACCAGAGCAGCACACGGAAACGTCGTTTACCTTCCTGCTTGGAGGGGTACCTATTTATCTACTTGCACTTTAACGTGAACTGCTAGGTGGGCAGGAGCTGGGACCGAGCAACAGGAGCTCACCCCATCGCGGGGATTCGAACCGCCAACCTTCTGATCAGCAAGTCCTAGGCTCTGTGGTTTAACCCATAGCGCCACCTGGGTCCCCAAACATCACAGTAGGCCTGTCTAAATAAGAAGGTTGGTTAATCATAAAAAATTAATGCATAATAACTCCCCACTAGCCACAGACCTTTTGGACTTAATGTTTTAGAAGTGCTTGTTTATTGCAGTGTGATCCATCAAACTGGCCATTGGCAACTGCTGGTCTTTACTTCTTGGCTGCGGTTGCTTTTGTAAAGGGCAGGCACACCAAACTGGGACTAATGGGGGGGGGCTGTCATGCATTTCTGACATCACATGTGCAATGCCCTCCCCTCCCAGTCCGGCCAGGCTTGTCTTCCATGCCTCCCACCCCCATTCAGCCGCCAGCCCAGGCTAGAGAGGAGCCCTCAGGGCGCCTTCTTGCAGCTCAATTTTCTCACATGTTGCTTGGCTTGTCTGTGGAGGGGGAAGGCAGGAGGCAAGGAGCTGCACTTGTCGCTGTTCTTGGTGCTGAAAGAAAGAAGTAGCCAGCCCTTCCCAAGCCTCTTACATGTGAATCACAAAATACTCCCACTAGCAGCAGCTATTGCTCTGTCTCTCAACTCCCCTCCTAATTCACTTCTTATCAGACATTCAGCCTGGCCATCTGGGTGCCATGCAGGCCTGGTAGCACCTCTCTTTGGTTCAGAGACCATGAGGTTGGAAGGATTGGGCAAGAGGTAATCGTATGTAGAAAAATGCCTTGAAGTGCATACAAGAGGGCTAGCTTTTAGAGATATCCTCTGGGCCGCTCTCTCATAAAATGGAATCCTTTCCACACACTGTTTATCTTCTTTTCACTTAAAGAACCAGAGGAATTAAGACCCCCTTTGCAGGGTAACAATACGCAGGTGAGATAACCAGGTTTAGTGAGCAGGAAGAGTCGGAGGCGGAGGACAGTTCAGGCTCTGAGGCAGGAAGTGAGGTTGGAGAAGTGTGGAACTAGGAGACAAAGAGGTAAGCTGCTTCAAGCCATGGAGTCTCCCCCTCCTGATGTACCCAGGTACATGCCCTCAGGTATCAAGCCTATGTCTCAGGTACATATCTGCAAGGCCTGAGCCATATTTGTCACTTTTGCCTAAAAGCAGAAAGTTCATATTCTTTTAGAAATCATTTCTTTGTCTGTGTCCTTTGGTCCACTGGAGGAAGGATGCTGGAATTATGTTATGACAAGAGCATCCTTATTTGAGATTCCAACCACCTGGTTTTAGTCTGTGTTCTTCTCTAAGAAGAATATGTCCAAGGTTCCTAAAGGAACTGGCAAGCAGCCTGGAACTCTTGATAGGAAAGGCATTCTTGTGAAATCAGGCAGAGGGTCATGTGTGGATTCTAAGCAAGAGAATATATATCTAATAATCATTTTTCCTTTCTGTATTGTTTTCTTAGATATCAATGATATTGAATGTATTTGTAATGGAAATAAGGATGTTGGAATGTACCTGTCTTGGAAACCTAGCTCTTCCCTCTAATGGGACTAGACGTTGGCGTGAGTCCAAAAGAAAGGGAGGGGTTTGGTTTGGAGGAAGGCTGCTCAAGGATACTGGGCTAGAGGTTTCCAGCATCATGCAAACTGGGTGAAAGTTACATCCTTTGCAAACCACAAGGTCATCTTAACCCCAAGTTTTGCCCGGACATGCCTTTATAAGGAAAATGGGTACGCCATCCTTGTGAGGTAACTGGAGATGTACAATTTTTGTCAAAGGTGAGCTTTCCTAGAATGGGGTTGTCAATTCCTAGAATGAGGTTGGGTTTGCTCATATTTGGTGAATCGGAACTGGGCCTTGTCCGAAATGATTGGCTTCTCTTTGTTCTCTTATGGCAGAACAGAATTTAATTGGTTGTACTGTGTCGCAATGTATGGTCCAAGGTATAAAATGAATTGACGATCTATGTCCTGAGCCAGCATTTTGGGAAACCTATGCTGAGTCACTTTCTTGCATGCTGAGTCACTTTCTTGCAATAAAGTATTGTTTTACTTTCAAGTTTTCTTCACCTTTGCAGCAGCTTCACAGTTTTGAATCCCGAGTTCTGTTGTCAGGATACAACACTCCCACTGGCTGAACCCAGCTCTCCTTTCGCTTGGTCTCCAACAACATGCAGAGGAATGAAGAAGGCTGAACAAAAGGCGCAGTTTCAAACTGCTTGGGATAGACCCTGGAGAGGAGTAGCATTAGTGGGCATTGGGGTGGTGGGGGCCTTCAGTCCTTACAACTACCACATCAGGGCAAGAGCTGCAGAGAAGGGTTGCTGGGACCATTAGGCCAGACTGCTTCTGTTTCACTTGGAATAAAGAGTTAACTTTACTGACTTCTCTGTTGTTTTAATTGCAAAACTATAGGTCAATTTCATTATTAAATAACAATTATTTGCAAACATATTAGGCAATAGAATGAAATGAATATTGTTAGATATTGTTAGATATAATACATTATGAGTAAGCAGGATTTCTTCCAGGTCATGAGATGAAAGATAATATAAGGAACATAATTGATGTTATAGAGTATGTGGAGGTAATCAATGAAAAACAAGCCACCTTGATGTTTATTGACACTGAAAAGGCATTTGGTAATATTTCTTGGTCATTTATGCATAAGGTTTTAGAAGAGATTAATTTCAGGGAAAGATTCAGAAGAGGAATAGATGCAATTTATTCAAAGCAAGAAGTAGGATTACTTGTGAATAGTGTTATTACTATGTGCAAAATTTTGAAAGAGGCAAGACAAGCATGCCCCTTGTCACCATTGTTGTTTATCTTAGTATTAGAGGTTCTGGTGAGAAATATAAGAGTAGAAGAAACCACCAGAAGAATAAAAGTAGGAAATAAAGCATATAAATTTAAAGCATTCGCGGATGACCTTGTGATAACACATGAAGATCCTATAAACTCATTACCAAAAGAGTTTAATGTAGAGTATAATGAGATAAGAATCCAGTGACTGTCGTATTACAAAAGAATTTCAGAAATAGACTGGAAAGAGAAGTTGCTGAACTGCAACTTATTACCAAGCTTAAAACCATAGAGAAACCTGGTCTGAACAAAGACACTAGATTCTTATCTCATTATACATGATAAAGCAATGTTTAGCCCCATCTCACCCCTTGCCTTTTCCTAGAAGACCATTTGCAGTCATTAACAGTCGTCAACAGCTATCAGTCAGTGAATCACCCATTCCCACCACGCTTCTGAGTCATACCCCTCCCCACCCTCTGACTATACATAAGGGTCTGGTGACTTCTGTTTCAGTATATCTGAAGAAGCTTTCATGCACATGAAAGCTCATACCAATGACAAACTTAGTTGGTCTCTAAGGTGCTGCTGGAAGGAATTTTTTTATTAATAGATGTTAAAGATAGAAGATATTTCCCCCTACCGGATTTAAGATTATATTATAAAGCATCATGCATTTGCTGAATCTGGGATTGGATAAATTTAACAAATGCTGATTTGTTAGATTTGGAAGGTCATGATAATAGATTTGGTTGGCATGCATATCTGTGGTATCATAAGGCAAAAGTTCACAAAAGATTCTAAAATCATATAAAAAGAAACTCGATTCTTAAAGACTGGGAGAAAGACAAAGATCTGTTAGAACAGAAAAACCATGGTGGCGTTCCCCATTAGAAACAAGATCTTTGAAAACAGTGAACATGATGACAAACTGACCGACATATAGAGAGCTGTTAACAGAAACAGACTACCAATTAAAATTAAAAGATTTTGAAGAAGTTAGAGAAAAAGAAATAGACTGGTTCCAATATTTTCAATTAAATGAAACTTTAAAAAATGATAAAAAGAAATGATTTAGTTATCAAGTGTCAGGATTTCAGAGGGAAATAGTAGAAGGTAGGACAAAATTGCTGTCAAAAATGTACAATCTGCTCTTGGAGTGGGATGCCAAAGAGGAACGGGTCAAATGTGTTATGATAAAATGGGCGAAAGATGTGGGACATAATATACTAATGATGGATTGGGAAAGGCTTTGGAAGTCATATATGAAATTTACTGCATGTACTCTACTGAAAGAGAACTACATGAAAATGATGTATCGGTGGTATCTAACCCTAGTTAAATTAGCAAAAAAATGTATAGAAAAAGATCTAATGTGTTGGAAATGTAGAGAAACAGCAGATACATTTTATCATATGTGGTGGAAATGTAGGAAGGTTTTAAAAAAGGGAAATGATTTGTAATGAAATGAAAATAAAACCTTTGTTAAAAAACCATGAAATGAAAATAAAACCTTTCTTAAAAAACCATGAAATGAAAATAAAACCAGAATCCTTTTTATTAGGTATTGTATGAGCGGAGATTCCAAAAGACCAGAAAAAATTGTTTATGTATGCTATGACAGCCGCCCGGATACTGTTAGCCCAAAGATGGAAAGGGGAAGCAGTCCCAACCAAAGAAGATTGGCAAACCAAATTAATAGACTATGCTGAAAAGGCGAAATTAACTGGAAAGCTCAGAAATCAAGATGACAAGGAATTTTGAGAAGAATGGGAAATGTTTATTACTGTATGTATTTGCAAGAGTATTGTAAACCGATTAATACATTGGCAGGATTTTAAGAACACTTGTAATTTCAGAAATAGTACAGGAAATCTGAGGTAAAAAATAATTTGGAGTAGAAATGATATGCAGATGAAAAGGAACTTTAGTGAACCGGGGGTGGGGGGTGGGGAGTCATGGGATTCGGAGAATCAAATTTTATGGATTTAATTTTTTTGTGTGTATAAATTTCTTTGTGGTTGTTATTGTATTTGTTATTGTTTGCTTTATTTTTGCTATTTTTGTTGAAAATTTAATGAAAATATTGTTTAAAAAACGAAAGAAAAAACAGATGAAAAAGGAATTGGAGGGTGGGAGATACAAGGGGGAAACCAAGGTGTGCTGGGCTGGCCTCAATTTATTCCCCTTGGGCAGACCCAAGTGGTGCGCAATGGTTGGTTGGGCCTGCCCCTTGAGGAATCCTCGGATCCAGCCAGCCACTGGATCTCTGACGTGGGGCTGTGGCCAGACTGCAATGTCATCTGACCGTTTAAGGTAAGCAGACTTGTCCCTATTGAAATTATTATTATTTATTTGGACTTGGTTTTTCAATCTCATTTGATCATCCTAAATCCTAATTCTGTCCACCTCTGGCAGCATTAGTTACCCTTCCCAGTTTAGATTCATCTGCCAAAATGGATTATTATTATCTCAATTCGTTCATCCAAGTCATTCATAAACATGTTGAAATAAATAAATAAATAAAAATCTTGAAAAATATTTAAAAACTCTTCCCCAAAAAATTTCTTTAAAAAAATCAAGTCCTTTTTTAAAAAGTACTTTAAAAATCCTTTAAAAGAATCCTTCCCCAAAAAAATTAACAAAATTGTCCAGTAGCACCTTAGAGACCAATTAAGTTTGTTCTGGGTATGAGCTTTTGTGTGCCTGCACACTTCTTCAGATACTCTGAAACATAAGTCACCAGACCCTTATATATAGTGAGAGGGTGTAAAGGTAAAGGGACCCCTGACCATTATGTTCAGTCGTGACCGACTCTGGGGTTGCGCGCTCATCTCACATTATTGGCCGAGGGAGCCGGCATATAGCTTCCAGGTCATGTGGCCAGCATGACAAAGCCGCTTCTGGCAAACCAGAGCAGCACATGGAAATGCCATTTACCTTCCCGCTATAGTGGTTCCTATTCATCTACTTGCATTTTGATGTGCTTTCGAACTGCTAGGTTGGCAGGAGCTGGGACCAAGCAATGGGAGCTCACCCTGTCACAGGGATTCGAACCACCGACCTTCTGATCAGCAAGCCCTAGGCTCAGTGGTTTAGCCCACAGCGCCACCTGGGTCCCCCTAAGGTAAAGGTAAAGGGACCCCTGACCATTAGGTCCAGTCGTGACCGACTCTGGGGTTGTGTGCTCATCTCGCATTATTGGCCAAGGGAGCCGGCGTATAGCTTCCAGGTCATGTGGCCAGCATGACAAAGCCACTTCTGGCGAACCAGAGCAGCTTCTGGCAAACCAGAGGGGTATTTATCAGAAGGGTAGTGGGAATGTGTGATTTCCAAGATTGAGGGAGACCATCATGCATCACACGGGAGTGATGTCACATATGTGTGATGTCGTTTCGTCAGGAGGATGCCGAGCAGGAAGCCCAGCAGCTTTAATGCGTGCCGGCTCCTCTTGTCTCTGCTCCGGAAGAACCAGCCACTGAAGTCGAGCCACACTCAGCTTCCTCCACCCCCTCAACATTGTGGGGCCCTGCCCCCTGTCAACACATATTGTGGGAGCCAAAGTCAGCTTGGCCCCATAGAGTCAGTGCCCCTGGTGATTGGGCATCTTGACCATGAGACTAATAGTTCCTTCCCATTTAAGCAAACGATAAAGTGCCAGTATATCCTGTTTTCCCAAAATCTTTCTTTGTGGATGGTAGATTTTTCTCCACTGTAATGCAACCCACTTTTTCTAATCCCAAGCCCGTTTTATTGGCTCATTGGTGAGTTTTTGCAAACAGGTTTTGCCCCACCCAACCACCTGCGGAAGGAGCCACGCAGAGAGTTTGTGATCTACGGCAGACGCAATTCTTCCCCTTATCGTTGTGTGAATAATGGTGATTTAGTTCTCTAATTCTGTCAATGCTCAAGGGACTTCCCTGAATATCACACCTGAGACCATGAGCAGAAATTGCCAGAACTGGGAGTAACAGGATGCAATTTCTTGCATCAAGCCTGAAAAAGGTCGGGGTATAAATATGGTGCACTCCACTGAGATCTTGGGTTGGGGGTTTCAAAGTAGCAGGGATGCTGCCAGTGTGATATCACCCTCTTTGAATGAGAAGCCCTGGTGGGATTCCCATCTGTGTTAGCAAAGTCACAGACTGTAGCTTTGTTCAGTTTTCTGCAGTTCTTTGCAGGAAACAGGCAAGAAGGAAGTGAGTGACAGCCTCAGGCATGCCCGTGATAATACTGCTTCTGCTCTACAACGTCTATGGGCAGCTGAAGCGGAAATGTCCCTTGAATTTAGTGAGAGATCAGTATGATCCCTGGGACTATTATAGAGAAGGAGACCATCTCATCGGTGGGATTATACCCACACTAAGTGGAGCATCCCAGCCAGGCTCTTTCTCCCAGGTTCCATTTATCCACATATCTCCGTAAGTAAATTATGTGGGGATGAGTTTAATGGTAGTAAATCATAAATCTAATTCATTAAACCTCTTTAAAAGAGATGGTGGGTATTTTATTTTCATTTTTCGCATCGATCCCTGCTAAATCCCAGTCTCTTCATAAGTCTCTGTTTTGTAATGTGATTCCAACTATTTTTATGACAACAGATTAAAGCCTTTACCTGACCCTTAAGATTAGACTGTGATGCATGTCAACAACAGTGCTGCTTTATTGGTTTTAAGTTGCGTTTTTGTTCTAGTGGATTTTATTGTTGCATTGTACACCGTGTGCACAGCTTAGAGATTTAAAGGGAAGGTAAATGGCAGGTCCCAGCTCCTGCCAACCTAGCAGTTCGAAAGCACTTCAAAATGCAAGTAGATAAATAGGTACCATTCCGGTGGGAAGATAAATGGTGTTTCTGTGCGCTGCTCTGGTTTCGCTAGAAGCGGCTTAGTCATGCTGGCCACATGACCTGGAAAAACTGTCTGCAGACAAACGTCGGCTCCCTCGGCCAGTAGAGGGAGATGAGCGATGCAACCCCAGAGTCATCTGCAACTGGACTTCAATCAATCAATCAATCAATCAATCAATCAAGCTTTATTACGGTCGTATACCAGCTATTAAAATAAAAATGCTTTACAGAGCTATGGGGGTTGTCATTCGGGGTGGATATAAGAGTCTATAAGTTTGAAGCAGCTATGTTTCCAGAAGGCGGGTCCAGCTGGCCTTTCCCCTGGTGCTGCTCAAAGTTCTCAGTTTCGTGCCCGAGCGAAGGAACTACTTCCCACAGTCCAATCCCGCGTTTACTATTCCAATGGCTGTCTTGTTCGGGGGGGGGGGGGCAACTGGACTTAACTGTCAGGGGTCCTTTACCTTTTTAAAGTGGCAGATAAATTCTCTGGAATAAACAAATACATATCAGGATTATTTTTTCCTAACGTGCTTTTAAGCACAATAAGTGAACTCATTATTGTTTTTAACCAAATCAGACAGCGAAATAGGTTTCCTTCTGTTTGCCACCTCCAATACACACAAACACAAATGCACAACTGCCTCGGGTTGCAGCTGCTTAATAAGGAAAGGGGAGTTAAGCTGCTACAGTCTACTCTGACCGGCAGCCACTCACCGGGGTCTTCCATGGCAGAGGTAGTTTATGTCTCCTCCTTGATTCTTTTTAAGTGGGCTTGCATCAACTACTGCAGTTTAAAAGTCAGCATTTTTTAATTATCATTAGCATTATTATTGCATCATGAAATAGTATGAAAAATCTCCTCTCCCCCCAAGAATCTTAGACGGTTGTATAATCCTAGAAGGTGGCATGGCTGTGACTGTCATAACAAACACTGTCATTTCTGAATATACCACAACATTACTGGATAGACACGTCTGCCTTGCCTTTGTGGCGAGGATTGTCCGAACATTTGAAGGTGGGTTGGCTATTAAAAGCCTGCTTATCACCGAGCGTGAGTATCACTCTAAAACTAAATTTGTATTGGACTTCCGCTTGAGGCGTGACGGAAGATGGCTGAACACTCCATCACTCTGACTATCAAGGGCTAATTAGAGGGTGTTATGGGAGTGAAACAGCCTCCCAAAGTCTTTCCGGAGAAGGGAAGTTGCAGTCTCATCCGCAGATGCCCACTCAACCTGGTCCCAAATTCAGAAGGAAGGAGGGGCTGCGGGGGGGGGGCGCACTGGATAGAAAGCGCCTGAGATTGCCAATCTCCTGGACGCCATCTTCGCAGTGCATCAGGTTCCGTTACTGAAGATGAATAATTGGATTTAAGTTTTGGACATGCTTCGGACAAGGAGGGGGATTTAATATGCTAAATAGCCCAGCCACTGAGGAAAGACAATCAAGGAGATTACCAAAACATCAAAGACATTAAAGACAGTGGTATGTGAACGGAACCGATGGGGGGAGGGGGGCGAGACCTTCTTTATTACCATCCCTTAATATCTACTTAACAAAACCTCCCCAGAAGAACCGTTTTAACATCTATTAAAGCAAGCGAGAAGGAAAAGTTGGAATTTTTGGCATCCACTGATATAATATTGCTTTAAAAATATAAACTTTGTGGAAATGTTAATGGAAATACAATATACGGTAATTAAGACTGATTCGCGGTTTGCTTGGGATTAAAGGTTTCCCCAGTTTGTTAACAACAGACAGAAACAGTTATCTCTAACTACTGGATTTCAGATAAAACTTTGGACTCTTGGATGGATTCCCAGAAACTGTATCTTTATCAACATGACCCAGTGAAAAATTGGAAGTCCGTCATATTGGAAACCAACCGAGTTGCAGAAATGAAAAGTTATGTGGGGACCTTTAATATGCTTTAATATTTGCACCTCCAGTCTAATTTGGTAACCCCTCCCCCCAGAAAAACTATTTTGATGCAACAGGTTTGGAAAATAATCAAGCAGACATTTAGACTCATCGGTGTGAAGATGGCGTTAGACGGCAGGAACGTCTGCTTGTTATGAAAAGACCTTTGGAAAGACTTGGCAGAATACCAGCGTGTGATTAGATACTGTGAACTAATTGGGGAACCAAATTCCAAAAATTTGGTTCCCCAAAATCCACACAGAAGCATATTATTTTGCTTGTGGAAAAACTCAGAGTCTGTAAATGAATGAAGGATAACAATAGAAGGAATAAGAATTATGAGAAATATGAATTGCAGTATGATTATGATGTTGATCAGAGCTCTCCAGAGACTCGAAGCATGGGGAGTCCCACCAAACGTATAATTTGGAAGAATATTTGGACTATTTGATATGTATATGTATAATGTGGAATATTTGATGTGATCTGTTTGGATTGTTAAAATGGGAAAATTAATAAAAATGATTATTAAAAACAACAACTAAATTTGCATTGCTTGGAAATGCCCTTCATGTTGCAGAATGTGGAACGTTACATGTGTTGTTAAATTGAGGGTGATGGTGCAACATTTATCATACCTTGCAGAAGACAAGACATAATTTTACTCCACAATCTGGCCTTCCTGCTCGCCGTCCACGAGATCAACCAGAATCCCAGGCTCTTACCCAACATCACCCTCGGCTACAATATCTTTGAGAACTATTACAATACAAGAATCACATACGACGCCATGGTAGAGCTGCTCTATACCGGTCAAGCAAGTATTCCAAACTTCAGGTGTGGGAGGCAGAATGAACTGCTGGCTGTCCTAGAAGGTGCTGATTCTGAAATCGCTGTCCATATTTCAAACATGTTGGGGATCTACAAAATCCCACAGGTACTGTACTGTCAGTCTCAAGCTTTATTTGTCCTTTCAACAGCCTTTTAGATTACAGATTTCTAAATCCTTCTAGATTACAGGGTGTTGAATTTCGCTCCAATCCACACAGAATGAATGCAACAGAGAGTCTATTGACATAATGTTAGTATGACTAGGGTTTGGTCACCTAGTGTAGCCCAAGGCTGCAACAGAATCCAATTTACCTGGGGCTAATTCCCAAAAAATTCTATAAGACTTGCTTCTTAGCAAACCTGGTTAGGATTGTTCCTGGCACAATTTCACTATTAATAAAGATATATATATACTTGATATGGAAATTCTGTGATATGGAGATGAGAGATGCATACAAGGGGATTCAAAGAAAGCCAAGCAAGACACTTTTCTCTTCCATCCCCATGCAGGTGAGTTATGGATTTGTCTCCCATGACATCAATGACAAAACTCGGCTCCCTTTTTTCTACCGAATGCTACCCAAAGATGATCACCAATACACAGGGATTGTCAAGTTGCTCCTGCATTTCAGATGGACGTGGATCGGTCTCTTTGCTCCAGACAATGACAATGGAGAAAGGTTCCTGAGGTCCTTGACCCCTATGCTCACCTCAAATGGGATTTGTGTTGCCGTCTCATACAGAATCCCAGAAATGACTCAGTATGAAGTGAAAATTCAGGTTGATTCATTTCTCACATGGAAAAAAGTCAGTTTATTTGTTCATTATGCAGAGACTCGTTCTTTCTTCAGTGGAATATTCTTTGTAAATCAAATACTCACATTGTGGCTACAGTCCATTGAGGGCAAAGTCTGGATCACAACAGCTTTGTGGGACATCACCCCAATGTTGTCTGACTGGAAGTTACATTTCCAGCACCGCCACTGGGTTTTTTCCTTCTTAATTCAGACAGAGATTGCCCTAAAACATGACCATTTTGACTTCAGTCGCTTAGTTCCTTACTGGAGGGAAGTGTTTGATTGTTTCTTTTCAAAGCACATGTTGTCTGCAAAAGAACGTCGGAGATGTGAACAAAAAGGGGAATTGCCCCCGGATGTCCTCAAGCAGAGTCTTTCTCCAAACAACTACAACATCTACAGCAGTGTGTATGCTGTGGCACATGCCTTAAATGCTGCTTACTCATCCAGATCCAAGCAGGTGGCAATGATGGGTGGAGGAGACGGGCAGAGGCTACAGAGGCTACAGCCATGGCAGGTATTCCCTTTTCCATCACTGATTGCTCCACTGAAATATATGTATTATATGCATAAAGATACCAGTCTCCACTGTGCCTCCTTCCAAAACCTAGAACCTAGATCTTGAACTCCGGGAGCAGGTTCTCTCTCTCTCTCTCTCTCTCTCTCTCTGTGTGTGTGTGTGTGTGTTGTTGTTGTTGTTGTTTAGTCGTTTAGTCGTGTCCGACTCTTCGTGACCCCATGGACCATAGCATGCCAGGCACTCCTGTCTTGCACTGCCTCCCGCAGTTTGGTCAAACTCATGTTCGTAGCTTCGAGAACTGATTTCCTTAAGAATGGATAGGTTTGATCTTCTAGCAGTCCATGGGACTCTCAAGAGTCTCCTCCAGCACCATAATTCAAAAGCATCAATTCTTCGACGATCAGCCTTCTTTATGGTCCAGCTCTCACTTCCATACATCACTACTGGGAAAACCATAGCTTTAACTATACGGACCTTTGTTGGCAAGGTGATGTCTCTGCTTTTTAAGATGCTGTCTAGGTTTGTCATTGCTTTTCTCCCAAGAAGCAGGCGTCTTTTAATTTCCTGACTGCTGTCACCATCTGCAGTGATCAAGGAGCCCAAGAAAGTAAAATCTCTCACTGCCTCCATTTCTTCCCCTTCTATTTGCCAGGAGGTGATGGGACCAGTGGCCATGATCTTGGTTTTTTTGATGTTGAGCTTCAGACCATATTTTGCGCTCTCCTCTTTCACCCTCATTAAAAGGTTCTTTAATTCCTCCTCGCTTTCTGCCATCAAGGTTGTGTCATCTGCATATCTGAGGTTGTTGATATTTCTTCCGGCAATCTTAATTCCGGCTTGGGATTCATCTAGTCCGGCCTTTCGCATGATGAATTCTGCATATAAGTTAAATAAGCAGGGAGACAATATACAGCCTTGTCGTACTCCTTTCCCAATTTTGAACCAATCAGTTGTTCCATATCCAGTTCTAACTGTAGCTTCTTGTCCCACATAGAGATTTCTCAGGAGACAGATGAGGTGATCAGGCACTCCCATTTCTTTAAGAACTTGCCATAGTTTGCTGTGGTCGACACAGTCAAAGGCTTTTGCATAGTCAATGAAGAAGAAGTAGACGTTTTTCTGGAACTCTCTAGCTTTCTCCATAATCCAGCGCATGTTTGCTATTTGGTCTCTGGTTCCTCTGCCCTTTCGAAATCCAGCTTGCACTTCTGGGAGTTCTCGATCCACATACTGCTTAAGCCTGCCTTGTAGAATTTTAAGCATAACCTTGCTAGCATGTGAAATGAGCGCAATTGTGCGGTAGTTGGAGCATTCTTTGGCACTGCCCTTCTTTGGAATTGGGATGTAGACTGATCTTCTCCAATCCTCTGGCCATTGCTGAGTTTTCCAAACTTGCTGGCATATTGGGTGTAGCACCTTAACAGCATCATCTTTTAAAATTTTAAATAGTTCAGCTGGAATATCATCACTTCCACTGGCCTTGTTATTAGCAGTGCTTTCTAAGACCCATTTGACTTCACTCTCCAAGATGTCTGGCTCAAGGTCAGCAACCACACTACCTGGGGTGTACGAGACCTCCATATCTTTCTGGTATAATTCCTCTGTGTATTCCTGCCACCTCTTCTTGATGTCTTCTGCTTCTGTTAGGTCCTTACCACTTTTGTCCTTGATTATGGTAATCTTTGTACGAAATGTTCCTTTCATATCTCCAATTTTCTTGAACAGATCTCTGGTTTTCCCCATTCTATTGTTTTCCTCTATTTCTTTGCATTGCTCATTTAAGAAGACCCTCTTGTCTCTCCTTGCTGTTTTTTGGAAATCTGCATTCAGTTTCCTGTATCTTTCCCTATCTCCCTTGCATTTTGCTTGCCTCCTCTCCTCCGCTATTTGTAAGGCCTCGTTGGATAGCCATTTTGCTTTCTTGCATTTCCTTTTCCTTGGGATGGTTTTCGTTGCTGCCTCCTGTATAATGTTACGAGCCTCCATCCATAGTTCTTCAGGCACTCTGTCCACCAAATCTAAATCCTTAAACCTGTTCCTCACTTCCACTGTGTATTCATAAGGGATTTGATTCAGATTGTATCTTACTGGCCCAGTGGTTTTTCCTACTTTCTTCAGTTTAAGCTGGAATTTTGCTATAAGAAGCTGATGATCTGAGTTACAGTCAGCTCCAGGTCTTGTTTTTGCTGACTGTATAGAGCTTCTCCATCTTTGGCTGCAGAGAATATAATCAATCTGATTTCGATGCTGCCCATTTGGTGATATCCATGTGTAGAGTCGTCTCTTGTGTTGTTGGAAGAGAGTGTTTGTGATGACCAGCTTGTTCTCTTGACAGAACTCTATTAGCCTTTGCCCTGCTTCATTTTGAACTCCAAGGCCAAACTTGCCAGTTGTTCCTTTTATCTCTTGATTCCCTACTTTAGCATTCCAATCCCCTGTAATGAGAAGAACATCCTTCTTTGGTGTCATTTCTAGAAGGTGTTGTAGGTCTTCATAGAATTGGTCAATTTCACTTTCTTCAGCAGCGGTAGTTGGTGCATAAACTTGGATTACCGTGATGTTAAAAGGTCTGCCTTGGATTCGTATCGAGATCATTCTGTCATTTTTGAGATTGCATCCCATTACAGATTTTGCCACTCTTTTTTGACTATGAGGGCCACTCCATTTCTGCTACAGGATTCTTGCCCACAGTAGTAGATATGATAGTCACCCGAACTGAATTCGCCCATTCCCTTCCATTTTAGTTCACTGATGCCCAGGATGTCAATATTTATTCTTGTCATCTCATTTTTTACCACATCCAGCTTACCTCCACTCATGGTTCTTACATTCCAGGTTCCTATGCAATATTTTTCTTTACAGCATCGGACTTTCCTTTCGCTTCGAGGCATATCCGCAACTGAGCGTCCTTTCGGCTTTGGCCCAGCCGCTTCATCAGCTCTGAATCTACTTGTACTTGTCCTCCGCTCTTCCTCAGTAGCATGTTGGACGCCTTCCGACCTGAGGGGCTCATCTTCCAGCGTCATAACTTTTATATGCCTGTTGTCTTTGTCCATGGAGTTTTCTTGGCAGGGATACTGGAGTGGCTTGCCAGTTCCTTCTCCAGGTGGATCACGTTTAGTCAAAACTCTCCACTATGACCTGTCCATCTTGGGTGGCCCTGTATGGCATAGCTCATAGCTTCTCTGACTTATTCAAGCCCCTTCGCCATGACAAGGCATTGATCCATGAAGGGGTTACGTTTATATATATATAGATAATGTTTTGTTGCTCTGATTGTAACCAAATCTTGCACAACGGTTCCCGAGATCAAGCTTTTAGCACTGCATTCCAACCGCCCCTGGTTATTGCTGGTGTTGTCAGAGAAACAGAACTCTTCTGACTCTGGGGAGGCAGCCATGGAGGCTTTTCAGCACTGGATCACCAGTTATACCAATACTGCCTCGAAAGCTCCCTCCACTCTTCCTGCTGCTTGAATGGACAGCCCCTTCCCTTCCGCTCTCTTCTCTTTATCTCCCTTTTGCTTGCTTGCTTTTTGGGCTTAATGGGGAAAGCACCTGCTGGTTGGAAGGCACCTGAGCGATTCCCCCACTGTTACCCTGTGCTTCTTGCTTCATTTCCCAACTATTATTTTTTCATCATTTTTCCAAATTATTACAAATCTTGCCGAATTGTTTCCAATTAATACAATGTAATACAACGTAATTTAATTCCAAAACTGTCTTCCTGTTCTCCTTATAAGATATGTCTGTGATGATCCCCTGTTCCCATTCATAATTTTCTGCCACAAGATGACGGCACATTCACACGCTGCGGCTTTGAGCTCCTGAGAAGGGTGTGTGCTATTTGGAACTATATGTGTATGGATGTGTTTGCACAATGTGGTGCGAGGAGCAGACTACACCAACTCACGCAGAGAGCTGGTAAACATCGAGCTTGCAACTGACTTTAGGAGTTAGTGTGTTGTGTGACAAGCACACAGAGTGCACTGGGATTGACTGTTTGTGGTGGTGGTGGGGAGGATCAGTTAATTTCATTGTACACAAGTTGTACATTGACAATAAAGGTATTATTATTACATATACAAACACTAAATTTGGCAGCCTCAGAAGTTCCTCCACCATGGGGTAGAAAAATAAGAAAAGGTTGTTGCTTTTTCTATGGTAATGTCATCCGCAACCCGCAAAAAACAAACAAATCCTGATTGGTGATGTCACAGGTTTTTGCGGCTACTTTTGAGTAACGACGTTCCACGCCTACTTGTCTTAAGGTGTTTATTATGGTGCATTCTATTTACAGTGCAAAGTCTATGGAAAATATGTCTGCTTAGTCTGAATCAGAACCTCGCAATGGCTTCTTTCTCTTTCACGCCCAACATAACAGCTTGGGAACGCCAAAGCGCCTCCCCCTTGTACTACGGGGTGCTGTTCGGCTCACTTCAGGCATGGGGGGGGGGGCAGAGGGCCGTCCTCCTGACTGCTTTCCCTTCATTTCCTGCCCCTCTGCCTCCCTCTCCACTCGGAGTGGAGGCTCTTTGACGCTGCTGTAGCCTTTTCCCTCACTATCTGCTTCCTGCCTCCTGTAATCTGATCCGCTGCTGGACTTACTGCTCTGAGAGGAACTCGATCTGATGAGTGGAGGCTGTTCCCTATAAGCCTTCCCCCTTACAGGTGAGAAACCCTTCCAAAATCTTTGGGCATCTTTGTGTCTACTGTTCCTCAAGCTCCAGGACAATGACATAGGTACTATCCACCTAGCCAAGGGAAGTCTCAGGGGGTCCATTCCTGCCCCCAGATAGATCTCCTGATGCGAGGATTCCTGTCTGTGCTATGGCTACTCTGTTCTCTGTGTTGTCTGAATGAAGAAGGGAAATTTATCCCCAAATGGGCAGCACTGGAATAACCTTTATTTATTTTCTCTATGTCCCATTTTAGTTCCACCCTTTCCTAAGTAACTTTGAGTGTTACAATACTTCCATGGATGGCATGTATTTGGACAAGGATGGGGAACTGGCAGCCAGCCTTGATATTTTGACCTGGATTGTGTGGCCCAACACTTCAGTGGCTTTAGTGAAAATTGGGAGTCTAGAGCGGCAGGCATCCTCAGAAACCAGGTTCCACATTGACCGGGATGCCATTGTGCGGCTCGAGGGATTTACCCAGGTGAGGAAAGCCATGGATGGAGAATTTAAGAATGTTGATCACTCTGTAAGACCTATTACATGTTGCAATGTTTTTAAGCATATGCCAAATACCAATAAAATCCAAAAGGTTTCCTAATAGGAAGCTATTTGAATACAAGACATATATAAAAGGACATGTGTATGTGTTTATAAATAGGTACATGTAGGCTTGAGAACATAGCATGTCTATACAACATCCTGATCTTTTGTGAGACAGTGGTATATAAACATTTCATAAATAAAAGGAAATTCATGAGGGGAGGTGGAAAGCCATGCACTCAAGCGATTTGTTGGGTAATAAAAGAGAGGTAAAGGGTTGCCATATCTTGAAGAGAAAAGAAGAGGACAACCCCAGCAGCTGCTAGCCCAAGCCTGCAAAAGAGGCACCCAGGTGGGGGGTGCCTACACACCTCTTTCCCTGGCTTGGGCTGGCAGCGGCTGCAGCTCAAACCCATGCCCAGGCTTCCCAGGGCCAAGCAACTGCCAGCAACCGCCAGGCATGGGACTGAAACTGCCCTGCTCGCGCTGGTTGATGATCTTCTGGCGGGCTAGGGACAAAGGTGAGAGCTGTTTCCTGGTCCTGCTGGATCTCTCAGCAGCTTTTGACACCATCGACCATAACATCCTTCTGGACCGTCTAGAGGGCTTGGGAGCTGGGGGCACTGTCATACAGTGGTTCCGCTCCTTCCTCCTGGGCCGTGTCCAGAAAGTGGTGGTGGGGGATGAGTGTTCAGACCCCTGGGCTTTCACTTGTGGGGTGCCTCAGGGTTCCGTCCTCTCCCCCATGCTTTTTAACATCTATATGAAGCTGCTGGGAGAGATCATCAGGGGGTTTAGGTTGGGTGTTCATCAGTATGCGGATGATACCCAGCTCTACCTCTCTTTTTAATCAGAACCAGTGAAGGCAGTGAAGGTCCTGTGTGAGTGTCTGGAGGCGGTTGGAGGATGGATGGCGGTTAACAGATTGAGGTTGAATCCTGACAAGACATAAGTACTGTTTTGGGGGGACAGTGGGTGGGCGGGGGCGGGGGACTCCCTGGTCCTGAATGGGATAACTGTGCCCTTGAAGGACCAGGTGCACAGCCTGGGAGTCATTTTGGACTCACAGCTGTCCATTGAGGCACAGGTTAATTCTGTGTCCAGGGCAGCTGTCTACCAGCTCCATCTGGTATGCAGGATGAGACCCTACCTGCCTGCAGACTGTCTCGCCAGAGTGGTGCATGCTCTAGTTATCTCCTGCTTGGACTACTGCAATGCACTCTACGTGGGGCTACCTTTGAAGGTGACCCGGAAACTGCAATTAATCCAGAATGCGGCAGCTAGACTAGTGACTGGGAGCGGCCGCCGAGACCACATAACACCGGTCTTGAAAGACCTGCATTGGCTCCCAGTACGTTTCCGAGCACAATTCAAAGTGTTGGTGCTGACCTTTAAAGCCCTAAACGGCCTTGGTCCTATATACCTGAAGGAGCATCTCCACCCCCATCGTTCAGCCCAGACACTTAGATCCAGTGCCATGGGCCTTCTGGCGGTTCCCTCACTGCGAGAAGCAAAGCTACAGGGAACCAGGCAGAGGGCCTTTTTGGTAGTGGCGCCCACCCTGTGGAACACCCTCCCATCGGAGGTCATGGAGATAAACAACTACCTGACATTTAGAAAACACCTAAAGGCAGCCCTGTTTAGGGAAGTTTTTAATCTGTGATATTTTCATGTATTTTGGTATTTGTTGGAAGCCGCCCAGAGTGGCGGGGGAAACCCAGCCAGATGGGCGGGGTATAAATAAATAAAATAATAATAATAATAATAAGCCTGAGCAGAAACAGGACCCAAGCTCCTACTTGATCTTCACTGCGACAGCCTCGCTCTGATAAAGCATTTTTAACTCCAGAGCACAGTGCCCCACCCCCAATAATAATAATAATAATAATAATAATAATAATAATAATAATAATAATTTCTTATAAAAACCCCAAACCTGAACATTTCTTGTAAAATGCATACAGGGCCCCCAAAAGAGGAGATGTGTAGGGAAACTCAGACAGATGCTAACACTAGGTAATTAATTAGATATGACCAAAGGCTGAAATCAGTTAAGAAAATTTATTCACTAACTAAAAGTGGGAAACTAGTGAATGCAGCTTCTGAAGGACAACTGGCCATTCTGAGAATCGTGACGGGCACACCTAAGAAACTGAAGTCATTTGCTCGTGAAATAAGGCGATGCCTTTTCTATGTCTTTGACTCAGTTCGGTAGCTTTACTGATACACTTCTAACACTTTTCCTTCTCTTTATGGTTAGACCTTGCCACAGTCACAGTGCACCAAAAGCTGTCACCCAGGATACGTCAGAGTGATTCAGGAAGGAAAGCCATTGTGCTGCTATGCTTGTGCACCATGTGCGGAAGGCACATTCTCCACTCGGGAAGGTAAGGGATGCCAGGGAGAAAGGAAGCCCTTTCAGGGGAGCACAGACCTCACCTGGGATGTTTTCTGTATGTTTGTTTAATTTCCAGAAAGTGTGAGGTGTGATGCTTCCTTATTTCTGGAGATTAGAAAAACAAATGCTAGCTTCAGGATTAATTAGCTGGATCGATGATCTTGGGGGAGGAGGTGGGCATGAAAAGCAATGTGTGGCATGCATAGCTGCCAAGTCTCCCGTTTTCCCCGGGAAATCCCTGTTTTTCCAGCTGTTCCTAGCTGAAAAAACGGATTTTTTTGTTTGTTTTTCCTCGGTTTATTCTGGCGTGGCGGCCATTTTGGAACTGGGCGGAGCATGCTCAGCAGCAATTTTTGATGCTGCTCTGCCCAGTTCCAAAATGGCTGCAGTGCAACTTCTGGCACGGCGGCCATTTTGGAACTGGGCAAAGCAGCATCAAAAGTCACTTCTGAGCATGCTCCGCCCAGTTCCAAAATGGCGGCAGCGCTACTTCCGGTCTGCTATTTCTGACCCAGTCCCTTATTTCTCTGACAGCAACTTGGCAGGTATGGTGGCATGACAGTTGGTGGCATGTCCCACCAACCATAAAAGTCTGGACCAAAAGGTGCATCTTCAGTAGAAGTAAGCACAGGGAGGGTGAAAACCCAATGTGCACCTTGGAGTCTCATTTGCATAATTCGGAAAATTCTATGCTTTGGGTCTAAGCTGCCACCCAGAATGATGTTCCATGGAATCTTGAAGAATATAGATCAATATTATAGATGGAACACAGATACCATGATGGTGGTCACTCTTGCTCATTGCAGATGCAGACCATTGCAACAAATGTCCAGAAGATGAGCATCCGAGCAAGGACCAAGATCAATGTGTCCCCAAGATCATCACGTTCCTAGCCTATGAAGACACACTGGGGATCCTCTTGGTTTCAATTGCCCTCCTCTTATTTTTAATCACAAGCTTTGTCTTAGGAATCTTCATTAGATTCCTGGAAACTCCCATTGTCAAAGCCAACAATCGGGATCTCTCCTACATCCTCCTTGTCTCTCTCTTGCTCTCCTTTTTGTCCTCCTTCCTCTTCATTGGCTGGCCAAGGAAGCTGACCTGCCTTCTCCGACAAACAGCCTTCAGCATCATCTTCTCATTTGCTGTGTCTTCTCTACTGGCTAAAACCATCACTGTGGTGCTGGCCTTCTTGGCCACAAAACCAGGAAACAAAGTGAGGAGATGGCTGGGGAAGACTCTGGCCAACTCCATTGTCGTTTCCTGCTCCAGTGTCCAAGTTGTGATCTGCACCATCTGGCTGGCCATCTCTCCCCCTTTCCCGGAGTCTGACATGCAGTCTCAGCCTGGAGAGATCATCCTGCAATGCAACGAAGGGTCTATTGCCATGTTTTATGGTTCCCTCGGCTACATGGGCTTCCTGGCTGCCATCTGCTTCACGGTGGCTTTCCTAGCCAGGAATCTGCCTGGGGCCTTCAATGAAGCCAAGCTGATCACCTTCAGCATGCTGGTCTTCTGCAGTGTTTGGGTGTCCTTTGTTCCCACCTACCTGAGCACCAAGGGGAAGTACATGGTGGCTGTGCAGGTCTTCTGCATCTTGGCCTCCAGTGCTGGGCTTCTGGGCTGCATCTTCCTTCCCAAGTGCTACATTATCATATTGAGGCCTGATCTGAATACAAAGGAGCACCTGACAACAAAAACTAAAGACAGCACTTGACTCTAAAAATATTATTTTATAGCTGAACTGCAGTGCAGCAGTAATGGAACCACAGTACTTCTCATTTAAATGTAGCTTCACACATGATAAATAACACTTGTTGGAATTTATTGAATTTGATTATTTCATAAAATTTACATTCCACTTTGTTTGTAGAAAAAACCTCAAAGCAGTTTCCGAAACGATAAAGCAATAAAATTATCATTTTATTTAAAACCACAATGAAAACAAATTAAAACTCCCACAAGCTTTATAAACATCTGAGTAGGGCTTTCTAAATAAGAATGTCTTCAGTAGATGCCGAAAAGTCTACCATGAATGTGTCTGCCTGGTATCAATAAAAATCAATGCATAATAGCTCAGCACTAGTCACAGACCTTTTCTGCTTAATATCAAACTGGCCATTGACAGCTGCTGGTCTTTTCTCATTGGCTACGGTTGTTTCTGTGTAACAACAACAACAACAACAATTTATTATTTATACCCCACCCATCTGGCTGGGTTTCCCCTGCCACTCTGGGCGGCTTCCAACAGAAAAATAAAATACAGTAATCTATTAAACATTAAAAGCCTCCCTAAACAGGGCTGCCTTCAGATGTCTTCTAAAAGTCTGGTAGTTGTTTTTCTCTTTGACATCTGATGGGAGGGCATTCCACAGGGCGGGTGCCACTACTGAGAAGGCCCTCTGCCTGGTTCCCTGCAAATTGGTTTCTTGCAACGAGGGAACCGCCAGAAGGCCCTCGGTGCTGGACCTCAGTGTCTGGGCTGAACAATGGGGGTGGAGACGCTCCTTCAGGTATACTGGACCGAGGCCATTTAGGGCTTTAAAGGTCAGCACCAACACTTTGAATTGTGCTTGGAAACGTACTGGGAGCCAATGTAGATCTTTCAAGACCAGTGTTATGTGGTCTCGGCGGCCCCTCCCAGTCACCAATCTAGCTGCCGCATTCTGGATTAGTTGTAGTTTCCGGGTCACCTTCAAAAGTAGCCCCACGTAGAGCACATTGCAGTAGTCCAAGCAGGAGATAACTAGAGCATGAACCACTCTGGTGAGACAGTCTGCGGGCAGGTAGGGTCTCATCCTGCGTACCTGTGTAAGGCAGGCACCCTGAGTTGGCTGCCCATGGGGTTGCTCAAAGAAAGGTCTGGGGGCACTCTGGGACCACAGTTTTGAGGGGGCCCACGCTCTGATTTTTAAAAAGTATTCCAATATGCAAGTACCCAATGTATTTCATCCCATGAATATCAAATGCAACATGTGAAAACTTTGCAAAGAAACTTAGCCATGAATTCTGTTTTCCGGGGGCTAAAAACCAGACATTCATCAAGTATTCACTTACAGTACAATGCAGGCCAGTGCAGAGCCAGTCTAAGGCCCAGGTCTTGTTAGAAAAAAGTTATAAACTCAAATTAAAAAGCAGTTGGTCCAGTTACATATGGCACTCTTGTCTCCCGGCCAGGTGCACCTGGGTTCCGACCCACATTGCGGTGCCCAGTGTGTATGTGTTTGATGTCATGCCTGCCGTATGCATGATATCACACGGTGCAATGCAGCCCGACACGGCGCACGCAGCATGGTGTCAAACGGTGCACCTGGCCCCATCAGACCCTCCTGCGGCCTCTCTGGCGGGCATTTCAGAGGTTGTGACAGGCCTTGTTGGGGTTTTGGTGCACTGTGTGATATCTCATGCAGTTCCTACAGAGAATATTGGGGGAGGGTGAGTTTTCTCACAGCCCTTGTACTCAGAATCAGACATCATATTTAGTTCTCATTGTTGAGTGCTGTCAGACGTCAGAGGATCCCTGTGTGAGGTCCATAGCTGTCAAGTTCAGCATTGAAAAATAAGGGATCACAGACTCACCCAGCGGCATGGCACTGGAAGTCGTTTCTGCGCATGTCTGGACATGCGCAGAAGTGGCTTCCGGTGCCGGCTCTGCCCTGTTAGCAAAACCGCAGAAATCCTAACATGCCCATATCTGGGCACCGAAAATTGCATGTCTAGACATGCACAGAAGCAATTTTCTTTCGGTGCCCAGACATGGGCAGAGCCGCGCGGCACCAGAAATCGGTTCTGCGCATGCCCAGATTTTCTTTTGGTGCCCAGACATGGGCAGAGCCGGCACCTGAAGTCTCAGAGGCCAGCAGGTAGGGAGAGGAGCTGCTTCCTTGAATCTGGTAAATTTCCTTCAGAATTGATAGGTTTGATCTTCTTGTAGTCCATGGGACTCTCAAGAGTGACCTGAGTCATGCCACTCCCCAAAGAGAGGTGCTGCCAGGCCTGCATGGTGGAAAGCTCCCCTTCGGCACCCAACACTCAGCTCCCAGCAGGTCTTGCACACAGCAAGCACAAGAAAGGCCACCACAGAGCCTGCCTGCCTGGCTTCCCACTGGTCTGTCCATTCCCAACTAGCACCCCCTGGCCAGCTCCAGAGGCACCATTCGCCTGGGGAGCTTGTAGCTCAGGCTGCTGCAACAAACAATCATACAAGCCTTAGGGAGGCAGAGACATGAGAGAGAGCTTCATTGCTGAATGGGGATTTGAACCCTAGCCTCCCAGGTCCTATTCCATCACTCTAACCATAACTTCACATTGTGAAGACACAAAATCATATGTCATGCTGAAGGCACAATACACAGCTACAGTGGTTCCTCTGGTTGCGAACGGGATCCATTCTGGAGGCCCGTTCGCAACCTGAAATGGCTGCATCCTGAAACGCTGCATCTCCGCACGCACGCACGCAACGCAAATCGGCATTTCTGCGCATGCGCAAAGCGCGATTTAGCAGGTTACGGATGCGCCAAACCCGGAAGTAACCTATTCCTGGACTTCCAGGTTCGGCACGTCAGTAACCCGAAAAGACGCAACCTGCAGCAGACACAACATGAGGTATGACTGTATATGGAAATTCCCCAACCCATTGTGGTAAACCAGAATCATTTGCTGTAAGTGAGGGGGAAGAAATCCTGTTTTTCTATGTCAAGCCTCCTCTTGATCCTTTTTCCTGGGCCTGGGGGTAGGGAGGAGCGGGGCGAGATTTGCTATAAAAGAACTAAAATACTAACATAAGTAGGCAACAGGCCTCTGTCGGAGGTCATGCAAATACCCATGATAGTTCAGGTAAATCCTAAAAGGAAATATTGTTGTTGTTGTTGTTTAGTCATTTAGTCGTGTCCGACTCTTCGTGACCCCATGGACCAAGGAAACATTAAACTCCTATGAATGTCTTATTTCACCAAAGTTTGGCATGTTCATGTCAGAACTTCAGGTGTCAACTTTTTTTTACAAACATGTTTTTCTCCAGCGCCACACCTGCAGGTGTCACAGAAGTGATGCTTCTTCCCTTTATAATTATCCAAATAATAGTGATTTATTGGGGGGAGGCTGATACTTTTCACTAAAGCCCAAGGGATTTGTCCAAAGATCAACTTCGAGTCTGCTAAAAGATACACTGGAAATTAGAACAACATGAGGCGATGTCTTGCATCTGAGCCAGAAAGGACTGCCACACAAATATCTCCTGCGCCATCGAAAGCCTGGGCTGAGATTGAGGACAGGCCATAATAGCTCCAGCAGTATCAAGAAAGCTACTGAATTACCACAGTCACCACAACAAAAGCTTTGGCTTCTTCAAACGATTCTTCTAATTCTTCATAGGGGAGCGGTCATAAAGGAGGCAGCTCTTCCAGGAAGACCCAGGATGGCCCTGGTTCTGCTGCTGCTACTGCCTTATGCAGACTGTGCGATGCAAAAGACAAGGTGCCCTCTTACTTTGGAAAGGGATGGAATAGACTCAGCTAATTATTACAAGCCAGGAGACCACCTCATTAGCGGGGTCATCTCTGCCACAAATACTTTATTTCGAGCTCATGTCTTCAACAGCCCTCCCTCTACCAGCTTTCTTTGGTAAGTCGTTTTGTGGAGATGGAATTATGGGTCCTTTGCTTCCTATCATTTGGCCGTGAGTTCTGGAAGACATGCTCCCTTCCTTGCTATCTCCCTCACACCTGGCCAGGTGGTTGGGTGTTGAAGCTAAGGATGCTGAACAGACTCCTGGGTTGCAGTGTTGTTTGGCGGGGTTGTTGTGGGAGGGGTGTGTGTGTTGCTGTTGGTTTGTTTTTGTTTTTTTACATCTTGATTTTAGATATTGTGATTTATGCAGAAATGGTTCTGCTTGGTTGCAAATTTTTAATGTTTTCTTCATTGTTTTGTTATGTTGCAGCTATTCATATTTCACATTGTAAGCAGGGGTGCCAACTTGAATAAAATATTGGGGAGCAAGTAAGCCCCACCCTGCATTGTCACATGATGTGGCACAAGGGCATCATTTGAATAGCAATACCCATCAATGGGGGGCAGCTCCCTCAAATATTTTATTGGGGGAGGTGAAGGGACCTCAGTCCCTAGGAGTTGGCTCCTATGGTTGTAAGTACCTTAAGCATGGTTTGAATTACGGAAGGGTGGCATGCAAATAATGTGTGTGTGTGTGTGTGTGTGTGTGTGTGTGTGTGTGTGTGTGTGTGTGTGTGTGTAACATTTCCATGAGCTCCAAATGTCCCCGCTTACCAGGATTTCTCTCATTATCTAGTAAAGGTAAAGGGTAAAGGGACCCCTGACCATTAGGTCCAGTCGCAGACAACTCTGGGGTTGCGGCACTCATCTCGCTTTACTGGCCGAGGGAGCCGGTGTACAGCTTCCGGGTCATGTGACCAGCATGACTAAGCCACTTCTGGCGAACCAGAGCAGTGCACAGAAACACCGTTTACCTTCCCGCTTTTTATCTACTTGCACTTTGACATGCTTTCGAACTGCTAGGTTGGCAGGAGCTGGGGCCAAACGACGGGAGCTCACCCCGTCGCAGGGTTTCGAACCGCCGACCTTCTGATCAGCAAGCCCTAGGCTCAGTGGTTTAACCCACAGTGTCAACCATGTCCCATTATCTAGTACCTCCCTCTAAGAACATAAAAGCCCACTGAATCAGGCAAAATGCATCCTTTTCTCACTCCGATGCCTATGGGAATATTCCTGGAATATTAGGTTAGCAAGGGATATTAGTCATCATGTTCTACATTCACAGAGGCAGCATGCCTCTCAATGCCTGTAGCTGAGAATTGCAAGTGGGGAGATACTCTTGCGCTTGGGTCTTGCTTCTTGGCCCAAGTACAACATCCTCATTCAGCATCTTCTTGGCTGTTCTTAAGATTTTAAAGAAGGCAACTGTTTCTAGGTCACGGCCATATCACCCATTCTGATTCACTTGTAGGGAGGTCATGCAACATCCCATCGAGGAATTGTTATCCCACACTTTCCAGTATATTTTCTGTCACTTTCTTTACCCCCAAAAAATGTCTCTGGGCTTGGAGGGATTTTTTGTAATTGAGCCTAAATCCATCACATTAATGGTGCCACTGGAATTTGCTGGCGTGCCATTGGATTCCCACCCACAAGATAGCCACAGTCTGGAAGCAGCCATCATTAGCTTATCCACAGTCCTCTGCAGCTGGGGGAAGTGAGGTGTTTGCAGAGCAAACACGGGGCAATGAGCAGCCATCAAAGCAGAGTAATGTTCTGCCGGGGAGAAGAACATGAAAGGGGTCCTCAAAAAGAGGTAGTGAGGTTTGATGGGACAACTGGGGGAAGGGTGGATACTTTCAACTATTAGAAACGGGAGGTTGTGTTTAGCCTCTGTGTGTGTTTGCAGCTGAACTGCAGCTGCATGTGAATGTATGTGTGTTTTTGTGTGCATGAGTGTGCACTAGCTATGACTTCGCTTGATCTGCGCTATAGAGTACACTAGACTCCATTGCATGCGTTGTATATTATGGTGTTTCCTGCTCGGCAGGGGGTTGGACTGGATGGCCCTTGTGGTCTCTTCCAACTCTACGATTCTATGATTCTATGAGAACAAATGTAGGAGGCAATGGTCAGGAAAATAGGAAAAGTTACGAAAATAAAATGTTGGCAAAAGGGTGAACCATCAAGAGGGTGAGTTATCTGTAAAAGCTTGTAAAACAGCCACTTAAATCTGTTATATTCACTGAATGTTCAAGGATGATCTGATATGTACATTTTTGTAGGAAAGGAACCACAAAATACTGGCAGTTCTTGTCCTTTGCATTTGCCATCCAAGAGATCAATCGGAATCCCAAGCTCTTACCCAACATCACCCTGGGCTACAGCATCCATGAGAACTTTTTTGATGGAAGGGTGACCTATGATGCCTTGCTGGACCTGCTGTCTCCTGGGCAGGCAAATATTCCAAACTACAACTGTGGAAGACAGACTAATGCATTCACTGTTTTGGAAGGGGCTAACTCTCAAAACTCCATCTGGATTTCAAGCTTGCTGGGCACCTATAAAATCCCACAGGTAGGAATGGAGATAGGTGGGGGAATTTGCTGGCTGAGTCTAAATCCGGGGAATGCACAAATGGGTTGGATGTATATCCAAAGCGATGCTGGAAAGAGACAGTTTTTAAAATAAAATAAAAAAATATTTTTTATTTGTTTTTCAAATATACATCTTTATCTCATACAAACATTACATTGCAATAAATTCTAATACATTAAATATTCACAAAAGAAAGACCACAATATTAACATGTTGAAAATAAACTTTCATTCGAGTTCATTTTTAGTCTCTCCTTCAAGAAAAATTATAGGAAAAGAACTTTTTTATTTATGATCATTGACCTCCCTAATCCAACTCTCCCTTGGTTCACTATAAAGAACCAAAAAACAAAACAAACAAACAAACAACAACAAGAGACACTTTTTTAAACAGAGAATTGCCAGTGAATTGAAATAAATTTCACTGCTCTTGGAGGACAGAAACCTCTGTCTTTCCTCACACAGTCATCTCTACTCATATATATTTTTGCGCAGTTTCAAAACAAGACTATGAATGCTTCCACACAACATTTTATGGTGGGTGTGATGTTGCTCCTACTGTACATGTTTTTCAACATCCACATGGCATTTTCCTCATCAAAATGCCATCACACATTATTTTTCAATTTGAACCAGCTTTAGTGTTTCTGGAAAGAAAGAAAAAACATTAAGCAAAGAGCCAAGCTTGCTCCATTATCCATGTAACAACCCTTGAGATATTTGAAGATGTCTATCATATCTCCTCTCAGTCTCTTCTTTTCCAGACTTAACATATGCTGCTCCTTCAACCATTCCTCATAAGGCTTGGTCTCCAGACCCTTAGTCATCTTGGCCGCCCTCCTCTGCACATATTCCAGCTTGTCAACATCCTTCTTAATTTGTGGTGCCCAGAATTGGACACAATATTCCAGACACTATACTTCTGTTGGTGCAGCCTAGAATAGCATGAGCTTTTTTTGCTGCTGCATCATACTGTTGATTTGTGTTAAGCTTGTGGTCTACTAGGATCACAAGCTACCCCAGATCCTTTCCACATGTGCTATTAGTTCTCCTATCTACAAATTGGATGAGCACCTCATCAATTCCTTCATCCAAGTCATTTATAAAGATGTTGAACAACAACAGGCCCAGGACAAAACCCTGCAGCACCCTACTTGTCACTTTTTCGCAAGATGATGGGTTTGGTCAACAAACCAGCTACAAATTCACCTAACAGTTACCTCATTCAACCCACATTTTACCAGCCTCTTTACAAGAATATCACAAGGGGCTTTGTCAAAAGCCTTACTGAAATCAAGATAGACCATGTCCACAGCATTTTCCTGATCCACCCAGTTTGTAATTCCATTTAAATAAGAAATCAGATTGGTCTGGCATGACTTGTTTTTGAGAAACCCATGCCGGGTCTTAGTAACCACAGCATCCTTTTATAAATGCTCACAGACAGATTGTTGAATTATCTGTTCTAGGACTTTCCCTGGCATAGATGTCAAGCCTACTGGTTGGTAGTTACCGGTACCTCCTTTTTAAAGATGGGGACAACATTTGCCCACCTCTAGTCTGCAGGGACCTCACCTGTTCTCCAGGAATTCTCAAATATTATAGACAGAGGCTCTGAGATTACCATCTTCCAATATCTAAAGGATTGTCACATGGAAGATGGACATAGCTGCCAAGTTTTCCCTTTTCTCACGAGGAAGCCTATTCAGCATAAGGGAAAATCCCTTTAAAAAAGGGATAACTTGGCAGCTATGAAGATGGAGCAAGCTTGTTTTCTGCTGCTCCAGGTGGCAGGACCCGAACCAATGAGTTCAAGTTAGAAGAAGGGAGATTCCACCTGAACATTAGGAATAACTTTCTGAAAGTAGGAGCTGTTTGACAGTGGAATGGACTCCCTTGGAAAATGGTGGACTCTCCTTCTTTGGAGGTTTTTAAGATGAGGTTGGATGGCCATCTGTCAAGGATGCATGTTAAGATTCCTTCATTGCAGGGGTTGGACTAGATGACCTTCAAGATCCCATACAATACTACAATTCCATGTTTCTAATATTATTCCAGTGCTGGGGTTGGAAACATTTGGGCTTTGATTTGAACTCAGGTGAGTCACAAATTTTCCATTCCTTTGCAGGTCAGTTATGCTTTTGTCTCTAATGTTCTAAGTGATAAGAAGCAGTTTCCTTTTTTCTACCGGATGGTCCCCAAAGAAGAAGCCCAGTACCCAGGAATTGTCAAGCTGCTCCTTCACTTCAGATGGACATTGATTGGTCTCATTGCTCCAGACACTGACGATGGAGAGAGGTTCATGAAGACCTTGACACCTGTGCTCACCCGAAGTGATGTTTGTGTTGTTATCTCACTAAGCATACAAGGACTGAATACAAATACGATAGGGCTGAATATGTTTCCATTCTTCAAGTGGAGACAAGTCCATGTATTTGTTTACTATGCAGAGTTGACATATTTCTTAGATGGAATGCTAACCATACAAAATACTGTTGACAGAGAGATGAAATCCATTATTGGGAAAATCTGGATCACAACAGCTATGTGGGATGTCTCCATTGAGCTGATGTACAGTGGCTTATCTTTCCAACAAATCCATGGTATTTTTTCCTTCTTTATTGAGACAAATAAAAGGACCAAATATGATGACTTTGAGCCCATGTTCTTTGCTATCGAGCAGTTTTGGGACAAAGCTTTTAGTTGTTCCTATTTAAAAGGTGCATTGTCAGTGAAAGGCTGGAGAAGATGCAGAGAGAGAGAGAAAACAGAATTGCTGCTGCCCCGAGATGATCTGCAAAGAAGCCTTTCTCTGGACTGCCACAGAATCTACAATGCTGTCCATTCCATGGCACGTGCCTTACATGCTGCATATTCATCTAGATCTAAGCCAAGGGTGAGGGAGAGACTGGAAGCTCAAAGGCTACAACCATGGCAGGTATTTTCCATCACTTGTTGTTGTTGTTGTTTAGTCGTTTAGTCGTGTCCAACTCTTCGTGACCCCATGGACCAGAGCACGCCAGGCACTCCTGTCTTCCACTGCCTCCCGCAGTTTGGTCAAACTCACGTTCGTAGCTTCGAGAACACTGTCCAACCATCTCGTCCTCTGTCGTCCCCTTCTCCCTGTGCCCTCAGTCTTTCCCAACATCAGGGTCTTTTCCAGTGAGTCTTCTCTTCTCATGAGGTGGTCAAAGTATTGGAGCCTCAGCTTCACGATCTGTCCTTCGAGTGAGCACTCAGGGCTGATTTCCTTCAGAATGGATAGGTTTGATCTTCTTGCAGTCCATGGGACTCTCAAGAGTCTCCTCCAGCACCATAATTCAAAAGCATTAATCCTTCGGCGATCAGCCTTCTTGATGTTCCAGCTCTCACTTCCATACATCACTACTGGGAAAACCATAGCTTTAACTATACGGACCTTTGTAGGCAAGGTGATGTCTCTGCTTTTTAAGATGTTGTCTAGGTTTGTCATTGCTTTTCTCCCAAGAAGCAGGCGTCTTTTAATTTCGTGACTGCTGTCACCATTTGCAGTGATCGTGGAACCCAAGAAAGTAAAATTTCTCACTGCCTCCATTTCTTCCCCTTCTATTTGCCAGGAGGTGATGGGATCAGTGGCCATGATCTTAGTTTTTTCGATGTTGAGCTTCAGACCATATTGTGCGCTCTCCTCCACTTTCACCCTTTTCCATCATAGACATCTCTAATGAACATGGCCATTGACAGTAGAATTCTGGGATCATCATCTTGGAATTAGAGTCTGAAAAAGTCTGAGAATCCCTGGTTTAGGGCATAGAAAGCTCCTCATCGCCAGAGAATGTGGAGTGGAGTGGTAAGGTGAGAATTTGCAAACTCACTTCCTGATCCAATTTTTGCCTCATTACACTGGCCTCAGAGAACACAACCCTTCTGGTAACAAGTCCCAATCACATGTGTAGCTCCCTTTTACCTGGAATTCTTTTGGGCAGGGAAGATAACATTCCTCAGGCTCTCTCCAAGTCTTCCTTCCTTCTCCATACCAGGCAATATCCACCTGGCTATGTTCTGGCACCCCACTACCTCCACCAAGCACTCAACTTTGAGGGAAAGTGTGTGTTGTGAGTCCGTATTAGAAATTTGTTTTAGTTTGATTTAGGTGGCGCTGTGGGTTAAACCACAGAGTCTAGGGCTTGCTGATCAGAAGATCGGCGGTTCGAATCCCTGCAACGGGGTGAGCTCCCGTTGCTCGGTCCCAGCTCCTGCCCACCTAGCAGTTCGAAAGCACGTCAAAGTGCAAGTAGATAAATAGGGACCGCTCCGGCGGGAAGGTAAACGGCGTTTCCGTGCGCTGCTCTGGTTCGCCAGAAGTGGCTTAGTCATGCTGGCCACATGACGCGGAAGCTGTCTGCAGACAAATGCCGGCTCCCTCGGCCTATAGAGCGAGATTAGCACCGCAACCCCAGAGTCGGACACGACTGGACATGATGGTCAGGGGCCCCTTTACCTTTACCTTTTTACCTAATCCATACTTTCAGAAACAATTCAAGAAGGGAAGCACAGCCATCCTTTGAAATTCCCACTTTCATTAGCCAGACGGGCGGGGTATAAATAACAAAGTATTATTATTATTATTATTATTATTATTATTATTATTATTATTATTTCTGATCACTTCCGGAACGGCGCTCTGGAGATCGGGTGGGGATCTGCGCTCCTGCTATCTCGAGGCAGACCCAATGCTGGGGTAGGAAACAACGGGGAACTAGGCATAAGTTACCCCGACCTAAGGGGTGGATCCTGAGGGCAAGAGCCCAAGGCGGTGCGGAAAAAGGGTCTCTCTGAACACCCCTAAGCCTTAAAATGAAGGGGAAGCGGAGAACTCTGACACTAAAGGGCAAACAACTTCTCCCAGCAGTAACGCCCCAGAATCATAGGTCGAAAAATTCGTAAGTCGAAAAGCGCCATTGAAAACACGATTTCCCATAGGAATGCATTGGAAACGGAAAAATTCGTAAGTCAAAGCAGCACCATCTAAAAATTCATAAGTCAAAAAAACCCTATCTAAAACCACCACAGTTTCCGTTCGGATGTCGAGGAATTCGTAAGCGCGCAGCCATTTGCCCCATTCGTAAGTCAAAAAATTCGGTTGTTGAGTCGTTCATAAGTCGAGGTACCACTGTATCATACTGTGTATATACTAGCCAAACCCACATACAAAGAAGTGTCCATTAAAAGAAATGGGCACTAAGATGCTGATGAAGCTGAATGAAGGACATGGAGAACAGAATTCAAGATTGGAGAAAATGAGAGAACCATAATTGACTGAGCTATTTGAGTCTGCAGCTAGCCCCAAGTCAGAGCTGCTCCAAGCTTGAAATGGGCAGAAATGGATAGTCAGTGTCCTTTCCCATGTTCTAAATGCTGCTCTTTTCTCTACCATTCTAGCTCCACCCTTTCCTAGGAAATTCCCAGTTCTACAACTCTTCCATCGACTCTATGTATTTGGACGAGAACGGGGAGCTGGTAGCTGACCTGGACATTGTGAACTGGGTGGTGTTCCCCAATAAGTCCATCCTCAGAGTGAAGTTTGGGAGTATCGACAGACAGGGATTGCCAGACCTGAAGTGCACCATCGACCAGGATGCCATTGTGTGGCCTGAGTGGCTCAATCAGGTGCGGTGGGGCAATCATGTATTTCTTTTCATTGTATGTTCCTCAAGCTTTCATAAGTGTTCCTGTCAACTCCAGCACTGGACTGTTGTTCAAGGTCTCAGACAAAGGTCATTTCCCAGCTCTCCTACCTAGCAGGTACACCCAAGGTGGGCCCCTTGTGTATGGGGAGAAGGGGTATCACTGTTTTTGGGGGGAGGTACTTCCTTACATGTAAGAGTCTCACATATTTCAATAACTAGATATGGTGGTCAAGGATTCCGCAAACTCAAGGCTGGCAGGGACAGCGTACCCAGTCTCCAAGGAATGCATTATTATCGACTGTGGCTGCTGCCACGTGATCATTGGAGGCTAAATATGACGTCTCCTCAGAAGCCCCCTCTGGGAGAATTGGAGGTGCTGTTGGTTTCCTCCCACGCTTGCTCCTGATGTAGATCTTCACTCACCCCTTATTCCATGATGGAGAGGACCATAGCTGCCAAGTACCCCGTATTCCCCGGGAAACCCCCTGTTTTTCCTTACCATTTCCCGGCGGTCTCCCGTTTGAGCTCCCTTAAATCTGCTCCTGCCGACAGCCATTTTTCTGGTGCCGGTTTGCCCATCTATGGGCACCAGAAAATGGCCACCGCTGGCGCCGGAAATAGCTTCTACGCATGCCTGGCGGCCATCTTAGGGGTAGCCACATGGCGGCTGCCATCTTGGAGGTGGCCACATGGCCACCCCTAAGATGGCCATCGCCATGTGGCCACCCCCAAGATGGCCGCCGGACAACTTCCAGTGCAACTTCTGGTGCTGCTGCTGCTGCTAATCCCGTATTTTCTGCGGGAGACTTGGCAGGCATGGAGAGGACACACCTTCTTGCGGTTCACCTCAGGTGCCAAAATGTATTGGCCCAGCACTGCTCAAATGCCTGGTGTTTTTAAATGTGGGTGGGATTGACAATCCCCCCAAAATTTTGAGAATACAGTGGTACCTTGGGTTAAGAACTTAATTCGTTCTGGAGGTCCCTTTCTTAACCTGAAACTGTTCTTAACCTGAGGTACCACTTTAGCTAATGGGGCCTCCTGCTACCACCGCACCACCACCACACACTTTCTGTTCTCATCCTGAAGGAAAGTTCTTAACCCGAGGTAGTATTTCTGGGTTAGCGGAGTCTGTAACCTGAAGCGTCTGTAACCCGAGGTACCACTGTGTGTACTTCAAACCCAGGGCAGGGGCAGATGGTTGTTATATTCATATCAGGGATGGCTAGCCCATCATCTGTGTGCAGACCCTTTTAAAGCAAATGAAAAGGTTGCGTTTTTTATTGAATTTAATAATTTGTTTAAGAATAAACCATAAACAAGTATTTAAAAGAGTTCAAGGTAGTTGAAGGGAAATTCTTAGTTGCAAGAAACTGTCATGGAATTCTGCTCTTATTGATCCAGAGCAGAATTCCAGTGCATAGTTAGCAGAGCAAAAACTCAAACACATTGCAGGATTTCCCCCCAAAATAGACCAGAGGCAAGTGTATTTCATCTAGCAGAGCTTTACTGCTGCTGAAGGCAAATGAGCATAATGGTCACAAATCCAATACGTTCAGGATTGGCACTGTCCATAAGAAATCCAGCTGCACCAGACTTAACTTAAACTTACCGTAACTTATAGGGACACGGGTGGCACTATGGGTTAAACCACAGAGCCTAGGGCTTGCCGATCAAGCAAGTCGGCGGTTCGAATCCCCACGACAGGGTGAGCTCCTGTTGCTCGGTCCCAGCTCCTGCCAACCTAGCAGTTCGAAAGCACATCAAAGTGCAAGTAGATAAATAGGTACCGCTCCAGCGGGAAGGTAAACAGCATTTCCATGCACTGCTCTGGTTCACCAGAAGCGACTTTGTAATGCTGGCCACATGACCTGAAAGCTGTACGCCGGCTCCTGTGGCCAATAATGCGAGATGAGCACCGCAACCCCAGAGTCGGTCATGACTGGACCTAATGGTCAGGGGTCCCTTTACCTTTACAGTAACTTATAATAAGTCTAAAGCTAAATTTAATACTATACACAGAACACCACACCAGAAGGAAAAAGAGATGGAAAGAGAAAGTGAAACCCAGGCTCCTTCTGGCCCTACTTTTATAGTCAACGTGGCCATGACAGAAAGAGATAACAGAACCAGTTTAAGCCAGCTGTACTCAGCTTCTCTGAAGGAATAACCCAAACATCAGGAACCTTCTGATTGTTTCTTTCACCCAGAACCCTCTTGAATTAAAGAGGAAAGATCTCTACACATCAGATCAATACTTTCTGTACTAAGAAAGGCAAACTGACAGAAACATCTATTCCATGTGTAGGTAAACTGAGGCCCGGGGGCCGGATCTGGCCCAATCACCTTCTTAATCCTGCCTGCGGACGGTCCAGGAATCAGCATGTTTTTACATGAATAGAATGTGTCCTTTCATTTAAAATGCCTCTCTGGGTTATTTGTGGGGCATAGGAATTTGCCCTCCCCCCAAATATATATATATAGTCCAGCCCCCCACAAGGTCTGAGGGACAGTGGACTGGCCCCCTGCTGAAAAAGTTTGCTGATCCCTGATCCCACATCCCTGTAGCTGGGGTGTGCAACAGAGAAGACCCACAACATATTGTGGTTGTATCAGCCTTGCGGGATTCGATTTAACTGCAAGCTTCTCGTTAAACTTTTGTTGTTGTTTAGTCGTTTAGTCGTGTCCGACTCTTCGTGACCCCATGGACCATAGCACGCCAGGCACTCCTGTCTTGCACTGCCTCCCGCAGTTTGGTCAAACTCATGTTCGTAGCTTCGAGAACACTATCCAACCATCTTGTCCTCTGTCGTCCCCTTCTCCTAGTGCCCTCAATCTTTCCCAACATCAGGGTCTTTTCCAAGGATTCTTCTCTTCTCATGAGGTTAAACTTACTTTACTGTAAAAATGCATGGCTCAAGTTGAACCTGGGGCTAATGGTCCAGTTAGGCCCTTCCCAACCCTATGTCTTATTTACATAGTTACATTACCCTGAACACATTTTCATTGACCCGCCTTGTCTTTTTGCTTAGACTCTTCCTACTTCCAGGTGTGTGGGAAGTTGTGAGCCTGGATTTGTCAAAGTGATTCAGGAAGGAAAGCCAATCTGTTGCTATGACTGCATCCCCTGTGCAAAAGGGACGATCTCTACTCAGGAAGGTGGGTGACACCAGCAGAAAAGGGAAGCCCTTGGGGAAGAATCCAGTCAGGCATCTTCTAAAAGCATTTCGAGGCAGGATGGGCTAGTATGCTTCAAGTTGAATTCTTGATTTAGGCAGGAGGTGAAATGGATGACCCATGAGGTCACTTTTGACTGGGAGCTTTAGTGTTGGACTTCCTGTTTCCTAAGTTTCATATATTTCACTGGAATTTTGTATGTGAAATTGTGTTCATGATATTGTTTTAATATATACTTTCAAATATATACTCCTGGGAGCCAAAACACTGTGGGGCCCCAATCTTTTTTTGAGGGGGCCACCCCCCCAATGTTGCCCTCAATCCTCTGGAGAAGGTGGTGCCGCTATATACTTGTGCAGTCATACCTCAGGTTACAGACGCTTCAGGTTGCGTATTTTTGGGTTGCGCACCATGCCGAACCCAGAAGTACCAGAACGGGTTACTTCTGGGTTTCGGCACTCACCCATGTGCAGAAGCGCTAAATCACACTTTGCGCATGCGCAGAAGCGCAGAATTGCAACCCGTGTGTGCGCAGATGCGGGGTTGCGGGTTGCAAACGCTGCGGGTTGCAAATGTCCCTCCCGCACGGATCACATTCGCAACCCGAGCGTCCACTGTACAGTGGAACCTCGGTTCTCGAACGGCTTAGTTGACAAACAATTTGGCTCCCAAATGCCAAAACCCTGGAAGTAAGTGTTCCGGTTTTTTAATGTTTTTCGGAACGACAAGCAAGGTTCCACTGTATTTCTCTCGCACATTGTGTGTGTGTGTGTGTGTGTGTGTGTGTGTGTGTGTGTGAGAATTACGCTTCTTTGAAAAGTCTGATAGAAATACCTAAATCACTAAACGCCTCCCAGCCCCCCCTGCTCCTCAGGCTTAGTACATGTTGTCAACTCACAGCCAATGGCCTTTTCAGGCTCTTTGGTATAAATTCTCAATCCAGAAATGCATGTTTTACAGAAGTCTGTTATGGATCTATGGTAGATTATTAGGCCTCAGCATAGCTCCCTGATCCACTCCATAGCCTTAAAACATGCCCCCCAATTGGCCTGATAAGCTAGGGGCCAACCTGGGGAACCCACCCACCCCCACCTCAGATCCAATCTTGAATTAGTTCACAGATGGAGCTAACATTTATGAACTTTTTAGAATTAAAAAAAAACATTCTAATTAAAAACAGTATACGGATCATTGGAGGTGAGGAAGACACAGTTTGCCTCCTTCTGCCCTACCCAACCAAAAGCAGCAGGGTCTGTTTTGCAGGGTGCCCCTTCATATGTGACTTTTCTGCAGGGAATGAGCCCCTATACGCTATATCAGTGTTTCCCAACCTTGTGCCTCCAGATGTTTTGGGACTACAACTCTCATCATCCCTAGCTAGCAAGACCAGTGGTCAGGAATGATGGGAATTGTAGTCCGAAAACAGCTGGAGGGACAAGGTTGGGAAACACTGCGCTATATGATTGATGCATATGTTCAACAGCTGTTGAGAGGTATCATAGATCGGACCAATGTTGCTTTGCAAAGTGGCTTTCTCCACAGAAACAGCCAGATTACTCTGGGCCACCCAACCTGACCCACAGTGATATGTGACTGTCTCAACCCAACCTGAATGCCAACATAATCCCTTCAAATAGGGCAGATATGGCTCAAGGCCTTGGCTGAACCCACTGAAAAGCTCTATTAAACATTACTCTTCTTCCTTGCAGATGCAGAGTTTTGCACCAAGTGTCTAGAAGATCACCATCCCAACAAGGCACAGTATAAATGTGTACCCAAGATAATCATCTTCCTCGACTATGGAGAATATTTAGGGATCCTCCTAACTTCCCTTGCCCTCTTACTGTCCTTAACCACAGGGATTGTGCTAGGAATCTTCATCAAATACCTTGATACTCCCATAGTCAAAGCCAACAACAGGGACCTCTCCTACATCCTCCTTGTATCCCTCCTGCTTTCCTTTTTGTCCTCTTTCCTCTTCATAGGCCAGCCAAGGAAAATGACTTGCTTTCTCCGACAAACAGCCTTCAGCAGCATCTTCTCAGTCGCAGTCTCTTCTGTGTTGGCTAAAACCATCACTGTAGTGCTGGCCTTCCTGGCCACTAAGCCAGGGAACAGTATGAGGAGATGGCTGGGGAAACGTCTGGCCAACACTGTAGTCATTTCTTGTTCCACTGTCCAAGTTGCTATCTGCACCTTATGGCTGGGACTTTCTCCACCGTTCCCAGAGTCTGACCTGCACTCCCACGCTGGAGAGATTGTCTTGCAGTGCAATGAAGGATCCATTGCCCTGTTCTATAGTTCCCTCGGTTACATGGGTTTCTTGGCTGCCATCTGCTTTGTGGTGGCTTTCCTAGCTAGGAAGCTGCCTGGGGCTTTCAATGAAGCCAAGCTGATCACCTTCAGCATGCTGGTCTTCTGCAGTGTTTGGGTGTCCTTTGTGCCCACCTACCTGAGCACCAAGGGGAAATACATGGTAGCCGTGCAGGTCTTCTCTATGTTGGCCTCCAGTGCTGGGCTCCTGGGCTGTATCTTCCTTCCCAAGTGCTACATTATTCTACGCAGGCCTGATCTGAATACAAAGGAGCACCTCACAACGAAAACTAAAGAAGGCATCTGATATTTAACATACTTTTACATCAAAACTAAAATTAAAAAATCCTTCCAGTAGCACCTTAGAGACCAACTACGTTTGTCATAGGTATGAGCTTTCGTGTGCATGCACACTTCTTCAGGTACACTGAAACAGAAGTCACCAGACCCTTATGTATAGTCAGAGTGTGGGGAGGGGTATTACTCAGAAGCGTGGTGGGAATGGGTGATTGGCTGATAGGAATGGTAAACCTGTTGATGACACTGGATTCTTATCTCATTATACATGATGAAGCTTTCTTTAGCACCTCAGCCCTTGCTTTTTCCTGCAAGACCAATTGCAATTGTTAACAGTCGTTAACAGTCATCAACAAGTTTACCACTCTTATCAGCCAATCACCCATTCCCGCCACTCTTCTGAGTAATACCCCTCCCCATAGTTAAAGCTATGGTTTTCCCAGTAGTGATATATGGAAGTGAGAGCTGGACCATAAAGAAGGCAGATCGCTGAAGAATTGATACTTTTGAATTATGGTGCTGGAGGAGACTCTTGAGAGTCCCATGGACTGCAAGAAGATCAAACCTATCCATTCTTAAGGAAATCAGCCCTGAGTGCTCCCTGGAAGGACAGATCGTGAAGCTCAGGCTCCAATACTTTGGCCACCTCATGAGAAGAGAAGACTCCCTGGAAAAGACCCTGATGTTGGGAAAGATGGAGGGCACAAGGAGAAGGGGACGACAGAGGATGAGATGGTTGGACAGTGTTCTCGAAGCTACGAATATGAGTTTGACCAAGGTGCGGGAGGCAGTGGAAGACAGGAGTGCCTGACGTGCTCTGGTCCATGGGGTCACGAAGAGTCGGACACGACTAAACGACTAAACAACAACAAAGGTGCTACTGGAAGGATTTTTTTATTTTGTTTTGACTGCATCAGACCAACACGGCTACCTACCCGTAACTAATACTTTTACATTGTAACAAAAGTCAGGAAGCCCACCTACAGAAATGTTTCTTCCTTTCAAATAAATCCTGAATGATGAAAAATAATTCATAATGACTCCGCAATAGCCATGGGTCCTTTGGGGCATAATGTTTGAGATATACTGTGGTACCGCTGGCTCATTCCAGTATGTATCTGATCAACAAGACTAGTCTTTATGCAGTTTTCATCTGGGGTCACCCTGACTCATTTTGCACAGTTTTATTTTCTATTATCAATTTTCTTTTTTATTTCAGTCTGATACTTGGATTTGTTAGGGTACTTTATTTCCTATACTGATGGCTGTGCCATTTTTTAAAAAAAAGAATGTAATTTTCCGTTTTCATTGTGAAGATTGATTAGGAGTGCTAAAATAAATTCAGTAAAGGCACAGACCTCTTGGGTGTCAAGCAACCTCTCCACGATCCCATGTTCTCAACCCCAATTGAAACCCTCTGAGTTTCAGTACTATTGGTCTTAATATTTTAAGATTATAAACTTCTTTGGGTGCCTTGGATAAAAGGCAGTATAATAAGCAGAGAAATCATGTGCTGGAGAACAGAGTGCCATTCACTCACACATAATGAAAGTTAATAAATTGTTTCACAAAAAGTTATTAGTATTCTTATTTATTGAATTTATATACCATCCTATACTCTCAGGTCTCAGGGCGGTTCACAAAATAAAATCAGAATATAAAACCTCAAAATACATAATCAAAATAAAAACAACAACCAAAAGTTGTTTGTGCTGGTTTCCAAACTCCCTTTCCAGAGATCAAATATGGAGCGTGGTTTTCCAAATGTTTCCACACTGTTCCTAAAGTCTTCACGAACAGTCCTATTGATATGACTGATGTCTTTACTATGAGACAAGGCCATACACTTTTCAGTCATCCAATTTATCCCCACTGCCTCTTCCGTGTAGAATAGATCACTGTTACAATTGTTTAGTCTTCCTGTACCCAATATAACGTCATCATGGTTACATTGGGTGTCCAATTCATGCTAGCACTTAACATGCCAAATCCTAGCAAATGCACCACCGCTAACTGGATCCCTCGGGTTCAAAGATACACAGGAAATAAAGCATAACCAATGACAGACCCAGGTTCAACATTGTCACTGAAATGTGTCAATTGATGCAGGAAGTTTAATGGTATTACAACATTTGGAGGAAATAAAGCAGCTTGCAGAATGTTACAAATCATTACCGTGTTTTGCCTTGTTTTTTCTTTAAAAAAACAAATATTCTAAATTTGGGGGTCTTCTTATACACTTAATGTGAATGCACAGTGGGTTTAAAAAAAACCACCCTTACTTTCCCGCAGTTGCTGTGAAGAAGCTGCCGGAACCGCCAGAGCCACTGTCCCTAGCGGCACGGCAAGCACACCCTGCTCCTCGGCCCCAGTTGCACCCTCATGGACGGAGACAGTGGCAGCATGGGCATACTGCTGTACCCACCCCTGGGCTGCCCTGAGACGGAGGAGAAGGCACTCAACAGCAACGAGGACGACAATGAGCCAGGTTGAGGCGGGTGTGGATGCGGAGGCAGCAAGCTGGGCAGCAGTAAGAGCACCAGCAGTGGGCTTCCCTTGTTGGGTGGTGGCGGCAGTGCTGCAAGGCCATACAAGCAACTCAACAACTTTGGGTGATCTCTTTGGATTTTTTTAAAAGAAAAACGTGTTGTTTTTTTATACCTGAAGGATCGTCTCCATCCCCTTCATTCAGCCCCGACACTGAGGTTCAGCTCCAAGGGTCTTCTAGCCATAGCTGCCAAGTCTCCCGTTTTCCCCGGGAAATCCCCATTTTTCCAGCTGTTCCTAGCTGAAAAAACAGATTTTTTTGTTGTTTCCCGTTTATTCTGGCGCGGCGGCCATTTTGGAACTGGGCGGAGCATGCTCAGAAGCGACTTTTGATGTTGCTCTGCCCAGTTCCAAAATGGCGGCAGCGCTACTTCCGGTCTGCTATTTCCAGCCCAGTCCCTTATTTCTCTGACAGCAACTTGGCAGGTATGCTTCTAGCGGTTCCGTCAATGCAAGAAGTGAGGTTACAGGGAACCAGGCAGAGGGCCTATTCGGTAGTGGTGCCCACCCTGTTAATTATTATTACATGGGGGGCATCTTATATGCGAGAAAATATGGTACATTTAAAGAAAAGAAAGTGACATAAACCAATGAGATGTAACTTGCAAAAACTTATTCATGATATTCACACTGATTTAATAATGTATTCATGTTTTGAATGTGAAAGTTGAATGTGAAAGTTGTTTATATATAGTGCCAGGGCTTGTGGTTTTTGATGGCTACGATTCTTGGATGAGTCAAGAAGCAACTTTCACATTCAAAACATGAATACATTGTTAAATCAGTGTGACTATCATGAATAGGTTTTTGCAAGTTACATATCATTGGTTTGAATGTACCATATTTTCTTTAAATGTACCATACATATAGTGCCAGGCCTTGCGGTTTTTGATGGCTACGATTCTTGGATGAGTCAAGATGCAATGCAATATAGCCACCCAAGGACCCACCCATATGTATATGTATATATATTGCGATATATATTCTCTTTGTCATTCTGGTCACTTCTCAAAGAGGATTTGATGAAACCAGGAAACAATGGTAGAGAGTCCGAAGCATGTTTGTGGATGGAGCATGTTCACTGTGAAGAGAGGCTGATGTGCTTGTGGTCTTTGCATTAGTGCTAGGGGAATGGGGAATCTAGACGTTCACATAGAATTGTAGAGCTGGAAGGGACTTTGAGGGTCATCTAGTCCAGGCATCCCCAAACTTTGGCCCTCCAGATGTTTTGGACTACAATTCCCATCATCCCTGACCACTGGTCCTCTTAGCTAGGGAACATGGGAGCTGTAGGCCAAAAACTAGAAAAACTAGAAAAACTAGAAATCAACATCACATGTTGGAAATAAATGGATAAAAGGAAGGACGGATATCCTCACATTCTCGTTTTTTCTTCTTCTTACCTGCCCTTCACCATACGATACAGTGGTACCTCGACTTACAAATTTAATCCGTTCCGAACAGACCTTCATAAGTCGAAAAATTCGTAAGTCGAAGCCAATGGGGGGAAATTTTCTATCTAAATTTCCTATCTAAAATCCTATCTAAACCACATCCAAAATGTTGGGCGGAACTCCGTTCGTAACTCGAAACATTCGTAAGTCGAGGTACCACTGTACTAGGATTGGTTACAATGAGGGGGGGGAGAGAGAGAACTTATTCCTGGCAAAAAAAGAAAAGGATAAAGGCTATGTAAAAGTATGGCGTGCTCTCTGGTCCATGGGGTCACAAAGAGTCGGGCACGACTAAATGACTAAACAACAACAAAAAAGTATGCAAGTATCTACTGTAGAATAATAATAGGGAGCCTGAAGCCCACTAGAACTTATCACACTTAACAACACATGTTCGTAGCTTCGAGAACACTTAATGCCAAAAGAAATGGAGAAAACAAAGGTAACATTACTTATGTATGGAACAACAGCGGGTAGAGTATTAATAGCGAGAAATTGGAAGAATAAGGTAGTACCCAATATAACAGACTGGCAAGCCCTAATGATAGAATATATGCAATTGGCAAAAACAACTGGTAGAATAAAAGGTCAAACCAAACAAAAAGTCAATAAGGAATGGGAAATCTTTGAAGAGTATTTGAAAAAGAATAAATTAAAAGAAACCCCGTTGGCAGAAATAGACTGTACCTTGTAAAATAAATTATTAGACACTAGTTGGAATGAAAATAAACAACATATATATCACTGTGCAAAATATAAAGGAAATAACTTAAAAACCAGCAAGTTTAATTGGAAGCCTGTTCAGAATCTGCTGAAGAAAGTGTGAAGATGAAAGTAATAGAATAACGTGATTTTTAAGATTAGTGTGGGTTTATGTGTATGTTTTTGTGACGAGTCGTATGTTTGGGTGCGGGAATTATGTAGGTATGAGTTAGTCGTGTAGGTACCGGTATGTATGAATTAGTTAAGTGTTAGTATGGTGAGTTTTTATGTCCGTAAATGTGAAGTTGTGAAGTTGTTTGTTTCAATCTGTTTGCTTTGTTTTTTTGTTTTAAATAATAAAGATTTATTTTTTTAAAAAAAGAACTTATCACACCTGAATTAAGTTCACACCAACTGTTTCTGATTAACATTCTGTTTTAAGCAAAACCCATCCCTTTATATAGCCTGGAGAATCAGATGCCATCTTTAGGTTTTTGTTGTCAAGTGCTCCTTTGTGTTCAGATCAGGTCTCAGTATAATGATGTAGCACTTTGGGATGAAGATGCAGCCCAGAAGCCCAGCACTGGAGGCCAACATAGAGAAGACCTGCACAGCTACCATGTATTTCCCCTTTGTGCTCAGGTAAGTGGGCACAAAGGACACCCAAACACTGCAGAAGACCAGCATGCTGAAGGTGATCAGCTTGGCTTCATTGAAGGCACCAGGCAGCTTCCTGGCTAAGAAAGCCACCATGAAGCAGATAGCAGCCAGGAAGCCCATGTAGCTGAGGGCACCATAAAACATAGCCACAGAGCCTTCATTGCATTGCAGGATGATCTCTTTAGGCTGGGAGTGCATGTCAGAGTCAGGGAATGGGGGAGAGATACCCAGCCAGGTGGTGCAGATGAGAACTTGGACACTGGAACAGGAAATGACTACAGCGTTGGCCAGACTCTTCCCCAGCCATCTCCTCACCTGGTTTCCTGGCTTTGTGGCCATGAAGGCCAGCACCACAGTGGTGGTTTTAGCCAACAAAGAAGAGACAGCAACTGAGAAGATGATGCTGAACACCATTTGTCGGAGAAGGCAGGTCTCTTTCCTTGGCCGGCCAATGAATAGGAAGGAGGACAAAAAAGAGAGCAGGAGGGATACAAGGAGGATGTAGGAAAGGTCCCGGTTATTGGCTTTGACTATGGAAGTTTCTTTGTATTTAAGGAAGATTCCTAAAGCAATGCTTGTCATTAATAGCAGGAAGATAGCAATGGAAGCTAGAAGGCTCCCCAAAGTTTCTTCATAGGTCAGGAAGGCGATACTTTTGGGAACACATTGAATTTGACCCTTGTTTGGATGCTGATCTTCTGGACATTTGGTGCAAAGTTTTGCATCTAAGGAGGAAAAAGGAGTGCTTTAGCATCATTTAAATCCATAATCATCTATGTTCTATTACATTTTAGGGGGAAAGAGGTCAATATAAGGGAGTGCCAGGAAAAAAAGAATTTCATAAAAAGGAGTGGACAAAATTGGTTTGTTCATTTGCTTATTTAATATTTATGCTTATGCGGTTGCCTTCCTCCATAATGATAGAGGTGGTTTTCAAATGTTTATCAGTTTTATCACCAAAACAACCTTCCTTCCCACAGATGTGCTTCTAGAGCAGCTTTTGCTGAATTGATACTGTCCTGTTCCATGTGACATGGTTGTACTTTATATAAATAATATATTTGACCACTGAGGACAAGGTTTAAAGATGTCCTTTCCATGATAATTAATTTGTAGTCCACAAATTGCTTCCTTTTCATTATTTGTTTCAACCCCCTTCCTAGAATTAACGTACATGATTAAAAATAGAGAAGCCAAAAAAGGAGCCATATTCAAAAATGTCTTTTGACTCTTCACAGAAAGTGTCTCCAAGTGAGTGTTTCCTCATTTTATATTCTCCCAAGGGCTGTCCTTTCCTCTGGGGTCACCCACCTTCCTGAGTGGAGATGGTCCCTTCTGCACATGGGGCACAAGCATAGCAGCAAACAGGCTCTCCTTCTTGAACCACTTTGGCATATCCAGGTTGACAGCTTTTGGTACACCTGGAGCTAGGCACAGTCTAAATATAAAGAACATGCATCAAACAGAAAGGGTCAGGGCTATTTGTGTCTATGTAATTCATTTGTGGAGTTTGGAAAGGACCTTACAGGGTCCCTATTCCCACTGACCCTAGGCACTTTTCCAGGGAAGCATTTTGATGCAGGACAATATGGCAGGGAAACCTCTTTGGTGTGTTTCCTTTTGGTTCAGACAATTATATATGATTATTCTAAGCAAAAGTATATATTACTAGCTGTACCCGGCCACGCGTTGCTGTGGCTCAGAGAAAGAACAGAAGATATAGATATGTATCTATATAGATACAGATATAGATATTTTTAGGTGCACTTCCAGGCAGAGATAATTTGCAAGTGTCACATTACAGAATCAGCTTTGGCCGAGCAGGCAGAAGCGGAGGCGGACCACAGGGGCCAGAGTTTCCGGCCATGAGACCGGCCCCTCCAACTTTCCGGCCTTGCCTGGCCCTGCCCGGTGCAAGTCCATCATCATCATGGTGAGCCCTGCATGTGTTCCTTTTACGTCCAACAGAGGGCACTGTTTTTGGAATCGTATAATATTTACTATAGCGTGTTACTTTTTCGTCCAACAGGTGACACTGTTTTGCAACAGATGGCGCTGCTTTTCAGAAAAACATTCCCCCCCCCAAAAAAAACCATGTTTTTACCTGTCACAGGTGTGACACCCATATAATATCGATATATAAAAACACTCGCGTATTCGGATGCAACGTTGTGTCAAAATTTCAAAGCAATCAGTCAATAACTTTTAGAGATTAGTGCTTAGTAACAGAAACGACCATTTACATTTTTATTTATATAGATAAAAGCAAATGACAAACCCAAGAATGACAGTGGTAACAAAACAGCAAGAATAAAACATACGTGTGAAGGTAAAGGACCCATAGATGGTTAAGTCCATCATAACGTGAATATGGATTGGGGCACTCATCTCCGCTGTCAGGCCAAGGGAGCCAGCGTTCATCCTCAGACAGCTTTCCAGGTCACGTGGCCAGCATGACTAAACAGCTTCTGGTGCTATAGGACACTGTGATGAGTGCCAGAGTGCACAGAAACACCATTTACATTCCTGCTGCAACGGTACTTAATTTTCTACTTGCACTGGTATGCTTTTGAACTGCTAGGTTGGCAGCAGCTGGGACAGACTAACAGGAGAAGCACTTAAACATACCCAGGGCCATCTTAAGCTCATCGGGCGCCCTGGTGCAGGGATCCCTGCCCCCACCACTTTAAAAAAAACGCCGGGGACCGGCCTGCCATCACCTCTACGCTGTGTTTCATTGGTAGAGCTGCTGCCATGTGGCATCACCTCTACCAATGAAATGCAACGCCGGGGTGAGGGATGACCCCAGCACTGCAGAGCGGAACAGGGTCCTAATGCCCCTGCTCCGCTTGTTTACCTCTCTCCCCCCAGTGGTGTGGCTGGCGGGCGTCCAGGAGGAAGGAAAGGGAGGCCGCCACGCAGCTCCCCCACTTGCTGGGGCGCCCCTCAGCACCCCAGCGCCCTGGCGTCCCACGCCACTAGGGCCAATGGGCGAGCCGCGCCTGAACATACCACCACTTGAAGACTCCAACTTCAAAAACTGCCTCCTGAATTATGGTTACATCTTTTTCCAAAGTGGGAGATGAGCTTCTCAGGGCAGCCTCTTCCACTTAGCCCCTCTCTCTCCCATCCCTCTATAATTGCCACTGCTGCAGCTAATAATGCTAATTGCTTAAGGTGGCATCCCTGGAATCAATACTATGGCATTCGGTTTCCAGTCGACCCCTCCCCGCACCACAGTAAGCTGGCACCACGCTTGATAAGCGTCAAAGCACTCAGGCCAGGAGATGGCATCAATATTCCAGAGAGCAAGAGCTCTCCTTTCCAGTCTTTGATTCCTGAAGTCTGGACAGGAATCTCATTCACCCCCTGGGCTGACTTTTGAAAACTCTGCACTACACTGATTAGGGCTCACCCACACTTCCTTTTGTGCCACATTTCTAGTCAAAGGTCAATGTTTTAAAGCTCCATGTCAAAGCAGTCCTTCCTGCCTGCCTGCCTACCGCTTGGACTACTGCAATGCGCTCTCCGTGGGGCTACCTTTGAAGGTGACCCGGAAACTGCAATTTAACCAGAATGTGGCAGCTAGACTAGTGACTGGGAGTGGCTGTGGGACCACATAACACCGGTCCTGAGAGATCTACACTGGCTCCCAGTACGTTTCCGAGCACAATTCAAAGTGTTGGTACTGACCTTTAAAGCCCTAAACGGCCTCGGTCCTGTATACCTGAAGGAGCATCTCCACCCCCACCATTCAGCCTGGACACTGAGATCCAGCGCCGAGGGCCTTCTGGCGGTTCCCTCATTGCGAGAGGTGAGGTTGCAGGGAACCAGACAGAAGGCCTTCTCAATAGTGGCACCCGCTCTGTGGAATGCCCTCCCAGCAGATGTCAAGACAATAAGCAATTATTTTGCTTTTAGAAGACAACTTTAGGGAAGTTTTTAATGTTTGATGCTGTACTGTTTTTAATATTCGGTTGGAAGCCGAATTAGTTTTATTATTATGCCTGCCTGCCTGCCTGCCTGCCTGCCTGTCTCAGTGCTTTCCATGAGAAAACCCACTTTTTACCACTGAATCAAAGCAAATGGCAGTCAGGTTTTCCCCAGGAAAGTGCTGGGAGAAAAAACAAAAACAAAACCCTGCTCTGACACAGAATGGGATCTGTAAGTCAAATTGTGGCACAAATGGAAGTGTCAATGAGCCCTTACTCCCCAACAGGTGTGCATAGGACTGTAGCCAAAGTGCCCTTGGAATTATTCAGTAAGCTTACCTTCCAAGTCCCGGACTGCAGAATCGGGGACCGGCAGCCGTGTGACACCGAAAGTTGCGTCGATGTAACTTCCGGTGCCATTTTGCCCTTCTATGGGCACCAAAAATGGCCGCTGGCGGCTTCAAAAGTCGCTTCTACGCATGTCAGGAAGTGCGTCAGCGCAACTTCCGGTGTCGCTCTGCCCATCTATGGGCACCAAAAATGGCCGCCGCCAACACCGGAAGTCGTGTCTATGCACTTCCGGACATGCGTAGATGCGACTTTTGAAACCGGCGGCAGCCATTTTTTGTGCCCATAGAAGGGCAAATCAGGGGGGAAATGGCCACCGGCAGGAGAAAATAATGGAGAAAAACGGGAGACGAAGTGATACGGGGGACCACCGGGAAAAGGTAAGTAAAAACGGGGGGTTTCCCAGGGAAAACGGGGTACTTGGCAGCTATGTCTGTAAGTGATTAGACCATTACAGATGTCATGTGGGATAAACTATGTCATACCTTCTCAAACCACTTGGGCCACACAATGGCTTGTGAGTTGATTGTGAACTTCATGTCAGTGGATCCGTCTCTCCCTATACTCCCAACCGGCACTCTTACACGAGACCTATTGGGAAACATCACCCAGTTTTCAATGTCATAGTAGAATGGTATCTCCCCATTCTCATCCAATCTGAGGCTGCCCATGGAAGTATTCAAAAACTGGAGTCCTCTTAAGGAAGGGTGAAGCTGGAACGGGAGGAAAAAACACCAGCATTTACGAAATAGAAAAGTTGAACATCAGACCTCTACACTTTGTGCTCTAATCTCCTAGGAATTGGGATCTGTGCACATTTCATCATGAGCCTTTTGCAGCCATTCCATTTTCTTTATTAGAACATTTGTAGGCAACTCATTGTATAAAAAAACAAGGTTTCTGCAGAATCAGACTCTGGAGAAAAAGACAATTTAAAAAACTTCTTAAAAAATAAAAACAGCACAAATACCAAAGTTTTTAAGTAGAGGTGGTCCTAAAAATCAGTTCACAGCATAGATGCCAACTCCCTAGGGCCCTGGATGCCCAAGCACCTACAAAATTCCCCATGAAGGGGCCGGGCATCCACAAATTTTGGTGCCAGAGTGATGCATGCTGCATGACACCTACAGGCCCGGGCACCAAAGTTGGCACTCCACAGCTGCTCACTGTATCACATGGGAAGGTTATTTGTCAATAGGGTCCGCATAGGTCTGGTCACAGCAAAGAGCATATGAGTGACTATTCAGAGTAGTCCCCCTGCCTGGTAGAATTATCTGAAAGTAGGGGGAATTTGCACATACATACTCCCATGTGAATGAAACCTTGGATGCTAAAGTCTCTACATAGTGAAAGTCTGCAAATGATAATAATAATCAATAAAATAATAATAATAATAATAATAATAATACCCCGCCCTTCCCAGTCAAGACCGGGCTCAGGGCGGCTAACAGCAAGAATATCAAAGCAAGCATAAAAGAATCAATTCAATTAAAATGCACATTAAATACAATGTTAAAATTCATTTTTAAAATTAGGAATCTACAAGTGCAATCTCATTTAAATGTCTGTAGGATAATGTGAAGTCTCTCCTTTCCCTTCTAAGTGTAGCCGCTTTCAGTAGAACTTGCACATGCCACAAAGGAGGACATTGTCTTCCATTATCATTAAAGGTAAAGGTACCCCTGCCCTTTAGGTCCAGTCGTGAACAACTCTGCGGCTGCAGCGCTCATCTCGCGTTATTGGCCGAGGGAGCCGGCGTACAGCTTCCGGGTCATGTGGCCAGCATGACAAAGCCGCTTCTGGCGAACCAGAGCAGCGCATGGAAACGCTGTTTACCTTCCCGCCAGAGCAGTAGCTATTTATCTACTTGCTTTTAATGTTTAATAGATTACTGTGTTTTATTTTTCTGTTGGAAGCCACCCAGAGTGGCTGGGGAAACCCAGCCAGATGGGTGGGGTATAAATAAATTATTATTATTATTATTACCAGAATAGGCACAAAGGTTTACTTCCGCCACAAGACTCATGAGACTAATGAGATTTTCCGCCAAAATGAGCAAAAGGGGGAAAAAATCCTCAGCCCTAAATTTGATTCCAGTGGTGGGGAAATGAGTTGCAATTTGCAACAAGGAAAACCAAATACCTGCCATGGCTGTAGCCTTTGATGTTCCAGCCTATCTCCTCCACGCACCATCAGCATGAACTTTGATCTGGATGAATATGCAGCATTTAAGGCATGTGCCACAGCTTGGACACTGAAGTAAGTGATGTAGCTGTCTTGAGACAGGGCTCTCTCCAGCTCCTCTTCAGGCACCATCTCCAGTTTCTCATTCTCTGTGCATCTTGTCCGACCTTTTACAGCCAACGTGTGCTTTTTATATAAACAATGAAATGCTTTATCCCAAAACTGTCTAAGAAGTTTAGAAGATGGCTCATAGAGCTGGTATCTTTTCCTTAGTTGGGGCTTCATTATGAAGGACAAAGATCCATGGATGTACTGGAAACGATCAGGATCGCTATTCAAATTGATGTTAATGTCTTGAAGACCTGTTGAGATCCAGACCTTCCCCCCAATTTGTTCCTCAAGAAATTGTTGTATTACCATGAGCTCAATCCATGCCACTTGACTGCTTTTATAGTAAACAAATATTTTGACTTTGTCCCATATGATAAACGGTTCACTTGGGATGTCATATGGATCTAGGTTATGTTCCGGTATTCTTTTTAATAAGGCAATGCAAATTCCATTGTTGATCATCAGAGGTGTCAAGGCACTCAAGAACCTTTCTCCATTATCATTGTCTGAAACCAAGAGGCCAATCCATGTCCACCCAAAATTCAGGAGCAACTTAACAATCCCCCAATATTGACTTTCTCCCTTGGGGACCATTTGGTAGACAAATGGGACTTCAGTTTTCTTATCCAGTGTCTTAGTCATAAAGCCATAACTGAGCTAGTGAAGAAAGGAATAGATTAGTGATATGTTTGACTTCCAGGAAAAGGTATAGATACTGTATTTATTGTCTGTTATTACTAATTCTCTGTTCTTATCTGGGGGGGGGGGAGTGTTGGTTCGAGTTGATTGGAGTTTTAGTCTGAAATATTTGGAGAGTGCCAGGTTGGTGGATGCTGGAAGAAAGATAACTATCCAGTCTTTTACTATAGCTAAGGATTTTCTCACTTTTTGATTGACCCTTCTTTTCCCTTCCCTTCATACCTGAGGGATTTTGTAGATGCCCGACATGACTGAAATCATTTTTGAGATGACAGAATTGCCCCCTTCAAGAACAGACAGCAGGTTATTCCATTCTCCACAGTTATAGTTTGGAATATTGCTTTGCCCCCCTGCAAGTAGGTCTAGCATGGCATCAGAAGTAATCCTTTCATCAAGAAAGTTCTCAAAGAGGTTGTAGCCCAAGGAGATGTTTGCTAAGAACCTGGGATTCTGATTGATCTCCTGAACGGAGAACAAGAAGGACAAGATGTGCCAGTAGAGCCTAGGTATAAAACTGCAATGAAACATCAAATTAAAAATGTCAGAAACCTATTCACCATGTAAAGAAAACAAATGTTATTTCTAATCGATATCAATCTCAAAGTATCTCATCCCCAAACAATGATATGTATGTTTGTAGTTTGGGGTGAGACAAGACATATTTTATTTTAATTTTTATTTAATAAAGTTATATACCGCTCTTCATCTGATGGTCACTTTGTTACAAGGTGAAAATTTATTGGCCATTTAAAAATTAAAACTGAGAGATTGCAAATTCCATTGCAAAAAGAGAGGGGGGAAACAGAGGAACAGAGCCTTCAAAGTGGAAAATTGCTTTTATTATTATGAATTAAACAGACACTATTGGAGTGGTGTTGCAGAAGCATGACATCCAGCGGCATCTAATTACTTACCATGCAAGCCTCTTTGAGGGAGTCTGGGAAAAAACGTATGGGTCTTTTTCAGTCAATGAACTTGGAGATATTATCCCCGTAATTAGGAAGTCCCCGGGCTGGTAGTAATTGAGTGTTTGATTTTCTTCCCAGATCAGATTCAAGGGACAACTTTTCCCATGATTTTCGCCGTCTCCATGTGGCATTAGCAGGAGAAACAGGAGGGAAATCATTTTGCCTGTACTTGCTATACTTCCCTTGTGGCTGCTCCTCTCTCCTCCCCAGCTAGATAATCAGAAGTCAAAAACTCATGCAAGAGCAAACCTGCAGTGGCTTTTCTTGGAAAAAATATATATTTAATAAGAATAATATTGGAGAAAACTGGGTATTGAAACTTGTTTAACCTAAATCATATATCCCAGTTTCCAGCGGCCCTTTAAAGCACGCTTCACACAGGGTATACACAGTCAGAAGTTGACCTGGCCTAGAAAGCACCACCAAGAGCGTAGGGGATTATCTTCCTTATATGAAACCCCTTACTAGTTGTACGCTTGTAAAAGAATACAGAAGAAAATACAAACGGTTGGGTTTCTTTAACTGAAAAACAAACTGACTCAAGAGACTTTAAACTAAAGATAAATGCTTTCTCTCTTAGCAACTTTATCTACCCACATTCCAACCCTTCAATCCAATCCAAACCTCCCGCAATATTCCCATTAAACTACCCAAGAATTAAACAGTAAACTAGCATTATAAATAAGCAACTGTCATACTAAGATTCAACTAGGAATCTCTTAAACTGAGAGTCTCTCATACTAAGATTCAACTGGGAATCTCTTAAACTGAGAGTTAAATCACACTGAGAGATAGTTCTCCTAAAAGTGAGATCTACTGAGAGATAAATCAAACTGAAAGATACAGAAGGCTTTCTGGCAGAGCCTTATATACAAGGAACAGAGCCCACGCCTGTGAGCAATTAACAGAAATCACCGGCACCTGTTTCTCTTAAACAGACAGTATTTACATTAGACCGGCTCTAAAGTAACTTGACTATTCAAAAAATCCAACAACTTTCCCACTATGGCTACCATTCAGGGATGCCTCAATTGTTCACTCAGACTGTCTCTGGCATGCCAGCTATTCTGTGCATCAAATTTTCTTCCCAGGCACAGAGCTAGGAATATCCTCATGATACCCTTTGATTGTGATGTCTAGGCCACCTCCAGAAATATCTCTCGACCTTGGCAAGAATGAATAGCTATGATTTCAATAATTATAAGGACACAACTTGAGTGGCAGGTGCAGAGCTGAACAAAAACATGTTTACAAGAAACCACAGGTGAATTGCCACAGTTTGACACATACGTGTGTGTGCAAGTTTGGCCTCAACAGCATTAGGAAAGCTCTGCAGCCAGATCAGACAAAGTCCCATCTAGTCCAGCATCCCGTATATTGCAGTGGCTGATCAGACACCTTTGGGAAGTTCACAAGCAGGACATGGGGGCAATAGACCTTTGGTGGTCTTGTTCCCCAACAAATGGCATTCAGAAATGTGCAAACCTCTGATCCTCACAGGAACCCACCCACCATTAGTGTTGAGAATTCCATTCTTCCCGAGCTGCAGAAGTGTGGGATTGTTACATGTCACATATCTGTTTACATTCCAGCACTGGTTATTGGAGTCATAGAATCATAAAGTTAGAAGAGACCACAAGGGCCATCCAGTCCAACCCCCTGCCAAGCAGGAAACACCATCAAAGCATTCCTGACAGATGGCCATCCGCTTAAAGACCTCCAAAGAAGGAGATTCCTCCACACTCCTTGGCAGCAAATTTCACTGCCGAACAGCTCTTACTCTCAGGAAGTTAAATTAAAAAAATCCTTCAGTAGCACCTTAAAGACCAACTAAGTTTTTATTTTGGTATGAGCTTTCGTGTGCATGCACACTTCTTCAGATACAGTGAAATAGAAGTCCCCAGGCACTTATGTAGAGAAGGGGTGGGGAGGGGTGGGGATGGGGAGGGGAGGGGGGATCACTCAGAAGGGTGGTGGAAGTGGGTGATTGACTGACTGATAGCTGTTGATGACCGAAAACGACTGCAAATGGTTTTGCATGAAAAAGCAAGGGTTGAGATGGCTGAAGATCGCTTATCATGTATAATGAGATAAGAATCCGATATCTCTGTTCAAACCAGGTCAGGAAGTTCTTCCTAATGTTTAGGTGGAATCTTCTTTCTTGTAAGAAGAAGAGAGTCTTGTGAGAGGAAATTGAGACATGCTGTTTCCACTCCATATAGCTTTTGCTTTTGCAGTTCTCTCTCCGAGGAAGAAAGACAGAGAGAGAAGCCATGTTTTCTTTGTTCTATTGTTGTTGTTGTTGTTTAGTCGTTTAGTCGTGTCCGACTCTTCGTGACCCCATGGACCATAGCACGCCAGGCACTCCTGTCTTGCACTGCCTCCCATAGTTTGGTCAAACTCATGTTCGTAGCTTCGAGAACACTGTCTAACCATCTTGTCCTCTGTCGTCCCCTTCTCCTAGTGCCCTCAATCTTTCCCAACATCAGGGTCTTTTCCAAGGATTCTTCTCTTCTTATGAGGTGGCCAAAGTATTGGAGCCTCAGCTTCACGATCTGTCCTTCCAGGGAGCACTCAGGGCTGATTTCCTTAAGAATTGATAGGTTTGATCTTCTAGCAGTCCATGGGACTCTCAAGAGTCTCCTCCAGCACCATAATTCAAAAGCATCAATTCTTCGGCGATCAGCCTTCTTTATGGTCCAGCTCTCACTTCCATACATCACTACTGGGAAAACCATAGCTTTAACTATACGGACCTTTGTCGGCAAGGTGATGTCTCTGCTTTTTAAGATGCTGTCTAGGTTTGTCATTGCTTTTCTCCCAAGAAGCAGGCGTCTTTTAATTTCGTGACTGCTGTCACCATCTGCAGTGATCAAGGAGCCCAAGAAAGTAAAATCTCTCACTGCCTCCATTTCTTCCCCTTCTATTTGCCAGGAGGTGATGGGACCAGTGGCCATGATCTTGGTTTTTTTGATGTTGAGCTTCAGACCATATTTTGCGCTCTCCTCTTTCACCCTCATTAAAAGGTTCTTTAATTCCTCCTCACTTTCTGCCATCAAGGTTGTGTCATCTGCATATCTGAGGTTGTTGATATTTCTTCCGGCAATCTTAATTCCTGCTTGGGATTCATCTAGTCCAGCCTTTCGCATGATGAATTCTGCATATAAGTTAAATAAGCAGGGAGACAATATACAACCTTGTCGTACTCCTTTCCCAATTTTGAACCAATCAGTTGTTCCATATCCAGTTCTAACTGTAGCTTCTTGTCCCACATAGAGATTTCTCAGGAGACAGATGAGGAGATCAGGCACTCCCATTTCTTTAAGAACTTGCCATAGTTTGCTGTGGTCGACACAGTCAAAGGCTTTTGCATAGTCAATGAAGCAGAAGTAGACGTTTTTCTGGAACTCTCTAGCTTTCTCAATAATCCAGCGCATGTTTGCTATTTGGTCTCTGGTTCCTCTGCCCTTTCAAAATCCAGCTTGTACTTCTGGGAGTTCTCGGTCCACATACTGCCTAAGCCTGCCTTGTAGAATTTTAAGCATAACCTTGCTAGCGTGTGAAATGAGCGCAATTGTGCGGTAGTTGGAGCATTCTTTGGCACTGCCCTTCTTTGGAATTGGGATGTAGACTGATCTTCTCCAATCCTCTGGCTATTGCTGAGTTTTCCAAACTTGCTGGCATATTGGGTGTAGCACCTTAACAGCATCATCTTTTAAAATTTTAAATAGTTCAGCTGGAATATCATCACTTCCACTGGCTTTGTTATTAGCAGTGCTTTCTAAGGCAGTGCTTTGCTCTATTACATATGATTTATTTTGCAATAAATTAGGCTTAGATGTTACTCCTCAAGGCTGAGCTTCTGTATTGAACTCTGCTAACCATGTGCTCATGTCCCTGGATATGGACCACATCAGTGTGACAGGAGACCGGAATGATGAATCCCAGGTGACGCTGAGTTGCGGGGAGGCACCAGGCCTTGTGGTTATCACCCAACAATTAGATCATTAAGAATTATGAACTGCTTGTTTCATTGAGACTTATGGCCCATGGGGCTTACTCCCAGGCAAGTAAGTCCAGGTTCTCATTCAGTGCATTGTAGCCGTGTGTCCCATTGAACTTAAAGGGAATTCTGGCTAACGAGGCGAAGAAGAAGAAGAAGAAGAAGAAGAAGAAGAAGAAGAAGAAGAAGAAGAAGAAGAAGAAGAAGAAGAGGAGGAGGAGGAGGAGGAGGAGGAGGGGGAGGAGGAGGGGTAGTTTGGATTTGATATCCCACTTTATCACTACCCTAAGGAGTCTCAAAGTGGCTAACATTCTCCTTTTCCCTTCCTCCCCTTTCAGCTACAGTACTGAATGTGAATAACTGAATAAGCTACTGACCTTCCTTGAGCTCTAGAACTGTGTTGTACATAGTTGTTCTACTACGTGCCAGTACAATATTCTACTGCTGACCTCAGTTAACTGTCTGACATATTTTCTTCTACAAGCAATGTTGCGGCTTCAATTACGCAATCCACTGGCGGGCTGACTGCACAATCCACACACCCCAACGTTATAAATACATTTTCATCAGGCATTATTTATGTGAAGGAAGAGAAAATTACATTGAAGAAGCTACAGTCACATGACAAATATGTAGGTTTCATAACTGTTGTGCTGGACATCAAACATCAAAATGGCAGGGCTGTGGAGGTGGTCCTGAAAGCCTCTCTATCTGGTCCTCTGTAGGCCACATACCCCTCCCTAGCCATGCCCCTTACTGGTTCTGCTTTGTGACATTCTTGTGTGTTTTTGCATAGCTGCCTTAAACTTTTATATTGCTCCTTGCTTGTCTGGACAGATAGAGGATAGGCAGGGATGTGCATATGTATGTAGGAACTAGGCTGCAGCAGTGGGGTGCCACAGGGTTCTGTCTTGGGCCCAGTCTTACTCAACATCTTGATCAATGACTTGGATGATGGGCTTGAGGGCATCCTGAGCAAGTTTGCAGACGACACCAAATTGGGAGCGGTGGCTAATACCCCAGAGGACAGGATCACACTTCAAAATGACCTTAACAGGTTAGACAACTGGGCCAAAGCAAACAAGATGGATTTTAACAAGGAGAAATGTAAAGTACTACACTTGGGCAAAAAAATGAAAGCCACAAATACAGGATGGGTGACACCTGGCTTGAGAGCAGTACATGTGAAAAGGATCTAGGAGTCTTGGTAGACTACAAACTTGACATGAGTCAACAGTGTGATGCAGCAGCTAAAAAAGCCAATGCAATTCTGGGCTGCATCAATAGGAGTATAGCATCTAGATCAAGGGAAGTAATAGTACCACTGTATTCTGCTCTGGTCAGACCTCACCTGGAGTACTGTGTCCAGTTCTGGGCACCACAGTTCAAGAAGGATACTGACAAGCTGGAACGTGCCCAGAGGAGGGCAACCAACATGGTCAAAGGCCTGGAAACAATGCCTTATGAGGAACAGCTTAGGGAGCTGGGTATGTTTAGCCTGGAGAAGAGAAGGTTAAGGGGGGATATGATAGCCATGTTCAAATATATAAAAGGATGTCATATAGAGGAGGGTGAAAGGTTGTTTTCTGCTGCTCCAGAGAAGCGGACATGGAGCAATGGATTCAAACTACAAGAAAGAAGATTCCACCTAAACATTAGGAAGAACTTCCTGACAGTAAGAGCTGTTTGGCAGTGGAATTTGCTACCAAGGAGTTTGGTGGAGTCTCCTTCTTTGGAGGTCTTTAAGCGGAGGTCTTGTATTGACAGACATCTGTCAGGAATGCTTTGTGGGGGTTTTTGTAATATATTTATGAAGATTTTTTCAAACAATTAAAAAAACATTTAAAAAACATACAAAACACAAAAAACACCAAACAAAAAATACAAAAAATGTAAAAACAAAAATTCAAGCTTATAACCCTTGTTGCTAATCTATTGACTTCCTCATTCCTCCTCCTTCTGCGATTCTTTACATTTTTTCAGTAGTAAACTCTAAATCTTATATAATTCTAGTTATTACTTAATATTACCTTGTTTCTATATCTTTTACATCTTAACCTTTTATATTCTCTCCACATCTTTCTTCTTACTTACCGTAATTTATCATCAACTTCTAACAATACTTATTTTACACCATTGTATTATCTACAACCTCTATTTTGTCAGGAATGCTTTGATGGTTTTCCTGCTTGGCAGGGGGTTGGACTGGATGGCCCTTGTGGTCTCTTCCAACTCTATGATTCTATGAAAAGGGCAAAGGGGGGTATTCATTGTGCTTTCCACTTTTGCCTCTAGCAATACCCGCCATTGGCATATGCCCCCCTGAAGGTTTCCCAGAAGGGACTGTGGCCTGGTTTCATGAGCTCATAGTAACTACTCCATGTTGTGTGTGTCTGTGTGTTCACTTACATACTAAAAGAATATCTTGGCCCTGACACTTATGAAGGTACTTGGTTAGTTAAAGGCCATGCTGACCTTTTCCCCACACTGACCCATGTCAAAACCAGGGAACTACTTCTGTGAATTCTCATAAACATGTTTTCCTTCACCTCTGCACCTGCGTCTCAAGCCACATAGAAAATCTATGGTGCTGCCAAGGTGATGCTTCCTCTTGTATAATTATCCTTACTCTAACCAAAGCTCTAGGGGTTGAGCCAAAGATTGCCTATGAGACAAAGCAGCCCAGTATCAGAATCCAAGGCACATTGCATTGTGTCTGAAACCCTTGGTGTGTTAAATAGCCCCTATGCTGCTGAGAGTCTGTCTTGTCCATTCCCCAGTGCCACAAATGATCATGTTTGAGCACCCGAGGTCTAGACTTTGATTTTTGATATTTCTTTTCAGGTGCATTGGGATGAGAAGTTTTCTTTATTTCCGAATTTTGTCCCATCATATCCTAAGCTGTTTGGCTGGTAAGAAAAATAAGATACGTGCTCTGTATCACAAACAAAAAGCAACCAGTGTTCCTCACTGCAAGTCTCAACCCTTGTTAGGATTGTGCTTGTCTTTAGGAATCCTCAAATGGGCTATTTTAGGGTGTCAACACAAACATTTTTGTGGGGATCCATTAAGAAGGGGAGCTGGGTCATTCGAATTGTCAGATCACCCACATCCACAGAGGGAAACACCAACAGGAATCCTGCACTGCCCCTATTGCCAGAGTTCCAGAACATGCACTCAGAAAACTGTGTCTGCCTAATAGGTCACTTGGTGAAAACTTTATTGTTGTTGTTGTTGTTTCGGTGTGTAGTCATGTCCGACTCTTCGTGACCCCATGGACCAGAGCACGCCAGGCACTCCTGTCTTCCGCAGTTTGGTCAAACTCATGTTCGTAGCTTCGAGAACACTGTCAAACCATCTCGTCCTCTGTCGTCCCCTTCTCCTAGTGCCCTCAATCTTTCCCAACATCAAGGTCTTTTCCAGGGAGTCTTCTCTTCTCATGAGGTGGCCAAAGTATTGGAAACTTAAGACTTCATAAAAAATCACTGCAACCCCACTCCTCGCCAACATGACCTGAGTTGCTGTGCATAAGAGAAACCTGACGGACAAGCAGTGGCAAGAACAGGCCAGGGTGCCATGTCCAACCAAATCTGTGTTATGCATGCCAGGTCGATTCCCCATGATCAAGTCATATATGGCACTGGTCTTATTGGCCATTGACCTGGCAGTTAAAAGTTAATTTATTACTTTAAGTTGCCACTAGTTATGTTCTAAGACCAATTCAAGTTGCTGCTGATGACCACTGAAGCCTTATGCAACAGGAACACACCCTCACCATTCAGCCCGGACACTGCGATCCAGTGCCGAGGGCCTTCTGGCGGTTCCCTCATTGCGAGAAGTGAGGTTACAGGGAACCAGACAGAGGGCCTTCTCGGTAGTGGCACCTGCCCTGTGGAACGCCCTCCCAGCAGATGTCAAGGCAATAAGTAACTATTCTAGTTTTAGAAGACAGCTGAAGGTGGCCCTGTTTAGGAAAGTTTTTAATGTTTGATGCTGTACTGTTTTTAATATTCGGTTGGAAGCTGCCCAGAGTGGCCTCAGCTTCACGATCTGTCCTTCCAGTGAGCACTCGGGGCTGATTTCCTTCAGAATGGATCGGTTTGATCTTCTTGCAGTCCATGGGACTCTCAAGAGTCTCCTGCAGCACCATAGTGAAAAGTAGAAGTGGCAAATATGTCCTCTTTTTTTGCTCTTCAAAATATGGCAACCCAACCCTGAATGCAACTCACTGACCTGTACCCAAGTTAAGGGATGTATTGAGTAAAAGGCGAGGGGGTATTACCTCTGGTGGTGAACATGTTATGCTCCTACTGGGGTAGTTTGTCCACCTTTGGTCCCTACACTGCACTCAGGTCTCACCTGTGGCTCCTGGAAGTTGTCAGCATGAAACAGCAGTGCCACCCCAGGAAATGGCTTCAACTGGCTGGCTAAACCAGGTGAAGGTAGCTAATGGGTCTCAAACCCAGGCTCTGGTGGATTGAGTGGATGAGACCAATAGTGGGTCTGACGGTCAAGAAGGTGATTACTGTACATGCTGCAGAAGGAAAGGAAAGGTAAATGTGATTTGTCAGCCTGAGAAGCTAGCCACCTAGGAGAAGGGAAACTCTGACCACAAACATCTGCTGCCTTGCAGCCATACTCATTTGTGAGAAAGGCTTCGGGAGTAAACCTTGAGGAACAATCTGTAATCACTGCTTTGCAGCATTTCCACCCTTTTCATCCAGCCCGGACACTAAGATCCTGCTCCAATGGCCTTCTAGTAGTTCCCTCACTGCAAGATGTGAGGTTACAGGCAAACAGGCAGAGGGCCTTTTTGGTAGTGGCACCTGCCCTGTGGAATGCCCTCGCAGCAGAGGTCAGACAGATAAAGAGCTATATGATTTTTTAAAAGACATCTGAAGGCAGGCCTCTTCAGGGGAGTTTTTAGTGTGTAATGTTGAATTGTGTTTTATTTCAAGTTCAAAGTTTATTGTGGCTATAAGCCCATACATACCTGCCAAGTCTCTCGCGGCGAAATCCAGGATCGGCAGCCGCACAACACCAGAAGTTGCGTAGACGCAACTTCTGGTGTCGCTTTGCCCATCTATGGGCACCAGAAAATGGCCAGTGTCAGAAGTCATGTCTACGCATGTCCGGAAGTAGGCGCAACTTCCGGTGTCGCTTCGCCCATCTATGGGCACCGAAAATGGCCGGCACCGGAAGTTGCATCTACCGGCACTGGCCATTTTCGGTGCCCATAGATGGGCAAAGCGACACCAGAAGTTGCGCCTACTTCCGGACATGCATAGACACGACTTCCAGCGCCAGCCATTTTCTGGTGCCCATAGATGGGCAAAGCGACACCAGAAAAATGGCCGCTGACAGGAGCCAAAATAAGGGAGATTAACGGGAGAGGAGCTCAAACGGGAGACCAGCGGGAAAGGGTAAGAAAAAAGGGGGTTTCCTGGGAAATACAGGGTACTTGGCAGCTATGATCCCATATAAACATAAAAACATAGAACATAAATGTTTTATTTGTTTTTGGGAGCTGCCCAGAGTGGCTGAGGCATTATTATTATTATTATTATTATTATTATTATTATTATTATTCCAACAACAATCGGTACCCACCTCCCTGCTTTTGCTAGGTTCAAAGGGAGCTACCGTATAAGCATAAATATGCAATCTTGTTTGCACACACTGGCAGCCAAAACTCTTCTTCACATTCCAATAGGTGGGTGAGGAAACACTGCCCCTGCCCTTCTGCCCTTTTCCCAAGTCTTGAGGAAGTGCTTCTTGACTGGGGTCTACATGAAGCAGAGCTTCTCAATGTGGCTGAGAGTAAGACAGACAAGGGAGAAAGACCTGCACATCACTATAACAGAGTTGGTGACTTGCCACATGCCAGCACCTCTTCCAACATAAAACAATATGGAAGAGTTGGAAAGGGTTCAGAAAAGGGAAACGAGAGATGGAATGACTCCCCCATGAAGAAAGAGTAGAAGCTGCCATGATGGAAATTTATAAAACTATCCATGAAATGGAAAAAATGGGTGAAGCCGTTTTCTCCCTCTCTCGTGAAACTAGAACTTGTGTATGTCTAACGAAGCTGAAAGTTGGAAGGTTTGGGACTGATAAAAGGCAGTCCTTCGCACAGTGCATAGACACTCGGCGGGGTGGAGGTCAGTGAGTTCAACAGATATTCTTTTTGTTTGTTACTTTACTATGAACTTTGTTTTTTACTTTACTAGAAACCCAGCCAGATGGGTGGGGTAGAAATATTACTATTATTATTATTATTATTATTATTATTATTATTATTATTATTATTCTAGTTTCAGGTAGGTAGCCATGTTGGTTTGATGTAGTTGAAACAAAATTTAAAAAATTCCTTCCAGCAGCACCTTAGAGCGCATACCTATGACAAACTTAGTTGGTCTCTAAGGTGCTGCTGGAAGGAATTTTATTATTATTATTATTATTATGCATTGTAAACTGCCCTGTGTTTCTCTGAGAAAGGGCAGTACAGAAATTTACTGAGTGAATGAATCTCTCTCTCTCTCTCTCTCTCTCTCTCTATATATATATATATATATATATGTAAAAATCATGAAACTGCGTTCTACACTTTTCTCCGTAACCGCTTGACCGATCGTCCTGAAATTTTGACACAACTCTCCACTCTGACCTGTCCATCTTGGGTGGCCCTGCATGGCATAGCTCATAGCTTCTCTGAGTTATTCAAGCCCCTTCGCCACGACAAGGCATTGATCCATGAAGGGGATGCTATATGTCATAGAGTTGTTTATTTGTTTTTCCTGCTAGTAAATAAAAGGTCCTGTCTGAGTGGTATGTCAGTGGTGATCTGCTTGAGGCATGCACTGAATCCCAACTCCTACAGTACAAGAGATTTTTGGGGTTTTCACCATACCTGCCAAGTTCCTGCCTGAAAAATAAGGGATCGGACCGGAAGTAGCAGACCGGAAGTAGCGCTGTCGCCATTTTGGAACTGGGCGGAGCATGCTCAGAAGTGACTTTTGATGCTGCTCTGCCCAGTTCCAAAATGGCCACCACACCAGAAGTCACGCTGCAGCCATTTTGGAAGTGGGCAGAGCAGCATCAAAAGTCGCTTCTGAGCATGCTCCGCCCAGTTCCAAAATGGCCGCCGCACCAAAATAAACCGGGGGGAAACAAAAAAGTCCGTTTTTTCAGCTGGGAACAGCTGGGAAAACGGGGGTTTCTCAGGGAATACGGGTGACTTGGCAGCTATGGTTTTCACAAACCCTGTAGTCCTAAATTGTTCCCTAATTATATAAGTTAAACAGGACAATCAGCCTCTATAAATTTCAGATAGGCTAACTTTTGTCACAGAGCACCTGGTTGTTCTTTGATGATTATCTGACAAGATCAGAAAGATTCCCCACCAGAGATTCATAATGATGATGATGATGATCATAACTGTGAGACTGTGTTTTTTCCACAAATGTTTGGATGTGACCAGCTTCCTGCTCCATTGTCCTGCTCAGAATTTAAAGCCGCAGCTGGGAGCTTTTGCAAAGATGTTTTTCTCCAGCCCTGCACCTGTGCATGAAGAGTTCAGGATGCTGTGAAGGCAATGTGTCTTTCTTTCCCTTATAATTTTCAAAATCATAGTTATTATTTTCATCTTCTTCTCAACCAAACTCCAGGTGTTTGTCCAAAGATCACCTTTGAGTCCATTAAAATAAACCTCAAAATTGAGAGCAATAATTGCATCTGAGCTGGAAATGCCTTCTGCACCTCTGGGAGTTTGGGATGAGATTTAGGTAAGTTGGACTACGTGGGGTGTGAAGTCTTGGTTCGGCTCCATCAACATTAAGAATGCTACTGATCTTTGAAGAAAGCGTTTGGCTTCATCTAATGATTCTTTGAGAGGATTCTTTGTGATTCTCACAAGGGAAAGGGCTGTGTCCAGGAAGACACAGAATGGTACTGCTCATGTGGCTGCTGCTGTTGCTGCCTTTTGCAGATTGTGGGATGGAGATGAAATGCCCCTTAACTTTGGAGAGAGATTGGATAGACAGATTCAATTATTACAGGCCAGGAGACCACCTCATTGGTGGGGTCATCTCTGCCACAAGGGCTTTATTCAATCCACACATATTCAATGAGCCTCCCTCAACCAGCTTTTATCAGTAAGTCGTTTTATGGGCATGGGTTTGCTGCTGCTGCACTAGCCACCAATTTCGTGAGCCCCAAATACCAGGCTCTCTCCAGCTTCCCTCTACTCATTTGGTGGATGCTGCTACGACCCCATCAGCTGCCAGCCTTTTCAGAAACTGCTGCTAGTAAGGTCCCTTTTCAACTGTAAAGCAAAGTAGCATAGGACAATGACATAAATTTCATCTGCAGAACAAACACCCAATTCGTTTTTTCAGCCCGGCGAGACAGAGCCATGTGTCTAAATCCATTTCATCTTGGTTTTGCGAGTGGAAAAGTTCAGGGCACCCTAGCCTTTTTCTGCTCTCCCTCCCTACCCCATATGCAATCCTTCCATGTACTGCCTATGTAAGCAGTAAACTTTGCTCAATTCCAGCTTTCCTGTAGCAAAATAGGACCAGATTCACTATGAACCTCGGCTGCTGGTACATTTTCAAAGAAACACTTGTAAGTCACTTTTAGATTACATATTTATTGCACATGCATTCTGTTTTGTTTCCACGGAGCTTGAAGGGAAGGTATATGATACCTGCTGTTTATTGAGCATTCTTACTTATCTGTTTGCCTAATATGACATTGCATCAAGCAATTGTCTTCCTACACTTTGCAGTGCATTTTCCCTTCATCCTTTTTTACTTTTCTTGGAACCTGTTAGGCTCCTATCATAGGGATGAACTGGCCTCCAGCAAAGCAATAGTGAGGAGTAATCCCTTCCTTCTGGAGGCATCACTAGCTTGATATACATTTTTTAGCAACACACTTGTACTTGGTCAACTCTTTAGACATGTAAAAAAGGATGCTTAAGAGGCTGGGATAAGGGACCCAGGTGGCGCTGTGGGTTAAACCACTGAGCCTAGGGCTTGCTGATCAGAAGGTCAGCGGTTTGAATCCCTGTGACGGGGTGAGCTCCCGTTGCTCGGTCCCAGCTCCTGCCAACCTAGCAGTTCAAAAGCACGTCAAAATGCAAGTAGATAAATAGGAACCACTACAGTGGGAAGGTAAACGGCGTTTCTGTGTGCTGCTCTGGTTTGCCAGAAGCAGCTTTGTCATGCTGGCCACATGACCTGGAAGCTGTACGCCGACTCCCTCGGCCAATAATGCGAGATGAGCATGCAACCCCAGAGCCGGTCACGACTGGACCTAATGGTCAAGGGTCCCTTTACCTTTACCTTTTAAGAGGCTGGGATAGGATCACCAACTTAGCAAAGATACTGTTTTGACATCTGCAGGAGAACTTCCGGACAGTAAGAGCTGTTCGGCAGTGGAATTTGCTGCCAAGAAGTGTGGTGGAGTCTCCTTCTTTGGAGGTCTTTAAGCGGAGGCTTGACAGCCATATGTCAAGAATGCTTTGATGGTGTTTCCTGCTTAGCAGGGGGTTGGACTGGATGACCCTTGTGGTCTCTTCCAACTCTATGATTCTATGATTCTATCTATCTTCAGCACTGTCTTCTACTACAGTTTTCCTTCTTACAGAAAAGAAACACAGGTTGGAGGGACCAAAAGATACCTTACAAACCAACCAACCTCCTGTCCCTGCCATCTCATGACAATGCAAAACAAAAATATAAAATAATTAAAATAGGAAAACTAGAGAAATACTATCCTGAATGATCATCTGCATTAGCTTTGTTTTCCAATGGATAATGGCTATTGATTAGCAAAGGCTACCCGGCTACCCAAACATTAAGTGAGGATTGGCTGTCGTCAAGTTTACAGCTTCGTCTCTGGATCAGTAATATTCTTGAACTTGAATCCAGAAATTTATATTATCCGTAAAAGCTTGTTAAAAACGAAGGAAGGGAAAAGCCAGAGTAGAAACTTACCTGTTCATTGAATGTTGGATGCTTCTAATGTTGGAATATGTATCCTTTTGCAGGAAAGCATCCAGAAAATATTGGCAACTCCTGTCCTTCTTGTTTGCCATTCAAGATATCAACCAGAGCCCCAGGCTTTTACCCAACATCACTCTGGGGTACAGCATCCACGAGAACTTCTTTGATGGGAGGGTAACGTGTGAATCTTTGCTAGACCTGCTCTCCACTGGGCAGGCAAATGTTCCAAACTACAACTTTGGAGGACAGAATAATCTGCTTGCTGTTCTTGAAGGGGCTGACACTCAAAACTCCATCCAGATTTCGAACATGTTGGGCACCTATAAAATCCCTCAGGTAGGGATGGAGAGGGTGTGGCGTCTTCTGGCTGAGTGTGTGGTGTTGGCGTTAAATGATAACGGAGGCAGACACTTGTTTCTAAAACAGTATTGCAAAAGTAAATAAATTTATTTACCTACTTGTATTGCAAAAAATGATTTGAGAGAGCTTTCACTGCTCCTGGAGGACAGGCATACATCTTTCTTTTATCACATACTCATCGTTACTCAAATGGGATACTCAGAATTTGAAAACAACAGAAGGAAGCCTTCCACATACCAGTTTACTGTGGACTTAGAATCATAGAATCATAGAGTTGGAAGAGACCACAAGGGCCATCCAGTCCAACCCCCTGCCAAGCAGGAAACACCATCAAAGCATTCCTGACAGATGGCTGTCAAGCCTCTGCTTAAAGACCTCCAAAGAAGGATTCCTTGGCAGCAAATTCCACTGCCGAACAGCTCTTACTCTCAGGATTCCTCCTAATGTTTAGGTGGAATCTTCTTTCTTGTAGCTTGAATGTCTAGTAGTATAAAAGTATGTAAAGAATAAATAAGAATAGGGATTTGGGGAACATGGTTCTGCTGAAGAAAAGCCTAGGCAAAAGAATTTGTCTTTACAAGGTAAATATCGTGTTTCTCTGAAAATAAGCCATACCCCAAAAATAAGCCATAGTGATAGACATTTTAACCTTGTAGGTTAAACTGTACCATACTTAATTTTTTTAAAAAAGACATCCCCTGAAAATAAGCCACCGTGTTTTTTTGTTTGTTTTTTTGAGGAAAAATAAATATAAGACGGTGTCTTATTTTTGGAGAAACACTGTATTTGTCACTTGGGATAAGAAATCAACTTGGATCCGATATGTAACAAGCCAACAATCTTCCTTCTCTTCCCAGGTCACTTATGCTTTTGTCTCTCATGTTCTGAATGAGAAGAGGCAGTTTCCTTTTTTCTACCGGATGGTCCCCAAAGAAGAAGCCCTGTACCCAGGGATTGTCAAGCTGCTCCAGCACTTCCGATGGACCTTGATTGGCCTCCTTGCACCAGACACTGACAACGGAGTGAGGTTCATGACGACCTTGACGCCTGTGCTCATTGAGAGTGGGATTTGTGTTCCCATCTCACAAATCGTCCAAGGAGGACTGAATTTTGCAACGATAAATTTTCATTCGTTCTCTAAGTGGAAACAAGTTAATCTCTTTGTTTACTATGCAGACACTATTTATGTCTTAAATGGAATTTTATTTATAGAACTGATGTACAAGTTGATAAAACCTGTTGGGGGGAAAGTCTTGATCACAACAGCAATGTGGGACATCTCATTGGAGTTGATGTATGGAGGCTTATCTTTCCAACCTATCCATGGTATTTTTTCTTTCTTGATTGAGACAAACAAACAGACAAACTACGGTGATTTCCTGCCCCTATTGCTTGCTATCAATGAGTTTGTGGAGGAAGGTTTTAATTGTTCATATTTAAAGCATGCACTGACAGTGAAAGGCTGGACAAGATGCAGAGAGAGAGATAATCTGGATTTGCTGCCACAAGATGACTGGGGGGGAATCCTGTCTCTCGACAACCACAGGATTTACAACACGGTCCAAGCTGTGGCACACACCTTAAATGCTGCAGATTCATCAAGATCTAGGCAAAGAGTGGCAGGCAGTCTGAACATTCAAAAGCTACAGCCATGGCAGGTACTTCCTTTCCCATCACAGATATCTCTGCAAATTGACTGCAAAGTTCCAGAATCATTATATTTGAATTGTCTGAGTAAATCTGAAATGCTGTGGGGAGGTGAGATTTTGGAAACCCCTTTGTGAAGTGCCCTGAATTGGTCCCCCTTTATGCCCCCTTACACTGGCCTCTAAGGATGAGACCCCTCTGGTATCAATCCCAAACACCCTCTTTGTCTGCTGTGACTCATTTTAATTAAGACCCTTGCCTTTTACATATACAGTGGTACCTCAGGTTGCCGACCCGATCCGTTCCGGGGTGCCGTTCGCACCCCGAAAAGTCCGCAACCTGAGCAGCGCTTCTGCGCATGCGCAAAGTGCGCAGAACACTTCTGCGCATGCACGGGGTGAAACCCGGAAGTAGACACTTCTGGGTCTGCCGCATTTGTAACCTGAAAAAACGCAACCAGCGGGTGCAAAATGAGGTATGACTGTATGTTCCTTTGTGAATGGGATATCATATCCTCCGACATTTCTCTGAGGAAAATAGGGAGGCCCTAAATAATCATCATCATCATCATCTTACCGGGTTCTCCCAGCAGCTGTGAACAGTTTCCAACATATATGAAAACATAAGAAAACATTAAAAAAAATTTAAAAACCCTCCCCTATACTTGGGTGCCTTCAGATGTCTTCTAAAGGTTGTATAGTTGTATAATTACTTAGCTCCTTGGCTCAGGGGTTACATTAATCCATACTCTCCAACATTTCTCTGATGAAAATAAGTACGTTCTAATGGAAAGCAGGACAGCTTCTGTAAATCCGGGACTGTGCCTGGAAAACAGGGACACTTGGAGGGTCTAGGATATATCATTTACACAGGCTCTCCCTGAGCCTTCTACCCTCCTCACTGATGTGCTACTTGGGCACCTACCAAGCTCCACTAAGCTCCAGCCTTTCTCCTAAGGGACTGTGTGTTGCTGGAGCCTGAATCCAGCAAGTGTCTGGTTAGCTTAGGTTCTCATTATGTTAGTGTCTGAAATATATGGATATATGTAATATTTCATGTGTCTTTACATTGTTGACCCATTAATATGCATTGAACTAACCCATCCCTCCTTTCATGTATCAAAATTTGTTGTATTTGGTTTCATTATTTGTTGTTGTTTAGTCGTTTAGTTGTGTCCAACTCTTCGTGACCCCATGGACCATAGCACGCGAGGCACTCCTGTCTTGCACTGCCTCCCGCAGTTTGGTCAGACTCATGTTCATAGCTTCGAGAACACTGTCCAACCATCTCGTCCTCTGTCATCCCCTTCTCCTTGTGCCCGCCATCTTTCCCAACATCAGGGTCTTTTCCAGGGAGTCTTCTCTTCTCAAAGCAGATAATAGCTACGTGCAGGGAATATGTTTCGATCAAGGAGCACAATTTAATGTTGAAACAAGAATATCTGTCCCAACTACATAATGACATTACCGTAAGACTTGCTTGCCAGAAGTCCCATTAAGTTCAATGGGTTATATTCTCAGATAAGCCCCATTGGGTGAAAACAGTGAAAAAGACACACAGCTACTTGAGTCTGCACAGTGCTGTTCCGCATATTCTAAACATTGCCTTTTTCTTGGCTGTTCTAGCTCCACCATTTCCTGGGAAACGGTCAGTTTTACAATTCTTCCATGGAGGGAGTATATTTGGATGAGAATGGGGAATTGGCAGGCGATTTGGACATTTTGCATTGGGTGAGGTTTCCCAATAAGTCCATCCTGGGAGTCAAGTTTGGGAATATCAAGAGACAGGGATCCCCACTCCTACAGGTGACCATCGACCAGGATGTGATTATGTGGCCCAAATGGTTCAACCAGGTAGGTGAAATAATCTCTGTAATTTTATTGCATCTCCCATCTCATAAGCTTTTATAATGACGCCATGTTTTTTGTGGGGCTACCTTCAAAGGCTTATCAACATCAGAATGCCATATTTCTTAATTATCTAATGGTGGGTCCCTGTGAAACTCAATATAGGCCCCCGAATTTGGGGTGCAATTTTAAGGGGGCTGTTTAATTTAGTAACTAGATGAGGTGTCCCAAAGCTTCCACACACCCTTTCCTATTTATAAATATATCCCTCACAAAAGTGAGGCTTTTAGCAACCTCACTTTCTGAAATTCTCCTGCAAACACACATTGGATGAAACTGTTTCCTAGTGACTTCCAGGAAAGGGTGCAATAGGTTTGTGTTCAGGAATAAGATAGGACCTCATCTGAATGCTTCTGCAGCTTGCAAAGGTATTTAATCACCCCACCTCCACCAGTGAATAAGAGTACGTTGGCAAACAAAAAACAAAAAAACCCAATCCTTTCCCCTTTTCTACCTCAAACACAGGTTGTGGGGGAAGTGGAACCATTTCACTTTATAATATTTATTCTTATTAAGGGTGGCTAGCCCAATCCCCTTATCCAGACCTTTAGAAAGTTTCATGTGCCTCCCAAGAGCCCCCTCCTCCTTTTTTAAATAGCATTTATTGAAAAAGTCTTTATTGACTTCTCCAGTAGAACTACTGTTGTCATACTGCCCAAATGTTTTGTGATCCACGCTCAGCAAATAAAATTCCCTGGGTGAGTGATACAGTCTTTGTTTCATTGGGTTCAGTTCTCCCCATTTATCCATCACCTTGACATTTTTTGTTTGCTCACTTGTTTGCCTGTTTGCTTTTAGAAAACTCATCTTCACCATCATTTTGGCACAACTTCCTCTTAACTTGCATATTTTTATAGGCGATCCTAAAATCTATTGGAGGATTGATGATGTGTAATCCCATTTGGGTGCTCCCTCATTGAACAGCTGCATTTTGTACTAGCTGTGCAGTTTCCAAGCTGTCTTCAAAGGTACCCTGATTATAGGACAGCCAGACAGTTGTCAGCGCTTGGATAACAGAGACTGGACCTGCCAGGCCCAGAAAGAGCCATTGTTTCCCATTGATACCACCTGGGTCTCAAGCAACTATGCAGCATAGGTGCCATTTCACACCGAAGATTGTGGGTGCCCACAACAAAGGGCTTCAGCTTTGCCCATTGACTTTGTGGTGGCCCAGCCCCACAAATATATTATTGTGGGTGCTGAAGTGTCAGGAATGCGCCAGCTCCTAGTGGAACGTTACAGCTGGATGCAAAACAGAGAGGATTAGTTCTGACTCAGGCTAAACAGCGGTCAGTGCCCAGTGCTACTCCCCCTGCCCCTTGGAAGGCCGGTTGCCAAGGGAACGGCTGAGAGCATCAAAGCTCTCAGGAAGCTCAAACAGGCGGGAATAGACACATAGATAGTCTGTCAGAACAGGAAGAGGCTGAAGCTAATCCAATAAGTCTGAAGAGTTGGCGAATGGGAGGGCTGCCAGATAGGAAGCAAAACAAGAGAAACAAGGGGCGATGGTTCAATATATTCTGTAGACACTGGAAGGAGTCTTCAGAAGAGTCATCTTGAGTGATAATACCAGTGGCTGTGTTAGAGCCGTCCGGAGCTATCTGTTTGTTTTTGCAACATATCCTCCTTTTTAATTACCTATGCTTACTGTGTTATCAAGCTGGGAACCTGGACTCCTGACACGAAGCAGCCATGGCCCCCTGGAGTTGGCTCCAGTGCTAAGGAGTTGTAGTTTTTAGTAACAAGCTTCAAATTAAAATTGTGCCCTTTCCAACCCTGTGCCTCATTTCCATAGGAAAAAAAATAGACCTAACACATTTTCTTTGCCGCCCCTTGTTTTTATGTTCAGACCCTGCCTCCTTCCAGGTGTGTGGAAAGTTGCCGCCCTGGATTTGTCAAGATGGTTCAGGAAGGAAAGCCACTCTGCTGCTACGACTGCATTCCCTGCCCAGAAGGAACCATCTCCTCTCAAGATGGTGGGTGACTCCAGTGGCTTTTTTGGGGGGAAATTTAGAACTGGCTATAATCCGTGCACAGAGTGTGACCCTCTACAACACACCTGTGCATTTTCCACCTGTGTGTGTGCATACATGCTTTCTTATTTAGAGTCACATTCCATGACCTTTAGAAATCTACACAGAGTTGGAGAGAATCATCAGAACTGGGAAATTGATAGCACAGCTGCAGAAGACTGATGGTGTTTCCTGCTTGGAAGGGGGTTGGACTGGATGGCCCTTGTGGTCTCTTCCAACTCTATGATTCTATTATTCTATGACTGTTCATCATGAACTCCGACATGTGGCGTTATTTTCTTGCACAAATATTCCATATAGTTCTGCCCCTTCTAGAATGTCATATTGGATATTTTTGGATCAGGAGCCTATTTATAATATGGACATATTCTCAAGAAAGCTGTCTTTCTTGTTATATAATTAAATCTTTCATTTTAGAAACATTGGTGAATGCTATGTGGAGAGTGGCAGTGGAGTCCACAGAAACTCAAGTTGTGCTCTTCAACTTGGGAAACCTGAGTTCTGCCCAAAGTTTCATGAGTTTCATAACTGTTCCATACGTTAAATTGTTGTCACAATGATGATTTATGGTATTTCTTTGAAAATTGCTTGGAATGACAAGATAGAAATGCATCAATATATAAATACCTGCAAAGCAAGGAACAGGAATGACTAGAAGACTAGTCCATTTTCCTTCCCTGAAACCACATGACAGTGTTACTGTGACATTAAAGGAGGGCCTTCGGCCTAGCAGGTGCCTAGCAGGTGGAATGTTCTCCCTGTTGACTTCACAACTAATGCAAAACACACCTGTTGCCTGAGGTTTTACCTGACACGTGATATTCGTAATACTGTTTCCTGATCCCATTCATCACATATGATTGTATTGGATTTTATAATGCTTTCTAATAGTGTGAACCAGTTTGGAATTAATTTCTGAAAATGAAAAGCAATTTAGGAGGATATAAGATCAATAATCCTCTTGTTTTCGCAGATGCAGAGCATTGCGCCAAGTGTCCAGAGAATCAGCATCAAAACAAGGACAAAGATCAATGTGACCCTAAGGTTATCACCTTCCTGACTTATGAAGAAGACATGGGGATTGTCCTATCTTCCTTTGCTCTATTCTTATCAATAACCACAAGTTTTGTGTTAGGCATCTTCATTACATACAAGAAAACTCCCATTGTCAAAGCCAACAACAGAGATCTCTCGTACATCCTCCTTTTCTCACTCCTGCTATCATTTTTGTCTTCCTTCCTCTTCATTGGCCAGCCAAGGAAAGTGACCTGTCTTCTCCAGCAATCTGCCTTCAGCATCATCTTCTCAGTTGCCGTCTCTTCTGTGCTGGCAAAAACCATCACTGTGGTGCTGGCCTTCCTGGCTACAAAGCCAGGGAACAAGGTGAGGAGATGGCTGGGAAAATGTCTGGCCAACTCCATTGTCATTTCCTGTTCCAGTGTTCAAGTTCTCATCTGCAGCATCTGGTTGGGAATCTTTCCCCCATTCCCAGACTCTGACATGAAGTCCCAACCTGGGCAGATCATCCTGCAATGCAACGAAGGGTCTGTTGCCATGTTTTATGGCACCCTGGGCTACATGGGCTTCCTGTCTGCCATCTGCTTCATGGTGGCTTTCCTAGCCAGGAATCTTCCTGGGGCCTTCAATGAAGCCAAGCTGATCACCTTCAGCATGCTGGTCTTCTGCAGTGTGTGGGTGTCCTTTGTTCCCACCTACCTGAGCACCAAGGGGAAGTACATGGTGGCCGTGCAGATCTTCTCTATTTTGGCCTCCAGTGCTGGGCTTCTGGGCTGCATCTTCCTTCCCAAGTGCTACATTATTTTATTGAGGTCTGATCTGAATACAAAGGCATATATAACAACAACTAAATTAGAAATCTGATTATTCCAAGACTTTTTTCCAAAGGTGTCATTTCGTAAATTTAATGCCAAACCTCAGTGTTGTTGTTGCTGTTGTTTTACGTTAGACAAATATCCTCCATCTTTCCACTGTGTTCATACACTATTCTAGGGCCTTTCCCGGAATTCATGGTTATCCCGAGAAATAAGAGCTGAGTACCTTCAGCATACTGATGGCACCAGGTTCCAAAATTCTTCTTTTTTTACATAAATCTTTTATTAAATCTTTGTTTATGACAAACAAAATAAAAAAGATATATAAAAACAAAAATAGAAAAAGAAACAGAAACAGAAACAGAAAGAGAAATATGTACATGTTTAGGGGGAGAAGGGGAGAAGGAAAAAGAGTAAGAGAAGTAAAGCAAAATAATTTCTTGTTCTCTGCCCGCCAGTTACATAAAAATAATTATTCAAAACATTTGCTCCACAATAACATCCCACTACAAACCAGTATTTTTCAAACTTTAATCCCAAATACCACAATTTCATTTTCCTTTTCACACAAAAGGTCCAAAGGGGGTTTCCTTTAACAAATGTCAACAATAGTTTTTCTCTAATTAAATGTATCAACTTTGTCTCCAATGATTTTAGCAACCATGCCTCAATATTAAATAATGGTGATTCTTCCCCTCTTTGGACATATAAGTCTCTCCGCTGTGATCATATATTGAGACAATTTTCCATAATCCTTTTCTTATTATGTATCTATTGGTCCTCACCCAGAAAGGATATTCAATTTCCACTTCCTGTTGTATTTGGGTGGTGAAAAAACTACCATTCTGTATCCAAGCCTTTTTGTATAAATACTGGTCTCTGATCTGGGCCTAATGGCCCCCATTTGAATGAAGTGTCATGCATCACAAGAACCAAATGTCTTTACACTGTTAGCCTTCCTCGACTGTCTTTTATTGGTGTAAGATTCTTATTCTACATCACAATCTCCTTAATAAAGTGTTGCATGTATTCCTTGTGCAGTTTCTTTAAGTACAATTGGCTTTGAATCTGGTTCCTGAATACTTGGATATAGGCTACTAAGTAATCTATGAACTGGGGACTTGAAAAACAGGGAGTGGGCTGTTTTGCCCTTGTCTTTGCAAATTGCGTAATGGGACGCTGTGGATTAAACCACAGAGCCTAGGGCTTGCTGATCAGAAGGTCGGCGGTTCGAATCCCCACGACAGGGTGAGCTCCCGTTGCTCGGTCCCAGCTCCTGCCAACCTAGCAGTTCAAAAGCACATCAAAGTGCAGGTAGATAAATAGGTACTGCTCCGGCGGGAAGGTAAACGGCATTTCCGTGCACTGCTCTGGTTCGCCAGAAGTGGCTTAGTCATGCTGACCACATGACCCAGAAGGTGTATGCTGGCTCCCTCAGCCAATAAAGCGAGAGGAACGCTGCAACCTCAGAATCATCCGTGACTGGACCTAATGGTCAGGGGTCCCTTTACCTTTACCTTTGAAAATTGCAAGGATGTCAGGAAAATATCTGAAATTCTTCTTTCTCGGGACTCAAGGACTATAGAGGTGGTAGCAGTACTGCTGGGTAGAGTTGGCTTTTCTTGGGTTGTTTTATGACATCTGCAGGAAAAGGAAATTCTTCACATTGACAAACTTTTAATGCTGCTTAATTGGGACATAACAGATATCAGTTCTATTATACAACAAACCGCAAAATATTAAAGTGATACAGTGGTGTGGAAGAATTGAGCTTATATCCCACTCTCCAGGTCACACAGACACATACATTTATTATAGATATAATATGTTTTAATATTTTAATTATTTCATGGGATTTATATATCATGGTTGTAATAAAATCAAAGTGGGTTTCCAAAGAATAAAATAGTCGAATCAAATAGTTGAAACAGTTGAAACCAGCTATTTCACACATCCAAAAATTATTTAAATCAAGGACCAGCTAAAAACCAGATGAAAACAACACTGAGAAACAACATGTCAACATTCTGCATGTCTGGATGGGCAATTGAATAAGAGATACCATCTGGGTTGTCTCTTCACTGGGATAAATGTTTTTATCAGGCACAAAAAGAGTACACATTAAGAGCTGTTCAGCAGTGGAACAGATTCCCACAAGAGGTGGTAGACTCTCCGTCCATGGAGGTTTCCAAGCAAAGGTTGGAAGGTCATGGATGCATTGCAGGGGGTTGGACTAGATTACCCTCGGGTCCCTTCCAATTCTATGATTCTATGTTGAACACATTCTTACATTTCAATTATTTCCAAGTTCATATGTTGTTGTTTAGTCGTTTAGTTGTGTCCGACTCTTCGTGACCCCATGGATCTGAGCACGCCATTCACTCCTGTCTTCCACTGCCTCCTGCAGCTTGGTCAAACTCATGTTGGTAGCTTCAAGAACACTGTCCAAACATCTCGTCCTCTGTCGTCCCCTTCTCCTTGTGCCCTCAATCTTTCCCAACATCAGGGTCTTTTCCAGGGAGTCTTCTCTTCTCATGATGTGGCCAAAATATTGGAGCCTCAGCTTCAGGATCTGTCCTTCCAGTGAGCACTCAGGGCTGATTTCCTTAAGAATGGATAGGGTTGATCTTCTTGCAGTCCATGGGACTCTCAAGAGTCTCCTCCAGCACCATAATTCAAAAGCGTCAATTCTTTGGCGATCAGCCTTCTTTATGGTCCAGCTCTCACTTCCATACATCACTACTGGGAAAACCATAGCTTTAACTATATGGACCTTTGTAGGCAAGGTGATGTCTCTGATTTTTAAGATGCTGTCTAGGTTTGTCATTGCTTTTCTCCCAAGAAGCAGGTGTCTTTTAATTTCGTGACTGCTTCGAGAACACTGTCCAAACATCTCGTCCTCTGTCGTCCCCTTCTCCTTGTGCCCTCAATCTTTCCCAACATCAGGGTCTTTTCCAGGGAGTCTTCTCTTCTCATGATGTGGCCAAAATATTGGAGCCTCAGCTTCAGGATCTGTCCTTCCAGTGAGCACTCAGGGCTGATTTCCGTAAGAATGGATAGGGTTGATCTTCTTGCAGTCCATGGGACTCTCAAGAGTCTCCTCCAGCACCATAATTCAAAAGCGTCAATTCTTCGGCAATCAGCCTTCTTCATGGTCCAGCTCTCACTTCCATACATCTCTAGTTTAATTAATTCTGTGTTTTAATTTAAATGAATATTTCCAATTTATTTTATCTTTTGTCTGACTCTGGACGAGTATATGAGCTTTATTACTACTATGCTGAACATAAAGGCTTAAAACTGAATACTTTAAGACTCAGTTGCCATCTTTAAATATTCTTGTCAGGTAATCTTTTGTATTCAGATAAGGCCTCAATACAATAATATAGCATTTTGGCATGAAGATACAGCCCAGAAGCCCAGCACTGGAGGCCAAGATAGAGAAGATCTGCACAGCCACCATGTACTTCCCCTTGGTGCTCAGGTAGGTGGGAACAAAGGACACCCAAACACTGCAGAAAACCAGCATGCTGAAGGTGATCAGCTTGGCTTCATTGAAGGACCCAGGCAGTTTCCTGGCTAGGAAAGCTACCATGAAGCAGAGGGCAGACAGGAAGCCCATATAGCCAAGGGCACCATAAAACATGGCAGCAGACCCTTCATTACATTGCAGGATGATCTGCCCAGGTTGGGAGTTCATGTCAGAGTCTGGGAATGGGGGAGACGTTCCCAACCAGATAGCGCAGATGACAACTTGGACACTGGAACAGGAAATGACAATGGAGTTCGCCAGACTTTTCCCTAGCCATCTCCTCACCTTGTTCCCTGGCTTTGTGGCCAGGAAGGCCAGAACCACAGTGATGGTTTTAGCCAACACAGAAGAGACGGCAACTGAGAAGATGATGCTGAAGGCAGATTGCTGGAGAAGGCAGGTGGCTTTATTTGGCAGGCCAATGAAGAGTAAGGAGGACAAAAATGAAAGCAGGAGTGAGAGAAGGAGGATGTAGGAGAGGTCCCGGTTGTTAGCTTTCACTATAGGAGTTTCCTGGTATTTTATGAAGATCCCTAACACAAAGCCTATGGTTAAGGATAAGAAGAGGGCAAAGAAAGATAGGACGATCCCCATGTTTTCTTCATAAGTCAAGAAGGTGATAATCTTGGGGACACATTGATCTCGGGCCTTGTTTGGATGTTGATCATTTGGACATTTGACACAACGCTCTGCATCTGCAAAAAAACAAGACTAATAACAGCCTTATATCTAACAGGACAGTTTTTACTTTAAAGAAGGAAATCTTGGGGTGGGGCATGGAACATGATATCACAATTGAGAGGGTTCTTCTGCACGCCTCACAATACAGTGGTACCTCGCAAGACGAATGCCCTGCAAGACGAATTTTTCGCAAGACGAATGCATCTTGCGATCTGATGGTGACTCGCAAGATGAATTCGTTTTGCGAAAAATTTGTCTTGCAAATCGCAGTTTCCCATAGGAATGCATTAAAAATTAATTCATGCGTTCCTATGGGCAAAAAAAAGAAATTTCAATGCATTCCTATGGGAAACCGCGATTCGCAATACGAATTTTTCACAAAATGAATTGACTCACGGAACAAATTAAATTCATCTTGCGAGGAACCACTGTAACTCCATCAGGTGATTTACAGTGAGAAACATAGGCTTTTGTGAATTTATGCATTCATTCCTGCTCCTCGATGGACAGGCATTTATTGATTTATGTGTTTCTATCCTGCCTTTTCAAGCAGACTACAATATTAGCAAACAAATAAAATACTAATCTGTATAGAAGTGGCCTGCAACCCAAGCCCATGAGGCCATTTTAGAAATTGAGAAAACTCTTCAGGTAGGTTGTGGTTATCTAGTGTTAATCCTACTCAGAAGAGACCATGGAAATAGACATACGGTAAGTAACTTCAGACCTATGCCCTCTTCCTGAAGGGTGGACCTTTCCACTGAAGTCACCCACCTTCTTGAGTGGAGATGGTCCCTTCTGGGCAGGGAATGCAGTCATAGCAGCAAAGTGGCTTTCCTTCCTGAACCATCCTGAGGAACCCAGGGTGACATCTTTCCACACACCTGGAAGGCGGCAGCGGCTAGAAATAAAGACACAGAGAGCCAAGGGAAATGTGCTAGAGCTAATTTATCTATTGAAATAAGGTAAGACACAGGTTTGGGAGGGATTCAATGGGGCCTCTGCAACCATGGTTTACCTATAAGCTTGTAAGTGCGCAAAACCATAACAGCTACATTGCCACTTCAGGTCTGTTCAGTGCTGGGCAGCCAGATGGGATCACATGGCCCCAGTACTCCGAGAGATGCATTGGCTGCCTGTTTGGTATGGTGTTGGGACTTGTATGAAAAGTCCTTAAATGTTCAGGTCCCAATTACTTAAAGGAGATGTATAGGAGAAGCCTATGTGGTGTAGTGGTTAAGAGCAGTAGACTCGTAATCTGGGGAACCTGCACAATTTGATACTGAGCCACAAAGCTATCTCCTAACTCCATAAGAAAGATATATTTTCCTGCAGTGTAGTGTAGTGGTTAAGAGCGGTAGACTCATAATCTGGGGAACCGGGTTCATGTCTCCGCTCCTCCACATGCAGCTGCTGGGTGACCTTGGGCTAGTCACACTTCTTTGAAGTCTCTCAGCCCCACCCACCTCACAGAGTGTTTGTTGTGGGGGAGGAGGGGAAAGGAGATTGTTAGCCGCTTTGAGACTCCTTCGGGTAGTGATAAAGCGGGATATCAAATCCAAACTCTTCTTATAGTCCAAAAGACTAGCAGAACAATCTGCATGCTAACACACGGCAAGGCCTTGTCTGCTGTGGCATCCTGGATGTGTGACTTCTAAGGAAGGGCAAGCTAAAAGTATAATAAATAATAATATTGCTTCCCTGTTCATTCCTGTGTCCACATCATTTCTTCTGTTGATTCTCCTGGGTCCAATTTTATAATGCACACCTATCCGCTTATGTCAAAATATATGTGGTCAAGGGGAACACAGTAGAAACTACTATTTTCAAGTTTCCGATTCAATAGAATTTTTCATTACCTACTTTACACACACACACACACACACACACACACACACACACACACACACCCAAAAAACCAGATACCCTGCCCCAAGCCTCACTGTTAGATCTTGAATCATAGAATCATAGAATCATAGAATCATAGAGTTGGAAGAGACCACAAGGGCCATCCAGTCCAACCCCCTGCCAAGCAGGAAACACCATCAAAGCATTCCTGACAGATGGCTGTCAAGCCTCTGCTTAAAGACCTCCAAAGAAGGAGACTCCACCACACTCCTTGGCAGCAAATTCCACTGCCGAACAGCTCTTACTGTCAGGAAGTTCTTCCTAATGTTTAGGTGGAATTTTCTTTCTTGTAGTTTGAATCCGTTGCTCCGTGTCCGCTTCTCTGGAGCAGCAGAAAACAACCTTTCTCCCTCCTCTATATGACATCCTTTTATATATTTGAACATGGTTATCATATCACCCCTTAACCTTCTCTTCTCCAGGCTAAACATACCCAGCTCCCTAAGCCGTTCCTCATAAGGCATCGTTTCCAGGCCTTTGACCATTTTGGTTGCCCTCTTCTGGACACGTTCCAGCTTATCAGTATCCTTCTTGAACTGTGGTGCCCAGAACTGGACACAGTACTCCAGGTGAGGTCTGACCAGAGCAGAATACAGTGGTACTATTACTTCCCTTGATCTAGATGCTATACTCCTATTGATGCAGCCCAGAATTGCATTGGCTTTTTTAGCTGCTGCATCACACTGCTGACTCATGTCAAGTTTGTGGTCTACCAAGACTCCTAGATCCTTTTCACATGTACTGCTCTCAAGCCAGGTGTCTCCCATCCTGTATTTGTGCCTTTCATTTTTTTTGCCCAAGTGTAGTACTTTACATTTCTCTTTGTTAAAATTCATCTTGTTTGCTTTGGCCCAGTTGTCTAATCTGTTAAGGTCATTCTGAAGTGTGATCCTGTCCTCTGGGGTGTTAGCCACCCCTCCCAATTTGGTGTCATCTGCAAACTTGCTCAGGATGCCCTCAAGCCCATCATCCAAGTCATTGATAAAGATGTTGAACAGGACTGGGCCCAAGACAGAACCCTGTGGCACCCCACTAGTCACTACTCTCCAGGATGAGGAGGAGCCATTGATGAGCACCCTTTGGGTTCGGTCAGTAAGCCAGTTACAAATCCACTGAATGGTAGCATTGTCTAGCCCACATTTTACCAGCTTCTTTACAAGAATATCATGGGGCACCTTGTCAAAGGCCTTGCTGAAATCAAGATAGGCTACATCCACAACGTTCCCTTCATCTACCAGGCTTGTAATTCTGTCAAAAAATGAGATCAGATTAGTCTGACATGACTTATTTTTCAGGAACCCATGCTGACTTTTAGTGATCACAGAGTTTCTTTCTAGGTGCTCACAGACTGTTTGCTTAATGATCTGCTCTAGAATCTTTCCTGGTATTGATGTCAGGCTGACTGGGCGGTAATTGTTTGGGTCCTCTCTTTTCCCCTTTTTGGAAATAGGGACAACATTTGCCCTCCTCCAGTCTGCTGGAACTTCGCCTGTTCTCCAGGAATTTTCAAAGATTATTGCCAGTGGTTCTGAAATCACCTCTGCCAGTTCTTTTAATACTCTTGGATGTAGTTCATCTGGCCCTGGAGACTTGAATACATCTAAACTAGCCAAGTATTCTTGTACTACCTCCTTACTTATTCTGGGCTGTGTTTCCCCTGCTGAATCATCTGCTCCATATTCTTCAGGTCGGGCGTTGTTTTCTTTCTTGGAGAAGACTGAGGCAAAGAAGGCATTGAGGAGTTCTGCCCTTTCTCTGTCCCCTGTTTGCATTTCACCATCTTCTCCTCTGAGTGACCCCACTGTTTCCTTGTTTTTCCTTTTGCTACGGACATACCCATAAAAGCCCTTTTTGTTGCTTTTAACCTCTCTAGCGAGCCTGAGTTCATTCTGTGCTTTAGCTTTTCTGACTTTGTCTCTACACGTGCTGGCTATATGTTTGAATTCCTCTCTGGAGATTTCCCCCCTTTTCCATTTTTTGTACATATCCCTTTTAAATCTTAACTCAGTCAAAAGTTCTTTAGATAGCCAGCCTGGCTTCTTTAGGCACCTTCCATGTTTCCGTCTCATTGGTATTGCCTGAAGTTGTGCTTTTAATATCTCCCTTTTAACAAACTCCCAACCATCATGAACTCCCTTCCCTTTTAGTATTACTGTCCATGGGATTTCACCCAGCGTTTCCCTAAGTTTTCTGAAGTCGGCTTTCTTAAAGTCTAGAATTTGGACCTTAGTATGCTTGGTTGCTCCTTTCCGCTGGATAATAAACTCCAGAAGAGCATGGTCACTCCCACCTAATGATCCTGCCACTTCTACCCCACTAACCAAGTCATCACTATTGGTTAGGACCAGATCTAAAATGGCTGATCCTCTTGTTGCTTCTCCCACTTTCTGAACAATGAAGTTGTCTGCAAGGCCAGTGAGGAATCTGTTCGACCTTATGCTCTTGGCTGAGTTTGACATCCAACAAATATCAGGATAGTTGAAATCCCCCATTACTACTATCTCACTTCCTTTGGAATGCTTGGCCATCTGTTCCAGGAAGGCATCATCTGTGTCCTCAGTTTGGCTTGGGGATCTATAGTAAACTCCCACAATGAGATCACTGTTGTTTTTCTCTCCCTTAATATTGACCCAGATACTCTCAATTTGGCTTTGAAGTTTTAAATCCTGGATCTCTTCACAGGTATACATATCCCTAACATATAAAGCTACTCCTCCTCCTTTCCTGTTTGGTCTATTTCTCTTAAATAGATTGTATCCCTCTATTACTACATTCCAGTCATGAGACTCATCCCACCAGGTTTCAGTGATGCCTATTATGTCATATTTAGTTTGCTGTACCAAGAGCTCAAGTTCATCTTGTTTATTTCCCATGCTCTGTGCATTAGTATACAGACATTGAAGACCGTTGATCATTCCCCCATGTCTCTTATTTAAGGATATTTTTGTCCCACCACTAGGTCTGCATGCTGCTTGCTCCATTTGGTCCTTGACATTTGGATGATCATCTTCAGCATTTGAATGTTGAATGTTGAATGTTGGCATTGGAATGCCTTTGAAGAAAGCCCCCCCACACACACACACACACAAAACTTGGTACACTTATTAGACCTTGAGGGACAGGAAATACTGTGAAATGAAAGAGATGGTTTATCCCACCTTATTTTTCCATTTGAGCCATGCAATGACACTCTGGTCGATGGTGAACTGTACACCTGTGGATCCCTGTCTGCTGATACTCCCAAGCTTCAGTTTAGAAATGGACCTATTGATAGACTTCATCCAGTTCACAATGTCCAAGTCAGCTGCCAACTCTCCATTCTCATCCAAGTACACTCTGTCCATGGAAGAATTGTAGAACTGGGAGTTTCCCATGAAAGGGTGGAGCTAGAATGGCAAAGAGAACAGCAGCATTTTGAAGACAGGAACCCACCATGGCTACTCCATTTCGCTCATTTCTTGCTTGGTTCTCCTTTGACCAGCAGCTGATAGTTATGTGTCCTTAAAAAGTTGGCTACATTAATTCAAGGTAACATGCAGGTAAGAAAGACTAAGGCTGCCATCCTGTATATGCGTGTCAGGGAACATGTTTCACTGAACCTAAAATGAAGGTTCAGAAGGGAGCTGGGTATGTTTAGCCTGGGGGAGAGAAGGTTAAGGGGTGATATGATAGCCATGTTCAAACATATAAAAGGATGTCATATAGAGGAGGGAGAAAGGTTGTTTTCTGCTGCTCCAGAGAAGCGGACATGGAGCAATGGATTCAAGCTACAAGAAAGAAGATTCCACCTAAACATTAGGAAGAACTTCCTGACAGTAAGAGCTGTTCGGCAGTGGAATTTGCTGCCAAGGAGTGTGGTGGAGTCTCCTTCTTTGGAGGTCTTTAAGCGGAGGCTTGACAGCCATCTGTCAGGAATGCTTTGATGGTGTTTCCTGCTTGACAGGGGGTTGGACTGGATGGCCCTTGTGGTCTCTTCCAACTCTATGATTCCATGTTTTGCTAGACCTACGTAAGTAGTGAGGGAAAACATGTAATTTTATTACACAGCAAGAGACAACTGTCTTCCTTCCTTCAGCATCAATGTGGGCTGGCTGAGCTAACTGTTAGGTGTGATTGGAGCTGGTTGACTGACTGTAGCAAAAGAGAGGTCACTAATGGCTCATTGTCATCTTGAAAAAGGTGACAAGTGTCCATGTTGGAAAAGGGAATACCTGCCATGGCTGTAGCCTTTGAGCTTCCAGCTTCATCACCCTCTGTTGAGAATACGCAGCATTTAAGGCACGTGCCACAGTTTGGACAGTATTGTAAATCTTGTCGCTGTCTAGAGAGAGGATTCTTCGCAAAAAATCTTGTGGCAACATTTCCAGTTTCTTTCTCTCTCTACACCTGGTCCAGCCTTTCACTGACGATGCATGCCTTAAATAGAAACAATTATAATCTGCCTCCACAATCTTTTTCATAACAGGGAAAAGGTGAGGGGAAATATCATAGTTTCTCCATTCCTTTACCATAATAGGGAAGGAAAGAAAACCATGGATATGTTGGAAAGTTATGCTACTGTGCATTAAATCCAAAGTGAGTTCCCCCATAGCCGTTGTGATCAAGACTTTCCCTGCAAGAGGTTTTATTAACATGCCAAATACATATTGTATCATTTGTATTCCAATTAAGATATAATTTGTGTCCACATAGTAAACAAATACATGGACTTGTCTCCACTTGAAGAAGGAACGAAAACTGATCACTGCATCATTCTTATTCCCCAGTGGGATATTTTGTAAGATGGCAACACAAATCCCCCTCTCAATGAGAACAGGCATCAAGGTCTTCTTGAAACTCTCTCCATTGTCAGTTTCTGGCACAAGGAGACCGATGAAGGTCCATCGGAAGTGCCGGAGCAGCTTGACAATCCCTGGGTACAGGGCTTCTTCGTTGGGGACCATCCGGTAGAAAAAAGGAAACTGCCTCTTATCATTCACACCATGAGAGACAAAAGCACAGCTGACCTGGCAAGAAAAGAAAGATGGTTGGCTTGTTTTGGCTCAAAGCTCACATATTTCTTACCCCAGATAACAAACACTTCCAATGTAGAGATAAATCTTCCCAGGCCCAGAATACAGAAGCCTGCTTTTATCTGTATGGTTTCTTGAATTTCTGTTTTTATATGCTTTTATAGTACTTTCATCTTGCATTTTTTTATTTAATGACTATCTGCCCCTGCCACACGTTGCTGTGGCTTAGTCTGTGAAATGGGGCCTCGGAGTTTCCCTTCAGACCCCCCTGTAGGCCCTAAATGGGCCCTCAGAGTTTCCCTTCAGACCCCCCTGTAGGCCCTAAATGGGCCCTCAGAGTCCCTCTTCCGACTCCCCTGTAGGCCCTAAATGGGTCCTCAGAGTCCCCCTTCAGACCCCCTGTAGGCCCCACTGTGGTTTAGTCTGTGAAATGGGTCCTCAGAGTCCCCCTTCTGACTCCCCTGTAGGCCCTAAATGGGCCCTCAGAGTCCCCCTTCCAACTCCCCTGTAGGCCCTAAATGGTCCCTCAGAGTCCCCCTTCAGACCTGGTGAGCTGTCAGGAACGTGGGTCCCCCGAGCACACCGGGAGAGTCAGCCTCGGAAGTTAAGCTGAGTGAGGAAGCTGTCTGTCTGACTTCTGAGACAGCAGCCTGGGGGCCCTCCTCATTTCCAGGGAAGGAGCATTTAGTTCCCAGGAGGAGGAGGAGTTGCACCAGCCAAGACGTTGCCAGGCAATCATCAGATAAGACTTCTCGATCATCGGAGGGGGGCTGCATTGTTGGGATATCACCATTGGGAGGTCCAGCCGGCAGCCCCCTCTTCTCTTCAGTCCCGGTGATTCCCATGGAACACAACTCAGGGTCTCAGTGACCTGAGCACGCAATCAGCAGAGATGCCCACGCAGTTTCAGCGGAGATGATAAGGCAGCAGAGAGGCATTTTAAAGTGGTTTATTTACAACATGCATGAAGAGAGAGCCAAACGATGCTCTCTCTCTTCCATCAGTTCAAACAGTACAGTAAAAGTACAAATGGAAATGCCTAGACATGTGACATATATCAGCAGCAACATGCCTAAGCCTTAAGGTGGAACTGAATCTCCTGACATGCATTCAACCTGAGAGTCCGAAAACCTGGTTAGAAAAGGTTGGAGAACAAAGGAGGGGGAAGGAAGGTGGGGTTTTGGCATACCTCCTGTTAGGAGAGAGCGGAACAATGACTCAGACTGGAGCAACTAATCAGAACATGGCAGTCTGCCATGCTCTGAATGTGTTTCTTTCTTTGTTTTTAATAAACTTGTAACAAACTGACAGGAGAGTCTTCTCTGCTTTATCAGACTGCTCACCTACAGAGATCATTATATGCACCATTTGTAAAGTTATGAATGAGATCTCAGAAAATCCTTTTGTCCAGAACTCTTTTACTTTGGAGCAGTCCTGCCACGTATGCCACTAGGTTTCAATGTTTTGACAGACCCTCCAGCATAAGGGGGGATGCACCCCTTTGTGCAAAAGATATTAATTGTGGTGTGAAGTACCAGCCATGGAGAGTTTCCTGGTTTGAACCAAAGAATGCCTTGAAGCAGAGCTTACTCCAAATTTCTTCTTCCACATTGTAAGGCTCGTCAAGTACAGAGAGCACCAGTGGTTCTGAAGCAGCCAGACGGGGAGGAAGAGACTCGGAGGGGGAGAGAAATCAGAGTGAGGAACAATGGGAAAGCTTGGGGGGAGGAGTGGCACAAGAAGTAAGGAGAGTGCCACAATGCAGGTCAAGGGGGGGCGTTTTGGGGTGCCCCGACTACTTTGCAGGCATAGGAACAGACGTACGCCATTGCCTGATTCTGATTTGGGATGAGAGGTCATGTTTTAAGCTGTCTCTACACTGTAAATAATTAGCACAATAAACATCTTTAAAGACAAACTGGACTCAAGCGAAGTTACTCTAGAGTAGCCACAATGACCCTCTGACACACATGAACTCCTCTGTTGTGTCCCCTGTGTTCCTACTACTATTTGAATTCTCCATCTTTTCCCCTGACAAGAACTCAAGTTGGTTTCCAGATAAAATACGAACAGCTAAAAACATAGGGGAAATAAATAGGCAGAGAGGAAATGAATGTAGCAGGAACTTCAAAGCCAGTGAAGGGGTTTGTCTCCAAAGGAGTCTGCAGAACAACTATCATCAATGGGATATCATCTTGTTCCTTTTAATAAAGGCAGCATTGTGATGCTGCTACAAATTCTGGGGAAAGCTCCTTTGAGAAGCGATGATCATCCGAGAGAATCAAGATATGTGTCTGTCCACTGAGAGAAATCCCTCTTCTGTCTCACTTTGCACATCTCTTTTACCCCCTCTTTTAGTTCTCTGCAATGAGGCTCAGCCAAAAAATGCCATATATCCCTCTCCTTTCCTACCTGTGGAATTTTATAGATGCCCAATGTGCCTGAAAGCAAGATGGAGTTTTGAGAGTCAGCCATTTCCAGAACCGTCAGTAAATCATTCCGTCTTCCACATTTGTAGTTGGGAATATTTGCCTTCCCTGTAGACAGCAGGTCTAGCAAAGCATCATAGGTCACCTTTCCATCAAAAAAGTTCTCATGGACGCTGTAGCCCAGGGTGATGTTGGGTAAGAGCCTGGCGTTCCGGTTGAACTCTTGAATGGCAAGCAAGAAGGAGAGCACTTCCCAGAACTTTGTGTGTCCTTTCCTGCAAAAATATACAGATTGTGTCATCATCCTGCAGTGAAGTAGCAAATTTATCTGAGAGATTTTTTAAGACAAGCAGGTGATATAAAAACGTGGATTTTATTTCCAGAACTTTACTTGTGCTTACTCTGATTCAGAACTAAAGCCACGAGCTCAAAAGCTCACCTAATTATATCTCATTGGGAGAGGATAGCCTTTGTGAAGGAACTGCACAGCTAAAAATGAATAAACATATTATATTTATTTTGGTTTGGGACATTTGGGGTTAATTTGTTTTCTAGAACAAATTTTGGCTGGCAGTCTTCTTTGTTTTTTACTATGTTTATGGACCTACAGTCTATAATCAAATGTAGCTTGAAGGTATGATTGCGGGGAGAAGCAATAACTCCATCCCCACAAAATGTCTTACCATTTAAAGCTGGCAGAGGGAGTCCTCTTGAAGGTTTGTTCATGAAATGTAGCTTTTGTGGGAGAGATGATTCCACTAAGGAGGTGGTCTCCTGGCCTGTAATAATTGAATGGGTCTATCTGACTCCTCTCCAGAGTTAAGGAGCATTTTGCCTTCTGCATCTCACAGTCTGCATAAGGCAATAGCACCAGCAAAAGAAGAACAACAACAAGAAGAATCAGCATCATTCTGGGACTGCCTGGAACAGCCCTCTCTGTTGTGAATACTCCCATCAGTTTTTTAAATGAAGCCAAACCCTTCTTGTAAAGCTGATGAAGTCCAAGCAGGACTTCACATCTGAAGGTATAGAAGACAAGCTCATGACCACATATTCTGACTCGCCTGCCCTAAATCTCTTTCCAAGCTGTTGATAACGTTTATGTCCCTGTCCTTTCCGCCTTGAATGCACAATGTCACCTCATGTAGCTCTTGTTTTTGGTGTTTATTTTAATGGCATCAAATATGATCTTTGGGGGGGGGGGAATCCCAGGAGTTTTGGTGTGTAGAAAAGAGGAGGGTCACTATGATTTTGATAACCATAAGGGAGATAAGCATTGGCTCTGCAACATCCTGCACTCTTTACATGGCTCCATGCTCAGGTGCAGGGCTGGAGAAAAACATGTTTTGCAAAAGCCCTCAGATGTCACTCTAGACTCTAAGATGGCAAAGGGAAGTGGCAGCTGAACATATCTAAACTTTGTGGAAAAACATATTCACAAGAGTCAAGATCAGGCATCCCAAAACTTCGGCCCTCCAGATGTTTTGGACTACAATTCCCATCTTCCCCGACCACTGGTCCTGTTAGCTAGGGATCATGGGAGTTGTAGGCCAAAACATCTAGAGGGCCACAGTTTGGGGATGCCTGGTCAAGATCAGCATTTGCTTTTCAGGCAGTGGGGAGGAAACCCTGTTCTATAGGTCAGATCCCCCTCCTCTTTTGACCTGTATGGCTGTTATGGTCGATCTGTGTCGCCCCTACAACCCTTCACTTGACATTTCTTTTCAAGCAGTGCTCAAGAAAGAAATGCAGGTGATTCTTACTCAATATGTCTTCTGAGAAGACCTACCAAGGCTTGCATAACTTCACTCTCTTATTCTCACTCACGGAGAATAGCAGCTCTCTGCCATGTATACCTTGGTCAAGAAGCCAGTCCTGAAGCTCACCCAAGTTCTAGTTGGTGCCAGGAGTGCGCAGGGTCTCCTCATCCACCCTATAGTAAAGTGAGCAATGGTCCTGCTGTCTTTTTTTTATTATTATTAAAAGACTTTATTGAATTCTTCATTAAAAAACATACATAAAAAATGAAAGAAAAAGATGACAAAAGAAAAACATACATAAACACATACATAAATAATATAAATGATATGAATAACCTGATATAACTGAAAACTTAACACAACATAACATAACTGAGGTTAAAAGTGATGAAAATATTAAATCATAATATTAAATAATAATAAAATAAACAACAACTTAAAATAAGACAAACATTTAAGACGAGATTAATGACATACCCCCTTTTCCCACACACCCCTTCACCATTTGTGACTTCCAGCCTCTCCTATATGCAGATCTATATTACCTTGTTCAATTGCATGCTTATATTTTCACCCCTTCCTTTTGGTCTTTTTTGTGCCCTTCATACTTCTGCTAAAAGATTCGCTTTTTCTATCTTTTTCCTTAGATATAATTTGAGTGGTTCCCAGTCTTTTCCAACTTTATCTTCAGTTAACCCTTTCATTCTTCCAACGTTAATTGATAAATTTTGATAATTTGTTAATTTTATTAGCCAATCTTCCATTCTCGGTACTCTTTCACTTTTCCAATTTTTTGCAATTAAGAGTCTGCCAGCTACAGTAGCGTGCATTACTATGCATCTATCCTTTGCCTTAATTTCTTCCGTTAACATGCCTAACAGAAATATCTCAAGTTCTTTCCTGAATGAATATCTGACTATCTTTTTTAGTTCTTTGTACATTTCCTCCCAAAAGGCTTTGATCTTTCTGCAATGCCACCATATGTGTATAAAGGTTCCAGCTTCCTCTTTACACCTCCAGCAAATATTGTTATTCCCTTTGTACATTTTGGCCAGTCTTAGATACCACCTATATCGCATCTTATATACATTTTCTTTTAAATCAAAATTTGAAATATACTTTAAGTCTCGAATCCATAAATTTTCCCAACTTTCGATCAGAATATTTTTTCCCAAATCTTGGGCCCATTTTATCATAACTACTTAAGTAGTTAAGTAATGGTCCTGCTGTCAATGGGAGCAGCAAAGGGTAGCAAATGATGCTTGCAGGCCATCTTTGCCAAAGAAGAGTTTTCTGGGTCTTGCCCCTGACTCATCTAGTCCAGCATCCTGTTCTCACGTTGGCCAAGCAAACACATATGGGAACCCCACAGTCAGGGGTCTTAGCCAGCCCTAAAGAACTCACTACTTCAAGTCCTGGATTCAAGCTTTATATATATATATATATATATATTTTAAAAAATAATTTTTATTAGATTTTACAATAATTAACATACATAAATCCATCCATCATTGTCCCAACATAATTCTCTTCACAACACAAAAAAGAAAAGGTATCAAAAAAGACACTAAAAATAAAAACACAACACAACACCAAAAATTTAAAACCTTATCATTTTTCCTAAACATTATCCCATGGGCTTCCCCTTATTGATTTTCATTTGCCAAATCACCTTTTACAGTTTTCATTTTTCACAAACCATTCCAATCTCATTAAACTTATATTTATCTATTTAGCCATTTAATCAAATTATCTATTAATTTTTATATTTATTTATCTCCTTCCATTCCCTCCTTCCCCCCGCACCCCAGAACTCTCCCTGCCACCGAGAGTTTCCAGAATGCTGGAGAAAAGCAGGAGATGGTTATTTTCCAGCTGGATCCCCCCCCCTGCCCCCGTCCCCCCCACTCCGGAAGCCCCTCCTGCCACCAAGGGATCCCAGAATGGAGACGACTCACAGGGGCGGGTGAAACACCCAGCTATCCCTTCCGATTCAATTCTCTACAAGCTATACTAATATTCCCATTTCTAATTTTAAAAAAACACTTTAACCTTCACTATCATCTACTTTTCCTCCCTTGCCTGAATTTTTCTCCAAGAACTCTCATACTTTTATAAATTCCAAAACTGCTTCTTCTTCATGGAGCAATGGAAAATGATAATATAAGAGGCACCCATCCTGCCCTTGTCGTCCGAAGGTCTGGATTGCAGGACAAGATGAGGAAAGGCAGGAAATTATAGGAAGAGGAGTCAGTCCCTTCCCCACTCTCTTCCACTGTGGTGCCTGTGACAGCCCAGACCCCTCCTCTACCTCAATTGCAGTCCCAGTTTTAAAAAGTCCCCAATGCAATATGGTCTCCCCGGCCCTTCAGCCCACCCACCCGCCTTGGGTCTCCACTGAAGCACATTAGGAAATCCAATGGATCTGGCACTGAATGCAGAAAAGGGGAGAATCAGAAGTGTTCTGGTGTGGCTAGGAGGATGCAGCCATCCTATTGTCCAGACTGTGGCCAGGATTTGATACAGAATATGCCAGTATCCACAGCAACTGCATCAGTGGTTCATAATGTACCAGAATTGATGGTTAGCTCTCAGCAAGCCGAACCATTTGGAAGAGAAGACCAGGAGCAACTATGGTGTTGATGGTAGATTTGGATTGCAGCAGTCATCAACCACAGCCAGTATTATGATTTTTATTATTTATTAAATTTGTTAGCCGCTTTATCTTGCTCAGGACAACCCAAAACGACTTACAATCAAACAAAAGAGGAGAGGAAAGCCCACATAAATACATTAAAACCAAGAGGGAAAAGAAATACATTAAAACATCCCACTGACATCTAAAAGGCTGCAGATAGTTAAAAACAAGAGGCCTAGTTATAGAAGAAAGTTTTTGCCTGGGACGTAAATATATATAATGATGGCACCAGGGAAGCCTCCCTGAGGACAGCATTCCATAAATGGGGAGCCACTGCAGAAAAGACCCCTTCTCATGCTGCCAACCACCAGATCTCTCGCAGAGGGAGCACACAAAGAAGGGCCTCAGATGACGAACACAGTGTTTGGGTCAGTAATATGAGACATTGCAATGAAATTGAGAAGAGAACAGTTCACACAGGTGGGATAATTAATGACAAGTAACTCCTTGTCTCTGCTTTATAACTGGATGCAATTTTAGTTTGAGAGAACACTTTGTCCAACTGGAAATACACAAACAATCCCCACCTACCCCCCAGATCCCAGATCCCCAGCTGCTATTGGCAATTGGATGGTTAGGCAGGCGTAATGTATCTGGGTGATCAATTAGGTTCTGGGGACTTCTCTCACCTGCAGCTAGAGTTGCCAGACTCAATAGAGGACAGGACTTCTGTGCCTTTAATTGCCCTGCTCTGTTTTGAGTGTGGAAACCTTAAAGAGAAACCAGCAGACTCTTTGTTTAATTTCCAAGCAAAGGGTCTGCTGGTTTCTCTTTAAGGTTTCCAGGCTCAAAAGAGAGCAGGGCAATTAAAGGCACAGAAGTCCTGTCCTCTATTGAGTCTGGCAACCCTACCTGCAGCGACAACCCAGTTTCCCAAGATATCCTCTATCCTCCTGCACTGTGTCACTTGCAAAAGAGTGGCTGAATGAAATAAAAGCTCCTGGCGTTTTGTTTCACTGTTTGGTTTTTGTTGTCAGGTGCTCCTTTGTGTTCAGATCAGATCTCAGCACAATAATGTAGCACTTGGGGAGAAAGATGCAGCCCAGGAGCCCAGCACTGGAGGCCAAGATGGAGAAGACCTGGACGGCTACCATGTACTTCCCCTTGGTGCTCAGGTAGGTAGGAACAAAGGACACCCAAACACTGCAGAAGACCAGCATGCTGAAGGTGATCAACTTGGCTTCATTGAAGGCCCCAGGCAGCTTCCTGGCTAGGAAAGCCACCGTGAAGCAGATGGCAGACAGGAAGCCCATGTAGCCCAGGGCACCATAAAACATGGCAGCAGACCCTTCGTTGCATTGCAGGATGATCTGCCCAGGTTGGGACCTCATGTCTGAGTCTGGGAATGGGGGAGAGATTCCCAACCAGATGCTGCAGATGAGAACTTGGACACTGGAACAGGAAATGACAATGGAGTTGGCCAGACGTTTCCCCAGCCATCTCCTCACCTTGTTCCCTGGCTTTGTAGTCAGGAAGGCCAGCACCACAGTGATGGTTTTGGCCAACACAGAAGAGACGGCAACTGAGAAAATGATGCTGAAGGCTGTTTGTTGGAGAAAGCAGGTCACTTTCCTTGGCTGGCCAATGAACAGGAAGGAGGACAAAAAAGAAAGCAGGAGGGAGAAGAGGAGGATGAAAGAGAGGTCCCGGTTGTTGGCTTTGACTATCGGAGTTTCTAGGAATTTAAGGAAGATTCCTAACACACAGCCTGTGGTTATGGAAAAGAAGAAGGCAAAGGAAGCCAGGAGGATCCCCAAAGATTCTTCATAGGCCAGGAAAGCGATAACTTTGGGAACACATTGAACTTGACCCTTGTTTGGATGCTGTTCTTCTGGACATTTGGTGCAATGTTTTGCATCTGAGGGGGAGAAAAAGGGTGCCTTAGCATCATTTACATCCATTACGATCTTTGTTCTATTGCATTTTGAAAAAAATATGCTGGTCAGGAGGTAAGAATGTGTAATAAGGAATGAACAACATGGGCTTCTTAATTTACGTATTTACTGTTTACCCTTGTACCATTCCTTTTCCCTCAGGTGACAGAGGTGGCGCATAATTTTCCCCTCAAATTTTATTGCCAGAAATTCCTTGTGATGTAGATCAAGATGAAAGGCAGTGACTGTCCCCCAGAGATGCTTCTGGTGTCTTGATTGTTTGGCTTTTGCAAATGCTCGACACACCTCTTTACCTTGACCCTTGGCATTTATGGTGTTTTGTTTTGTGGGGCGGAAATGTTCTACTGAAGTTATACTGCCCTGTTCCACCTGAAACAGATTTATTTAATACTAGCTGGCCCAGCCACGCGTTGCTGTGGGTTTTCATGTTAAATGGACCCTTTTCTGTTAAATGGACCTTCAGAGTCTCCCTTTAGAGTCCTCTCACCTGCCCTGTCCCAATCCTGACACCCCTACTGTAAGTTTCAAAAATAAGGCTCCCCCCATGCGTGTTCCTGAAAATGTCCCCACCCTCCACTGCTTTGGCTGACTCAGGGTCCTACCTCCCCCCCCCATGGCTATGTGTTCTCCCCCTCCCTTTGTTATGCCTCATCCCTGTGATTCCCCCACCCTGTGAAAGGCCCATATTCTGTTTTTGCCTGTGGCCTACTGGGCAATGGTGAGGCCTACCCATTTTTGCCTGCTGGGCAATGCTGCGGCCTATTGAAAAAGCTAGGCCTTGTTGCTGCAAAAAGACTGTTTTCAGTTGGTTGCTGTGGAATTTTGTGATGTCATCTGGCTGCGCAGCTTTGGAGGCGGCAGGGTGCGATCTGCCTTTCTATTGGAGGCTGCTGGAGTTTTCAGGGCTTCTGGTGGTGACATCTAATTTGGGCGCCACTTTTTGTGTTTAATCATTCTTTTAGGTGTGAAAGGTGTGGTTTTCTGGAAAAAAATTTAATGCCAGATCCCTCCCTGGTGGGCATGGAACGTAGTGGCCAAATTTGTTACATTATGGTTCAGCAGTTACGGAGAAAGGCTGTGACCTCTGCGCGCGCAATGCCTATATTTTTATATATATAGATAAATTATATATCTGGCCACTGAGTTTTAAAACAGGAGAAGAAATGCCCTCTCTATGATCATCAGTTTGTAGCCCACAGTTCGCTTCCTTGAGGTCATTTGTTTCAACCTACTTCCTGTAATTTATGAAGGTGATTAAAAATAGAGAAGTCAAGAGAGGATCCGCATTCAAAAATATCTCCATCAGAAAATGCCTCTGAATTAATCACTGACCTCTTTCTAGTTCTCCCTTGGAGTCACCCACCTTCCCAAGTGGAGACGGTCCCTTCCACACATGGAGCACAACCATAGCAGCAAACTGCCTCTCCTTCTTGAACTACCTTGGCGTATCCCGGGCGACAGCTTTCGGTGCACCTGGAGCGAGGCCTGGTCTAATCATAAAGAGAAGATGCTGCATTAAAGGACAGTAACGGGAGTATTTGTGTCTACAGAGTTAGAATCATAGAATCATAGAGTTGGAAGAGACCACAAGGGCCATCCAGTCTAACCACCTGCCAAGCAGGAAACACAATCAAAGCATTCTTGACATATGCCTGTCAAGCCTCTGATTAAAGACCTCCAAAGAAGGAGACTCCACCACACTCCTTGGTAGCAAATTCCACTGCCGAACAGCTCTTACTGTCAGGAAGTTCTTTCTAATGTTTAGGTGGAATCTTCTTTCTTGTAGTTTGAATCCATTGCTCCGTGTCCGCTTCTCTGGAGCAGCAGAAAACAACCTTTCTCCCTCCTCTATATGACATCCTTTTATATATTTGAACATGGCTATCATATCACCCCTTAACCTTCTCTTCTACAGGCTAAACATACCCAGCTCCCTAAGCCGTTCCTCATAAGGCATCGTTTCCAGGCCTTTGACCATTTTGGCTGCCCTCTTCTGGACACGTTCCAGCTTGTCAGTATCCTTCACTTACAGAGTTTGGAAATGACCCAACAGGATCTCGTGTTCTTATCACATGCACATTTTTCAGGGAAGCACTTTTGATGCAGAATAACAGGTAGGGAAACCTCCTGGCTGTGTTTGCTTGCCTGTTCCAAAATTATATATCTGACCTTTCTATCACAACCTCCAAGTGTCCCGATTTTCCAGGGACAGTCCCAAAACTGTGAAAGCCATCCTGGCTTCTGATTTAATCCTGGAATGTCCTAATTGCCCCTGCCAGTGCCACCGCTGCCACTCTCGGGGAAGAGGATTAGTCGGTGCTTGTTCTGAGTGCCGGTGGCAGTGAGGGAGCATCCTGCTGCCTCTCCGTGGCCTTTCCATGGCCCCCTCTGCCAGCCTGCTGGAGAGCAGGCAAGGAGGAGGAGAGGCAGAGGGCAGAGATGCCCTGGAAAGGAAGGAAGGGGAAGTGGAGAGGAGCACAAATAGTCTAGATTAAAATTGTTGTTGTTGTTGTTAATTTATTTGTACCCCAGCCATTGTTGTTGTTGTTGCTGTTAATGTTGTTGCTATTGTTAATTTATTTGTACCCCACCCATCTGGCTGGGTGGCTCCCAACAGAGCTGGACCTCAGTGTCCGGGCTGGATGACAGGGGTGGAGACGCTCTTTCAGGTATACTGGGCTGAGGCCATTTAGGGCTTTAAAGGTCAGCACCAACACTTTGAATTGTGCTCGATAACATCCTGGGTTCTGAAGCTCAACATCAAAAAAACCAAGATCATGGCCACTGGTCCCATCACCTCCTGGCAAATAGAAGGGGAAGAAATGGAGGCAGTGAGAGATTTTACTTTCTTGGGCTTCTTGATCACTGCAGATGGTGACAGCAGTCGCGAAATTAAAAGACGCCTGCTTCTTGGGAGAAAAGCAAGGGCAAACCTAGACAGCATCTTAAAAAGCAGAGACATCACCTTGCCTACAAAGGCCCATATAGTTAAAGCTATGCTTTTCCCAGTAGTGATGTGTGGAAGTGAGAGCTGGACCATAAAGAAGGCTGATCGCTGAAGAATTGATGCTTTTGAATTATGGTGCTGGAGGAGACTCTTGAGAGTCCCATGGACTACAAGAAGATCAAACCTATCCATTCTTCAGGAAATCAGCCCTGAGTGCTCACTGGAAGGACAGATCCTGAAGCTGAGGCTCCAATACTTTGGCTGCCTCATGAGAAGAGAAGACTCCCTGGAAAAGACCCTGATGTTGGGAAAGATTGAGGGCACTAGGAGAAGGGGACAACAGAGGACGAGATGGTTGGACAGTGTTCTCAAAGCTACCAACATGAGTCTGACCAAACTGTGGGAGGCAATGAAAGACAGGAGTGCCTGGCGTGCTCTGGTCCATGGGGTCACGAAGAGCCGGACACGACTAAACGACTAAACAACAACAACAATGCCAGGATAAGTGTGCCACGGGTTACGGTTGAAGTTCCCTTGGAACTATTCAACAGGTTATTCGAGCTCAACACTTACCATGTAGCTTAAATTGTCTCCTACCTTGTTACTACCCTTGGGCCACACAATGGCTTCTGAATTAATTGTGAACTTGAAATAAGTAGATGTCTCTTTTTCTATACTCCCAACTTTCACTCTAAAACGAGACTTATTGGGAAGCATCACCCAGTTCTCAATATCATAGTTGCCCGGCAGCTCCCCATTCTCGTCCAGTCTGAGGCTGCCCATGGAAGTGTTCAAAAACTGCATTTCTCTTAAGAAAGGATGAAGCTGAAATGCATTTTAAATAAAAGCACACATTCTACTCATGTAAAAACACCAGGCAGGCACCACAAATAACCCAGAGATGCATTTATACATATGTAAACTGGGCATGTGGGTATGTTTCCACTTTTCACCAAAACCACTTGACCGATTGAGGTGAAATCTTGACACATCACATGCAAATGTCCGAAGGCTATAGGAAAGTTTGCTAAGACAGATGTCACACCTGGGTCATGTAAAAAACCCAAAAAAACCTGTTCCAGAAAGCACCACTCAGACAAAAATGCATGCTGGGAAAAGAATCAGGTTGCAAACCAGCGCCCTCTAGCAGCGACTACACTGGTACTGCACCTATAAAAACTTCCCTCTCAACACCACCTCAGCTCCAGTTTACATACTAGGCCGAAGCTCTTACAGATTAGGCCAAATGGAGGTACTGGGTGGGGGTTGGGGGAGGAGGGGACGGAATAGGTCAGAACACAGTGGGGCCAGTCACAGGGATGACCCGTGGGGGGGAGAGGGGGCGTGATACGTCATGGGTCGGGACAGGGTGGGGGGAATCACAGGGATAAGTCGGGGGTGGGGGAGGATGGGGCGGGATTCGTCATGGATTGGCACAGGGTGGGGGCAGTCACATGGATTAGCCACAGCAACGCGTGGCAGGGCCAACTAGTTTTAAATAAAATGACACATTCTACTCATGTAAAAACACGCTGATTCCCAGACCATCCACAGGCCAGATTGAGAAGGTGATTGGGTTGCATCCAGCCCCCGGGCCTTAGGCTGCCTGCCCATGAACTAGGTGGTAGGGGAGTGTTCTGTCATAACCAGAATAGGCAGAAAGGTTTCCCTCTACCATGAGTGTCACTAATTAGATTTTTCTTCAAAATGGGCAAAACAAAAGAATATCTCACTACCAAATCTGATTCCAGAGATGGGAAAACGGATTGCAATGGGCAACGAAGGAAACAACGAAGGAAAGGAAATACCTGCCATGGCTGCAGCCTTTGGCGTTCCATCCTGTCTCCTCCACCCACCATCAGCATGAACTTTGATCTGGCTGAATATGCAGCATTTAAGGCCTGAGCCACAGCTTGGATACTGAAGTAAGTGATGTTGCTGTCTTGAGACAGGGCTCTCTCCAGCTCCTCTTGGGGCAGCGTCTCCAGTTTCCCATTCTCTGTGCATCTTGTCCGACCTTTTACAGCCAACAAATGCTTTGAATAGAAACAATGGAATGCTTCACTCCAAAACTGTTTAAGAAGGACAGAATCTGGTTTATAGTATTGATATTCTTTCCTTATTGGGGGCTTCATGACAAAGGCGAAAGAGCCATGGATGTACTGGAAGAGATCAGGAGGAAGAGAAAAATTCAAATTAATGTCCTGAAAATTTGTTGAGATCCAGACTTTTGCCCCAATTCGTTCCTCCAGATTTCTTTGTAGTATCATGATGGTTAGCCATGCCAAGTGGGTGTTTTCATAGTAAACAATTACATTAACTTGTCTCCATTTGGCAAAGGGTTCACTCTGGATGAGCATGTCTGATGTATACTTTTCTGGTAGTCTTTTTAGTAAGGCAATGCAAATTTCATGGCTGATCATCAGAGGTGTCAAGGCACTCAAGAACCTTTCTCCGTTATCATTGTCTGAAACAAAGAGGCCAATCCACGTCCATCCGAAATAGAGGAGGAACTTGACAACCCCCCAGTACTGAGTTTCTTCCTTGGGGAGCATCTGGTAGAGAAACAGGAACTCTTTTTTATCATCAAGAAGTTGAGTAACCAAGCCAAAACTGATCTAGTGAGGAAAGGAAGAGATTGGCGTTTTGTATTGCTTCCAGGATAATGAACAGATTATCACAATAATACCACCACCAGACTTAACATGGACACTGGTACCAGAGCCTGCAATAAACCCAGATGCCAACTTTGCTGCCACATACACCTGGACAACACCATCACTGGCCCCAACAACATCCAACATACCACCTCAGGACTATTTAATTGCTCATCTCCTAACATTGTGTACGCCATCAAATGCTAACGGTGCCCTTCATCTCTCTATATTGGACAAACAGGCCAAAGCCTATGCCAAAGGATAAATGGACATAAATCTGACATCAGGAATCACAAGACAGAGAAACCAGTAGGAGAACACTTCAATCTCCCAGGACATTCTATACAAGATCCCAAAGTAGCTGTTTAATTACAGAAAAAATTCAGAAACAGACTGGAAAGAGAAGTTGCTGAATTGCAACTCATTACCAAGCTTAAAACCATGGAGAGACCTGGTATGAATAAGGACACTGGATTCTTATCTCATTATACATGATAAAGCTTTATTTAGCACCTCAGCCCTTGCTTTTTCCTGCAAGACCAATTGCAGTTGTTAACAGTCGTTAACAGTCATCAACAGGTTTACCACTCCTATCAGCCAATCACCCATTCCCACCACCCTTCTGAGTAATACCCCTCCCCACCCTCTGACTATACATAAGGGCCTGGCGACTTCTGTTTCAGTGTACCTGAAGAAGTGTGCATGTACACGAAAGCTCATACCTATGACAAACTTAGCTGGTCTCTAAGGTGCTACTGGAAGGATTTTTAAATTTTGCCTTTGACTGTGTCAGACCAACACGGCTACCTACCTGTAACTAGATTATTATTGTCATTGTAATACATAATTTGTCCAGGTTGGGCTGGCTGGAGTTGTAGGCTGAAAGATTTGGACGTGCAGAATAACAAAAGCATTCTGGGAGATGATATATAATGAGTTGGGGAGGTGTTTAAAATAACATTTGTGGAAAAAACAGAAGCTTTCTTACTAGGAATGTTAAATGCAGAGATACCAAAGGAGCAAAAATGATTATTTATGTATGAGACAACAGCAGCACAGATACTATTGGCCCAGAGATGGAAAGAAAATAAAGTCCCACGCAGAGACGAATGGTTGATGAAGATGATAGACTATGCCGATATGGTGAAAATGACCAGGAAAATCAGAAACCAGGAAGATAGAAACTTTAATAAGGAATGGAGGGGGGTATAAGTTACTTAAGAGAATACTGTAAACAACTAAAAACTTTGACAGTAAAGTATAGTGGTACCTCCATGAAAACCATGAAGGGGTAGAAGGACAAGTACTCTTATTGGGGGATAGGAGGCGGGCAGGCGTGGAGGACTCCCTGGTCCTGAATGGGGTAACTGTGCCCCTGAAGGACCAGGTGCGCAGCCTGGGGGTCATTTGGACTCACAGCTGTCCATGGAGGTGCAGGTCAATTCTGTGTCCAGGGCAGCTATTTACCAGCTCCATCTGGTACACAGGCTGAGACCCTACCTGCCCATGGACTTTCTCGCCAGATTGGTGTATGATATAGTTATCTCTCATTTGGACTACTGCAATGCACTCTACGTGGGGCTACCTTTGAAGGTGACCCGGAAACTACAACTAATCCAGAATGCGGCAGCTAGACTGGTGACTGGGAGCGGCCACCAAGACCACATAACACCGGTCTTGAAAGACCTACATTGGCTCCCGGTACATTTCCGAGCACAAAGTGTTGGTGCTGACCTTTAAAGCTGGCCTCGGTCCAGGATACCTGAAGGAGCGTCTCCACCCCCATCATTCTGCCCAAACACTGAAGTTCACTGCCAAGGGCCTTCTGGCAGTTCCGTCCCTGCGAGAAGCCAAGTTACAGGAACCAGGCGGAGGGCCTTCTCGGTAGTGGCACCCGCCCTTTGACACCAGATGTCAAAGAGAAAAACAACTACCAGAATTTTAGAAGACGTCTGAAGGCAGCCCTGTTTAGGGAAGCTTTTAATGTTTAACAGACTATTGTATTTTAATATTTTGTTGGAAGCCGCCCAGAGTGGCTAGCAAATATTGATTTGAATTCAAATATCTAGTGTAAAATGAATTTTAAAAATTATATTAAAAAAAAGAAGTCTGGAGGGCACCAGGTGGGTGAAGGTTGAAAGTAAGATCCCTGGATCCAGTCTTATGCTATAGCCTGTGCTTCCTTCCCCACCCCCCCAAGCCAGAACTCATCAGAGCTCAGCTCCAGCACCTCTCAGGTGGGTGCCATTGCCATTCTAAGAGAACAAGGGAGAAGTTCATGGTGAGCTCCAGCACCTCTTTTTCTAGAAGAATAGCACTGGCTATAGCTAAGCATTATCTAATTGGGGGGGGGGGGTCTGTCTCAACTTCACTGGAAAGAAAGTGGAATTTTCTGCAGCTGAACTTCTCCTCTGCCCCTCCAGGCCCCACCCTTCATACCTGTGGGATTTTGTAGACGCTTGACAAGGCTGAAATCTGTTTTGAGTTTACAGAATTGCCCCCTTCAAGAACAGCCAAAAGGTTATAATGTCTTCCACAGTGATAGTTGGGAATATTGCTTTCCCTGCCTCCAACCAGGTCTAGCATGGCATCAGAAGTGATCCTTGCATCAAAATAGTTATCATAGAGGTTGTAGCCCAGGGTGATGTTGGGTAAGAGCCTGGGATCGCTGTTGATCTCCTGGATGGTGAACAAGAAGGACAGGATGTTCCAGTAGAACCTTTTCGTCGCACTGTAATAAAAAGATACGTTAAAAAGTGTAAAGCTGCTATTTGCCAGTACATGAAAACAAAATGTCACATCCTTTCTTTTTTCAATCTAATGACTTTTCTGGGCAATATATAACTCTGAACAATGTGGGCACAAAAATGCCCCTTTGAGTGCTCAGTTTGTGTTCTAGAAAGGGGATAATGATGCAATCCCAAACCCACTTGCCTGGCAGGAAACCTTGTTCAATCATTCAATTATTCAATTATTTTTCATGGGTTGGATTGCACTGTAATTCAGTAAATATCACTTTCAGCCCAGCAAATTGTGGGCAGTTGAGTCCTTCAGTTTAAAAATAAAAAGATGATAAGAAGATAGATAAGATAAGATATCTTTATTGTCATTGTCCCCTTGTGGGAACAACGAAATTACTCGGTTGCTACATCCTCTCAGATAAAAATATCATGAGGCCAGAAGGACTTCTTTTGCTCTTTCTTTGATTATTATTATTATTATTATTATTATTATTATTTGTTATTTATACCCCGCCCATCTGGCTGGGTTTCCCCAGCCACTCTGGGCGGCTTCCAACAGAAATATTAGAATACACTAATTTATTAAAGATTAAAAGCTTCCCTAAACAGGGCTGCCTTCAGATGTCCTCTAAAAGTCTGGTAGTTATTTTTCTTTTTGACATCTGGTGGGAGGGCGTTCCACAGGGCGGGTGCCACTACCGAGAAGGCCCTCTGCCTGGTTCCCTGCAACTTGGCTTCTCGCAGCGAGGGAACCGCCAGAAGGCCCTCAGCACTGGACCTCAGTGTCCGGGCTGAACAATGGAGGTGGAGACGCTCCTTCAGGTATACTGGACCAAGTTTCCCTTGTGCAAGTGAAGTCAGCAGTAAGCAGAAAGTGGGTTGATACTCAGACCCAAATATATTCACCAGGTGCATTGCTCTTGCCTAAGCATGCAATGGGGGGGGGGGAATGTTCTCTCAAACTGACATTGCACCCAGCTATAATGGAGAGATCCACTGAAGGAGAAAACTTTACGCAACACACATAGTTAAGCTATGGAACTCACACCAACCTGGATGGCCTTAAAAGGGAATTAGACAAATTCATGGAGGAAAAGGGAACTTCTGCCCAAATTCTGCTTTCTGGTTGCTCACATCTGGTTGGCCATTATGAGAGCAGGATACTGGAATATATGGGCCCCCATTGGCTGATCCAGGACTTTATTTCAGACTGAGGATCATTTTTCTTAAAAAAACAACAACCCACATCCCCGCCTATACTTTGTAACTAACACATCAGTGAGAACTGGCTGAGCTCTCACACTCCCTTCCCCTCGCCAAATGTTCAGTTGTACAATGCATGCAGGTCTTCTTGCTATAGAATACATTCAATCCACACACACATACCGCCCAACATTTCTCCAATGAAAATAGGGGTGACTATTATTATTATTATTATTATTATTATTATTATTATTATTATATTTATATTTATATTTATAAAATGACTGGGTTGCCCCAGCTATTCTGGGCAGCTTTCAACCTATATAAAAACATGACAAAAGTTTAAAAACTTCCCTATACAGGGCTGCCTTCAGTTGTCTTCTAAAGGCTGTATAGTTACTTATCTCCTTGGCTCGGGGGTCGGATGATTCCATACCCTCTAGCATTTCTCCAATGAAAATTGGGACATCCTAAGGGAAAGTGGTGACAGCAGTCATGAAATTAAAAGACTCCTGCTTCTTGGGAGAAAAGCAATGACATACCTAGACAGCATCTTAAAAAGCAGAGACATCACCATGCCAACAAAGGTCCGTATAGTTAAAGCTATGGTTTTCCCAGTAGTGATGTATGGAAGTGAGAGCTGGACCATAAAGAAGGCTGATCGCCGAAGAATTGATGCTTTTGAATTATGGTGCTGGAGGAGACTCTTGAGAGTCCCATGGACTGCAAGAAGATCAAACCTCTCCATTCTGAAGGAAATCAGCCCTGAGTGCTCACTGGAAGGACAGATCCTGAAGCTGAGGCCACCTCATGAGAAGAGAAGACTCCCTGGAAAAGACCCTGATGTTGGGAAAGATTGAGGGCACTAGGAGAAGGGGACAACAGAGGACGAAATGGTTGGACAGTGTTCTCGAAGTTCCCAACTGTGGGAGGCAGTGGAAGACAGGAGTGCCTGGCGTGCTCTGGTCCATGGGGTCACAAAGAGTCGGACACGACTAAATGACACCAGAAGAAGAAGAAGAAGAAGAAGAAGAAGAAGAAGAAGAAGAAGAAGAAGAAGAAGAAGAAGAAGAAGAAGAAGAACATGGGGTCACAAGGAGGAGGAGGAGGAGGAGGAGGAGGAGGAGGAGGAGGAGGAGGAGGAGGAGGAAGAGGAGGAGGAGGAGGAGGAAAAGTGGGACACTCCTAGATCAAAACAGAAACTGAGACGTCTTCTGTAAATCCAGGACTTTCCCTGGAAAATAGGGACACTTGGAGGGTCTGCACACATTCGAGCAACCTTTGTTGTTGTTTAGTCGTTTAGTCGTGTCCGACTCTTCATGAATCAATGCCTTGTCGTGGCGAAGGGGCTTGAATAACTCAGAGAAGCTATGAGCTATGCCATGCAGGGCCACCCAAGATGGACAGGTCACAGTGGAGAGTTTTGACTAAACGTGATCCACCTGGAGCAGGAACTGGCAAGCCACTCCAGTATCCCTGCCAAGAAAACTCCATGGACAAAGACAACAGGCAACCTTTGTATTGGGTAGTAATGCTGGTGATAGCGGAGAAAGCTGAAATAGGGACTGTTTCCCTTATAAACAGGAACAACTGGAGCAGAGGGTGCAGAAACAAAGACACCCACCTGCGCCTACTGTACTAACTTACCGCTTAACCTCCATTAATGGGGGTTGGGAAAAGTTGCATGGACGTAGAAGAATTTTATTTGGAGATGTGTTTCCACCAATGAGGAAGTCTCCAGGCCGGTAGTAACTGCTTACATTATTTTGATCCCTGATCAGATTCAAGGGGCATTTTGTCTTCAGGTGCCCACAGATTCCATGAGGCATTAGCAGCAAAAGTAGAAACAGAAACACCAGGGAGATCATTCTGCCTTCTGCACCTTTCTTGTGAGCGCTCCTCTCTCCTCCTCAGCAAAAGCTATTGGAAGACCAAAGCTGCAGTGGCAATAAATTTATGCAAGCATTCCCCACCCACCCCCCTTTCACCTGCTCTAAATCTTGACTCAGTCTGTCTCTGATGCAAGAGATATTCCGGGTTCCAACTTTTTCCCTCCCAAGGCGCAGTGCAAATATTAACCTCAGGCTGCCTTTGCTCCTAATGTGTAGGAAACTTCCAGCAATGTCTCCCGAGCTTCAGAAATAATAATTACTATGACTGTAATAATTATAAAGGTAAGGCAACTCGTCCCTTCAATATCCTGGAGACTCTGTGTGGCTTGAGGAGCAGGTGTAGAGCTGGAGAAAAATATATTTGTGAGAAATCACAGGTGTGGCTTCAAAGTATGATGTAAGCCGGGGTGAGGGGGCGAGTTTGACCTGAACTTTGCTGACAGAAAACTGACAGCCCTGGTTGCAAAAGAGCAACAGCTCCCTTCTAGTGTTTATTCCACAGCAATTGACAGTCAGGAGCCTCTGATCCTAGGATTCTTCTTCAAAACCATCTAAGTTGGTAGCCATCACCATAAAAGTGATTCATCTTCTCAATACAATCACACCGCATGGGCTGAACACATCTTTTGACGGGATGTTTATTGTAGTACCTCTTTAAGAAACACTCAGTGTTCTTCTTAATAATTATCTACATATTCTATCACTTACTAACTTATCAATCTTATAATCTCTTATACTTATCTCATAATACAGTTCTATTCTTATTAAATCTTAAAACTCAATACAATAACACTTAACTAAATCTTAATATATAAGAATAACTCAACTAATACTCTTCCACAACCTCTTTATACTTCCAAATCTTTTAATAAAAACTACTAATCTTACAATTCTTTTCTAAATAAACTTTAAATTTCTTCCAATCTTCTTCCACCAATTCTTCCCTCTGGTCCCGGAGTCTCCCAGTCAGCTCGGACAGTTCCATAAATTCTATCAGCTTCATCTGCCAATCCTCCACCGTAGATACATCTTCAGTTTTCCAATTCTTTGCTAATACTATTCTAGCTGCTGTTGTGGCATACAGAAAAAACGTAATATCTTTCTTAGGTAATTCCTCTCTAATTATCCCAAGTGAAAAAAGCTTCTGGTTTCTTAACAAACGTGTTTTTCAACACTTTCTTCAATTCATTATAAATCTTATCCCAGAAGCTCTTTACTTGGGGGCAAGTCCACCACATATGGTAAAAGGTTCCTTCTACATTCTTACATTTCCAGCATTTATTGTCTTGTTTATGATAAATCTTAGCTAGTTTTACCGGTGTAAGATACCATCTATACATCATCTTCATCATATTTTCTTTCAACACATTACATGTGGTAAACTTCATATTCTTATTCCACAACCTTTCCCAATCTTCCATCATTATATTATGCCCAACATCTTTTGCCCAATCAATCATTACCAATTTTGTTTGTTTATCTTTGGTGAGCCACTCCGGCAATAGATTATACATCTGAAACACTTGTTGTTGTTGTTGTTGTTTTATCTAGATGGGTTTCCCCACTCTGGGTGGCATTTAAAAACATAGTAAAATGTCATTTAAAAAAAAAAACTTTCAGCAAGTAGAACTAATGAAGGAACCTTTACATTCTCTACACCACAGGTGTAACTGCAGCGGAGATTTAAAATAATAAATATAAAAAGGGCAGGAGGATATTCATGTACACTACCTCGAGCCTTTTGGAGGAAAGGTAGTGGATAAATGTAAAAACAAACAATCAAATAATAATAAACTGTGACAGGTCAATGTAAATAGGTGTGTCTTTATTCTTAGGCAAAAAAAAAAGTATGGTGAAGTTGCTGGACAGACACACCTCTGTGGGGAAGTCACTGCATCAAAGCTTTGTCCTACAGCACAAGGTTGTTTTGGTAATAAAAACTGAGGAAAACCACTATCTCCTCAGAAGAAAGGCAGGATACAAATGTAAATCTTCAATAAGCAATTGAACAAGCTTCCCCCTCCCCACATACTTTCCTTATTCAACTGTCTTACTCCTTGACCTCAACCACTTCAACATCTTTTTGAAAACCAAATAATACCCTGATACTCTTTTTCTCTTCCTTAGATGCAGAATGTTGCCCAGAAGATCAGCATCCAAGCAAAAAGAGAGATTGATGTGTCCCCAAGTTTATCACTTTCCTAGCTTTATAAAGAACATTTGGGTATCATCTTAGTTTCCACTGCCCTTTCTTTATCTTTAACAACAGGCATTGTGTTAGTAAAAGTAAAGGGTAAAGGGACCCCTGACCATTAGGTCCAGTTGTGACCGACTCTGGGGTTGCGGCGCTCATCTCGCATTATTGGCCAAGGGAGCCGGCGTACAGCTTCCAAGTCATGTGGCCAGCATGACAAAGCCGCTTCTGGTGAACCAGAGCAGCACATGGAAACGCCGTTTACCTTCCCGCTGTAGTGGTACCTATTTATCTACTTGCACTTTGAGGTGCTTTCGAACTGCTAGGTTGGCAGGAGCTAGGACCGAGCAACAGGAGCTCACCCCGTCACGGATTCAAACCGCCAACCTTCTGATCAGCAAGCCCTAGCCTCTATGGTTTAACCCACAGCGCCACCCATACAAGGAAACTCCCATAGTGAAAGCCAACAACCGGAACCTCTCCTACATCCTCCTCCTCTCCCTCCTGCTTTCTTTTTTGTCCTCCTTCCTGTTCATCGGCTGGCCAAGGAAAGGGACCTGCCTTCTCCAACAAACAGCCTTCAGCATCATATTTTCATTTGCTGTCTCTTCTGTGCTGGCCAAAGCCATCACTGTGAGGAGATGGCTGGGGTAGAGTCTGGCCAATTTCATTGTCATTGCCTGCTCCAGTGTCCAAGTTGTCATCTGTACTATCTGGCTGGGCATCGCTCCCCCATTCCCAGTCTCTGAAATGCACTTCCAGCCTGGAGAGATAACCTTGAAATGTAATGCAGGAACTGTTGCCGTGTTTTACATTGCCCTCGGATACATGGGCTTCCTGGCTGCCATCTCCTTCATGGTGGCTTTCCTGGCCAAGAAGCTACCTGGGTCCTTCAACAAAGCCAAGCTGATCACCTTCAGCATGCTGGTCTTCTGCAGTGTTTGGGTGTCTTTCGGCCCACCTACCTGAGCACCAAGGGGAAGTACATGGTAGCTGTGCAGGTTTTCTCTATCTTGGCCTCCAGTGCTGGGCTTCTGGACTGCTTCTTTGTTCCCAAGTGCTACATTATTGGACTTAGGCCTGATCTGAATACAAAGCAGCATCTGACAAGAGAAATTTAAGATGACATCTAAAGCTTGAAACATTCCAGGTTGACAATGAGTAGCACTGTGAACCTGTAGTCTTCAGATTATAGCTCCATATAGCTCTCTTTGTTTTGCATGAATTATGAATTATGAAAATGAATGTATAATAACTGTTTTGTCACTCCCTGATTCCCACTAGATACCTGATTAGCCACGTTGGCTTTTATGCTGCTAATCCTCATCTGAGGCAGATTATCCTTTTACGCTGTATGACTCAGGGAAATTGTAGCAAAAGCTTTCTTCCAGCAGATTAAGCTTTAGAATTTGACTTTGGCCCATTTTGACGCCTTTCCATGTGCTCTTTGGATGGGAGATGTTCACACACACTCTTTAACCAACATGCCAGATCTTGTTAATTGGGTGTGGAAATGGTTGAGCACATAGTACAACAGTATACTATTCATACTATGAAGGAATTCACTCCTTATATATTACACCCATCTGAACAAAATTCCTAGACAGATATGATAATTTTTATTCCTCCCTCCTTTTGTCAGACTTCACCCACGAGTGGCTAAATTACATGCATCATAATGGATAACTGGGAATTGAATGGTTAAATCTCTTTACAACCATACTAGCAATCAGTAATCTGTTCTAACTATAAATTGAATGTGAAGGTGTAACAATGCCCACCTATATCCTTGTCTTTTGCTCTGATTTTAATTCCTTATGTTCTTCTCCTGGCCTGAAAATTGCAAATTATATTGTAACTTAGTGGCTGATCTGTGATGGTAATAATAAAGATTGGTTAATACTTGTACGCAAGGAAGAATTCATTTTTCTGCAAATTATTGGTAGAACCTCATCTGCAGACCCAAGACACAGGAGATATGATCCAGGAATTTAAGAGTAGGGCAAGGGTAGCTAATGCCGCAGAAGACAGAATTGGGATTCAAGATGACCTTAACAGATTGGAGAACTAGGCCCAAACTAGCAAAATGAATTTCAATAGGGACAAATGTAAGGTTACAAATATAAGATGGGGGACACCTGGCTTGCCAGGTGTATGTGTAATAATAATAATAATAATAATAATAATAATAATAATTATTTATACCCCACCCATCTGGCTGGGTTTCCCCAGCCCCTCCGGGCGGCTTCCAACAGAAATATTAGAATATACTAATTTCTTAAAGATTAAAAGCTTCCCTAAACAGGGCTGCCTTCAGATGCCCTCTAAAAGTCTGGTAGTTATTTTTATTTTTATTTTGACATCTGGTGGGAGGGCGTTCCACAGGGTGGGTGCCACTACCGAGAAGGATCTAGTAAAAAGGATCTGTGTAAAAAGGATCTAGGAGTCTGGGCTACTGTGGGAAGCCGAATACCAAATTAGGTGGACCTTTGGTATCCTCCATCAGAATGTCCAGATTCCCATCATCAAAGTCCAGGCCAACTCCCCCCAGCCTTCAACTCATGTCAAATTTTGGATAAACATCTGTGCTTTCTTGCAGACATGTTTTTCTACACCTCTGCACCTGCTCCTCAAGCCAGTGTATTACAGAGGTGAACCTTATTCCCCTTATCATTATGAAATCATAGTGATCTATCCTCATTCTTGCCAAAGCTCAAGAGACATTTTGGGAAACTGTCTAAACATTAGAATCAAGATCAGTGTGATGTTACTTACTGTGCCTTGGAAATACGATATACAGAACATCTCCTGTGTCAGAGACACACTGAGTGAGAACGGACAGAAGGGATGTGGGATATGGGATATGGCTCTGAAGCCATAGCTGAACACCCTTATTGGTGGTGCAGCTTTGGTCTTGCAAGACGTTCTGTCTTCTTCTGATTAGCTGGTTCAGGAGGTGAGAGGATCCACTCACAAGAAACGTGTAGGAAGCAGAGCCAGAATGAGATCCCTGCTTCTGCTGCTGCTGTTGCTACTTCTTCTGCTAATGCCCCATGGAGTCTTTGGGGACCTAAGGACAAAATGCCCCTTGAATCTGATCAGGGAAGAAAATGAAGCACACAATTATTACCGGCCTGGAGACTTCCTCATCAGTGGGATCATATCTCCAAAATATTTCTCTGAACAGCATCCATACAATTTTTCCCAGCCTCCATTCGCCAGGTTTGATGTGTAAGTAATTATGTGCAGGTGGGTGTTATGCTTCTCTGCCTCCCATGTTTCCTGTTTACCAAGAAAATAGCCTGGAAAGGGGAAGCTGTAGCAATCCAGATATTGTTGGAGGATAATATCTTATTATCCTTGAACATTGGCCATGCTGCAGAGGCAGATTTAGGGGAATCATAGAATTATAGAGTTGGAAGATGCCACAAGGGTCATACAGTCCAGCCCCCTGCCAAGCAGGAAACACCATCCCTGACAGATGGCTGTCAAGCCTCCACTTAAAGACCTCCAAAGAAGGAGACTCCACCACACTCCTTGGCAGCAAATTCCAGTGCCGAACAGTTCTTACTTTCAGGAAGTTCTTCCTAATGTTCAGGTGGAATCTTCTTTCTTGTAGTTTCAATCCATTGCTCTGTGTCTGCTTCTCTGGAGCAGCAGAAAACAACCTTTCTCCCTCCTCTATATGACATCCTTTTATATATATGAACATGGCTATCATATCACCCCTTAACCTTCTCTTCTCCAGCTAAACATACCCAGCTCCCTAAGCCGTTCCTCATAAGAATTCACACATTTGTTTGGCCACTCTGGGAACAGGATTCTGGGCTGCACAGCTCCCTTGACCTTATCAAGGAAGCTCTTATTTTGTTCTTATTTTCTAAGGACAGACCTGGGACTAACAGATGAGAGAACAGTTCCCTCAGAATAAAAATGACTGGCAGGGTAGCTCCCCTTCTTCAGGTCTCTCCTTTATAGCTGGATGCAATGTTAGTTTGAAGAAATATTTTTTCCCCAACTAGGTTCTATACAAGAATTCCCAATCCCCAGGTCCAAAATAAGATACACAATCACAAGCTTAAGCAAATGCAATGCATCTAAGGACCTAGACTGGCTTTGGGCATCAACCCACATCCAGGGCCGGCGCGTCCATTTAGGCGAACTAGGCAGCTGCCTAGGGCATCAAAATGGAGGGAGCGCTGGCCAGCCTGCCTGACGCCGCCCCCGCCCCCACCCCCACCCCGGTGCTGCCTGGGGCCACCTCCACTGCACCTGTCACCTGTTGAGCGGCTCAGGTGCTCCAGAGGTGCGCGGGGAGCGCGAGCCTGGGGCCACCTCGCTGCGCCTCTCAGCTGTTTTTTATTTTATTTTATTTTCTACTTTTTTAATTTTTTCTATTTTTTATTTTTATTTTTCCTATTTTTTATTTTATCTTATTTTTATTTTTATTTTAATTTTTAATTAATGGGGGGGCGCTAGAAGGTTATCTTGCCTAGGGCACAAAAAACCCTAGCACCGGCCCTGCCCACATGCCTAAAACTTCCCCTCGCTGCTCTGCCCCTCAGCTAATTTCAGTCATACAAGGGAGACTGAAGGAAGGGGCACAAGAAGTCTTTCTAGCCTCCTGGTGGTTTGTTTCACTGAAGGGCTCGACTGCCAAGCTGACTTACAGCACAATGCTGACTATGTCTACTGAAAAGCAAGGGCTTGTCCACCTTTATCCAGTGCTATTTTTCCAAGAATTCACCAAGAATGCCTTTCTCTTCCTCTTAGAATGGCAGAGGTGAGAGGTGCCAGAAGTGAGTTCTAGCAAGTTCCTCCTGGAAAAAAGACCGCACTTCACCATCTACTTCCCCCCAGGAACGCCTACTGTTTACTGTTGGATCAGAACAAACATCAATTGGTGTTTGTTTGTTTGTTTGTTTGTTTGTTTTGCAGATTGACGTTCGTTGTGATTCAGCGGTAAACAGAGGGCTTTCCTGAGGAAAGCAGTGGGATAAACCATAAACAGCTCAAAGTAAAACACGGGTCAGCAGAAAATCTCTTAGACCCATGCTTTCTAGACAGGGGATAAACAGAAGTATGAATGAGTCCTAAGTCCAATTGATTGAATAGAGCTTCCTACCAAGTATATGGATTTGGGGTTGCAGCCTTATTCCCCTTCTAGAGTATGGACAAAGTTATCTGTTTTAACAAAGTGGAACTTATGAAACAGCCCTTTGAAACAACGAAGACCAAGGAATAAACTGCAGCCTCTGTATAAATTTCATGATTTAAAGTTATTAATTTTCTTTTTTCAAGACGTGTACTTTTCCTCTGCTGCAAGGAAGCATGAATTTCTCCATTTTTATTCTAAAGTGGTCCATGAGTTTTCATCTTACAAAAAGGATATGTCCCTCTCACACCAACATGAAGACAATTATTTTGGGGACAGCAATTACGAGATCCATGTTGCCTAAAAAGCCCCTTAGATGTGAAATTTTCTTTTCATTAAATGCTGATAAGCTGCTTGACAGTTTTTAATTGCTTTAATTTTTGCAGTCCATCATCTCGGTTTCACTGGCACATCTTGTCGTTCTTGTTCACCATCCAGGAGATAAACCACAACCCCCAGTTCTTACCCAACATCACCCTGGGCTACAATCTCTATGAGAACTATTTTGATGCAAGGATTACTTCTGATGCCATGCTAGACCTGGTTGCAAGTGGCGGGAGGAACATTCCCAACTATAATTGCAGGAATTGGAATAACCTTCTAGCTGTTCTGGAGGGGGCCAATTCTGTACTCTCAAAAGAGATTTCTGCCATGTCAGGCATCTACAAAATCCCACAGGTATGAAGGGAATGGGAAGAAAGAACATCAAAAAGTGAGAAAAGTATGGAAAAATTCAGGGCTCTTTTCCCCCCCAAAAAAAAAATCCAGCCTTCACCAACCTAGCATCATCCAGATTTTGTGGAATAACTCCAGTTAGTCACAGCCAGCAGAAATGTTGTTAGATATTAATCATTTCAGGTTAATAAATATCTTGTCCTTATCCTGGAAGCAAAACAAAACACCAATCTTTTCCTTTCCTTGCTAGATCAGTTATGGGTTGGTTCCTCAAGTTCTTGATGATAAAACTCAGTTCCCTTTTCTGTACCGAATGGTCCCCAAAGAAGAAAGTCAATACTTGGGTATTATCAAGTTGCTCCTGCATTTCAGATGGACATGGATTGGCCTCTTAGCTCCAGAGAATGATGACGCAGAAAGATTTATAAGTGGCTTGACACCTCCGATGATCAGCAATGGGATTTGCATTGCTCTATCAAAAAGAATTCCAGAAAAGAATCCGTATCGAATGTTCAGTTTGAATGAACCATTTGTCCTATGGAGACAACTGGGCGTATTTGTTTACTATGAAAATACTCGCATGGGGTGGGTTCCAATCATGGCACTACAAGAAGCACTTGGGGGACAAATTGGGCCAAAAATCTGGATCACAATAGGTTTAAAGGACATCAATGTGTTTTTATCTTATCCTCCTAATTTATTCCAGCACATCCATGGGTCTTTGTCCTTCATAATGAAGATGGGGGAAAGGACTAAGCGTGACTACTATAAGCCATCTTCCTATATTCTTCATCACTTCTGGCAGAAAGCATTTCATTGTTCATATTCGAAACATGTGATGTCTGTGAAAGGTTGGAGAAGATGCACAGAGAACAAGAAACTGGAGACGCTGCCCCAAGAGGAGCTGGAGAGAGCCCTGTCTCAAGACAGCTACATCACTTATTTCAATGTCCAAGCTGTGGCACATGCCTTAAATGCTGCCTATTCAGCTACATCAAAGTGGATGTTGGTGGCTGGTGGAGGAGACAGGTTGGAACATCAAAGGCTACAGCCATGGCAGGTATTTTCTCTCCCTTTCTGCAAATGGCACTACATTGACCCAAATGTGATATCAAATTTATGGTACAAATGAGACCCATTTCTGAGGCAAATCCAATTCTTGAGGCTCTTGGTAGAGGTAAAAAATAATAATTGCTCATTATGCTTATATGGGAACTCTTTTCCCAGTGTAATGCTTTCTCCACCATGCCCAAGGAAATTTATATTGCACGGACAGGCGGAGTGCCCCAAACCCTGGGCGGCCCCCGAGTGGAATAATGACTCAAGGCAACGTGCTATGGGATTAAAATTGGCCACATCTTTATTATGTTTCAGATGTAGGGAGACTTTGGCTCAGGCACTGGGTGTTTATCCCTCACAGTCCCCCGCTGGGGATCTGGAGAACATCAGGGTTATCCAGAGTGTGTGGGGGATGGGCTGGCTCTGGAGAACATATGTTCAAGCAGATACAAAAAATACAAAATATATCTAAATGCTAAATGTATTATATAAAGATCTAACCTTTCTTTTGTGTAATGAACTTACTGCGTAAAAAGATTTGTGATTTTATATAAAATGTGGTCTATAAATGGGTTTTTTAAGTTAGGAAGTAAGTAAGTAAGGTAAAGGTAAAGGGGCCCCTGACCATCAGGTCCAGTCATGTCTGACTCTGGGGTTGCGGCGCTCATCTCACTCTGTAGGCCGAGGGAGCCAGCATTTGTCCGCAGACAGCTTCCGGGTCATGTGGCCAGCATGACTAAGCTGCTTCTGGCGAACCAGAGCAGCGCACGGAAACGCTGTTTGCCTTCCCGCTGGAGCAGTCCCTATTTATCTACTTGCACTTTGATGTGCTTTCGAACTGCTAGGTGGGCAGGAGCTGGGACCGAGCAACGGGAGCTCACCCCGTTGCAGGGATTCGAACTGCCGACCTTCTGATCAGCAAGCCCTAGACTCTGTGGTTTAACCCACAGCGCCACCTGGGTACCGGTAAGTAAATAGAATGCCTGAAAAAGGCATGCAGTTTAGTTGAGCTATCAGAGGCAGATTTGGGGGCAATGTAACTGGTTCGCCCTGTGCTGGGCACTGAGCCAAGGAGTGTGCTATAGGCCATCACAACTAAACTGCACATGCAGAATGGAAGGTGAGAAGTGAGGGGCACCAAATTTTGGGCTTGCACAGGGTGCTACTGAAATTGGGAAGACCAAAGTCCACCCCTGGCCCCAATTCGTAACAGCTCAAAGTGAGCAATGCTGAGGTAGTCAGTATAGTTTTATATTTCCTTAATGCTGCTATATCCTTTCCATTTCAGCTCCACCTTTTTTTAAGAGAAATCCCATTTCTGAATACTTCAATGGGCAGGCTATATTTGGATGAGAATGGAGAGCTGCCAGGCAACTACAATATTGAGAACTGGATTATGTTCCCCAATAAGTCTCGTGTTAGAGGGAAAATTGGGAGCATAGAGAGGGGAGCCTCCCCTGACATAAAGTTTATCATTAATGCAGAAGCCATTGTCTGGCCCCAACAGTTTAACAAGGTATGAGACTCCTTATGTCACATGACAAATATTAAAATCCAATTAGTACTTAGTACTTTATATGGACGCGGGAGGGGACACGGGTGGCGCTGTGGTCTAAACCACTGAGCCTAGGGCTTGCCAATCAGAAAGTCGGCGGTTCAAATCCCTGCAACGGGGTGAGCTCCTGTTGCTCGGTCCCAGCTCCTGCCCACCTAGCAGTTTGAAAGCACGTCAAAGTGCAAGCAGATAAATAGGTACTGCTCCGGTGGGAAGGTAAACGGCGTTTCCATGTGCTGTTCTGGTTTGCCAGAAGCGGCTTAGTCATGCTGGCCACATGACCCGGGAAAACTGTCTGCAGACAAACGCCAGCTCCCTCAGCCAGTAAAGCGAGATGAGCGCCGCAACCCCACAGTCATTCGCGACTGGACTTAACTGTCAGGGGTCCTTTACCTTTTACTTTATATGGAACTTCAACTAAAATCCTTTTCAAAAATATTCCATTGAATAATGTGCTGTGCTGGGAACAGCTCTTCATATTTTGTGATGCACCAGAATCTCTTAAGTTTATTTAGAAACCGTGTTTATAGGTAAAGGTAAAGGGACCCCTGACCATGAGGTACAGTCATGGCTGACTCTGGGGTTGCGGCGCTCATCTCGTGTTATTGGCCGAAAGAGCCAGCCTACAACTTCCGGGTCATGTGGCCAGCATGACAAAGCCGCTTCTGGCAAACCAGAGCAGCACACGGAAACGCTGTTTACCTTCCTGCTTTAGTGGTACCTATTTATCTACTTGAACTTTGATGTGCTTTCAAACTGCTAGGTTGGCATGTTTATACTTGTCTTTAAATACTTTACACTTTGAACTGAACTATATGGGCAATGAATTTTCTTAACCATGCACTCTGAAAAAGGCTGACAACTGGAGAGCAAGCATACTCTGTTGTTCTGCTGGAATATGCTGCTCATACCTGCCAAGTTGCTGTCAGAGAAATAAGGGACCGGGCCGGAAATAGCAGACCAGAATAGCGCTGCCGCCATTTTGGAACTGGGTGGAGCATGCTCAGAAGTGACTTTTGATGCTGCTTTGCCCAGTTCCAAAATGGCCGCTGCGCCAGAAGTCGCACTGCAGCCATTTTGGAACTGGGCAGAGCAGCATCAAAAGTCACTTCTGAGCATGCTCGGCCCAGTTCCAAAATGGCTGCCGCACCAGAATAAACCAGGGGGAAACAAAAAAAATCTGTTTTTTTCAGCTAGGAACAGCTGGAAAAACGGGGATTTCCCGGGGAAAACGGGAGACTTAGCAGCTATGATGCTGCTGGAGGTGCAGGTAATCTGCTGACCACACTGGTTAAGGTGTGACATGATATCAGGAACAGGTTGTGGACCCAGTATAACAGGTTATGGGCCCAGTGGCTCACAAGTATAATGTAGACTTTACTTGGGTTCTGACCTCTGATGCCAAAAATTGTGTAGGGGGTAGTACTTGGGAAATCATATTCCAAATCTCTGCTCAGCCAAAACAAACCTCACTGGGTGACCTTGGGCTAGTTACAGTATCTCTGCATAGCATAGCACACAAGGTTGTTTTTAGGGGTGGATACAATACTTTTCTTTTTAGTTAATTGGGAGAAAGGTGGTGTTAATATTACTAGTAACAATAGTCACAGTATTAATACAGTGGTAGAAGGGATAAAGGCTCTTTACCACAATGTAGTGTTCTTTCCCAGGACCCAGAACTCTTAGGAAAAAATGTAAATAATAATAATTCAGGAGACATTTTTTAAGTTAGCCTTGTCAGGTGATGGTCTATTTAATCACTGCTCTTTATCAGTGTGTTTCATTGCTGCATTCTGTTTTAGCTATTATTCTGCCATTGTTTTTGCCTATTCTGTCCATTGCCTTGAGCATAAGTTTCTTTAGAAATGATAGGTATAAATGTTGAAACAAGCAAGCAGACACACCAAAGAGGTTTCCTTTCCATGCTGTTTTGCATCAAAAGTGCTTCCCTGGAAAAAAGGCTCATGGGCTCAGTGAGATCCCCTTCAGTACTCCTTAGGCACAGATGCTCCTAACACTTCACCCTTGATGAACCTTCTTCTCTGCATGGTTAGACTGTGCCTCTCTCCAGGTGTAGCAAAAGCTGTCTGCCGGGATATACCAAGGTGGTTCAAGAAGGACAACCACATTGCTGCTATACTTGTGCTCCATGTGCAGAAGGGATGATCTCCACTGAGGAAGGTGAGTGAAAGGATAGGAAATTCCTTAGGAGAATATAAATAGGGTGAAGAATCATTCAGAGAGACTTTCTGTGAAGATTCTAAAAACACGTCTGAGCATTTACAGTGGTACCTCTACTTACCGTGTTTCTCATATTTTAAGTTATCCCAAAAAAATAAGCCATGACAGGATTTCAAAGGGTTGGCGAAAAATAAGACATACCCCGAAAATAAGCACTATCGCAAAGCCCCGACCGAACGAGAGGCGAAGCCGCGGGACGCAGCAGGAGCCTCGGTGTCCCCTGTGTGAAGCCCTGGGACCCGGCAAGAGCCTCAGAGCGTGCACGCTAACCCCCGGGAGCCGCGGCAAAGCCCTGGGACCCGGCTGGAGCGTCAGCGCGCGCGCGCTAACCCCCGGGACCCGGCTGGATGGAGAACTGGAGCCGCGGCAGCTTGCAGGAGCTGCGGCGAAGCCCTGAGACCCGGCTGGCTGACGCTTCAGCGCGCGCACACTAACCCCCGGGACCCGGCTGGACGCACAGCTGAAGCCGCGGCAGCTTGCAGGAGCCGCGGCAAAGCCCTGGGACCTGGCTGGAGCTTCAGCGCGCGCACGCTAACCCCCGGGACCCGGCTGGACGCATAGGCTGTTTCTACTTACGAATGGAGCTCCATCTGCCATCTTGAATGCGGTTTAGATAGGATTTTTTCTACTTATGAATTTTTAGATAGGGTTGCTTCTACTTACGAATTTTTTCTCCCATTGCATTCCTATGGGATTCGACTTACAAATTTTTTTGACTTACAAATGTGCGTTTGGAACGCATTAAATTCGTAAGTAGAGGTACCACTGTATAAAGAATCTTGCCTCCCCTTCCCTAATAAACAGGTGCCATCTCCCCCATAAGAATCTTTGCCCCCCAAAAAGTAATTGAACAGATTGTTTGGTTACAGGTAGGTAGCCGTGTTGGTCTGATGTAGTCAAAACAAAATAAAAAAAATCCTTCCAGTAGCACCTTAGAGACCAACTAAGTTTGTCATAGGCATGAGGTTTCGTGTGCATGCACACTTCCTCAGATACAGTGGTACCTCTACTTACGAATTTAATGTGTTCCGAACACACATTTGTAAGTCAAAAAAAAATGTAAGTTGAATCCCATAGGAATGCATTGGGAGAAAAAAAATTGTAAGTCGAAGCAACCCTATCTAAAAATTCGTAAGTAGAAAAAATCCTATCTAAACCACATCCAAGATGGCGGACAGAGCTCCATTTGTAAGTAGAAAAATTCGTAAGTAGAGTTATTTGTAAGTAGAGGTACCACTGTACACTGAAACAGAAGTCACCAGACCCTTGAATATAGTGAGAGGGTGGGGAGGGGTATTACTCAGAAGGGTGGTGGGAATGGGTGGTTAGCTGATAGGAGTGGTAAACCTGTTGGTGACTGTTAACAACTGTTAATAACGGCAATTGGTCTTGCAGGAAAAAGCAAGGGGTGAGGTAGCTAAAGAAAGCTTTATCATGTATAATGAGATAAGAATCCAGTGTCCTTATTCAGACCAGGTTTCTCCATGGTTTTAAGCTTGGTAATGAGTTGCAATTCAGCAACTTCTCTTTCCAGTCTGTTTCTGATTTTTTCTGTAATAAGACAGCTACTTTGAGATCTTGTTTGGATGTATATGATGCTGAAGCCACTCTTTCCCCCTTCAGATGCAGACCATTGCACCAAATGCCCAGAAGATCAGCATCCAAACAAGGACAAAGATCAATGTGTCCCCAAGATTATCACCTTCCTGGCTTATAAAGAAAAATTGGGGATCATCTTAACTTCTGTTACCGTATTCTTGTCTTTAACAACAGGCATTGTGTTAGGAAGCCTCGTTAAATACAAGGAGACTCCCATAGTGAAAGCCAACAACCGGGACCTCTCCTATATACTCCTCTTCTCCCTTCTGCTTTCCTCTCTCTCCTCCTTCCTCTTTATTGGGAGGCCAAGGAAAGTGACTTGCCTTATCCGACAAACAACCTTCAGCATCATCTTCTCGGTTGCCGTCTCTTCTGTTTTGGCAAAAACCATCACTGTGGTTCTGGCCTTCCTGGCCACAAAGCCAGGGAACAAGGTGAGGAGATGGCTGGGGAAAAGTCTGGCCAACTCTATTGTCATTTCGTGTTCCAGTTTCCAAGTTCTCATCTGCACCATCTGGCTGGGTACCTCTCCTCCATTCCCTGACTCTGACATGCACTCCCAGGCTGGAGAGATCATCCTGCAATGCAACGAAGGATCTGTTGCCATGTTCTACACTGTCCTTGGCTACATGGGCTTCCTGGCAGCCATCTGCTTCACGGTGGCTTTCCTAGCCAGGAATCTGCCTGGGGCCTTCAATGAAGCCAAGCTGATCACCTTCAGCATGCTGGTCTTCTGCAGTGTTTGGGTGTCCTTTGTACCCACCTACCTGAGCACAAAGGGGAAATACATGGTAGCCGTGCAGGTCTTCTCTATGTTGGCCTCCAGTGCTGGGCTTCTGGGCTGCATCTTCCTCCCCAAGTGCTATATTATTGTACTCAGGCCTGATCTGAATACAAAGGAGCATCTGATGACAAAAAGTAAAGATGGCATCTAATTCTTAAAGTACAGTGGTACCTTGGTCATCAAACTGAATTTGAATTCCGGTTCAAATCCCGGAACCATTCAAAAATGAAGGTGCAGCTTCCGATTGGCTGCAGGAGCTTCCTGCACTCAATCGGAAGCTGCGGAAGCCACATCAGACGTTTGGCTTCCAAAAAAATGTTCACAAACTGGAACACTTACTTCCGGGTTTTCGGCGTTCGGGAGCTGATTTGTTCGGGAGCCAAGCCATTTGAGAACCAAGGTACCACTGTATTCTGTTTTGACAGTTGATGGTGAGCACAACAGTAATGCTAGCTATGTAGTTGTCTGTAGAATATACGGTAGCTCCTTGAAGTTCAATCTCTCTTCATTTTGCATAAATCATAAATAATGAAAATGAATGCAGAAGGACTCCAGCAACCCCACAGCTTTTAAGCTTAATGTTCAACATGCATGGTTTCATCATAGCCTGATTCCCACTTGATTCCACTGGTGGAATGCTCTCCCTAAGGTGACCTGCCTGGCGCCTTCGTTACATATCTTTAGGCATCTGGCAATAAAATTCCTCTTCATCTAGGCCTTTAGGTAATTAAACACTCTATTGTCTTTTAAACTGAGGAAGAAGAGGTATTGGGTGTTGTCGTTTTATTGCACGGTATGTTGTGTATTTTTGTTCCTTTTTTCCATGAGGTTTCTCCTATTTACATAAGATCTGCCAGAATTTCGAGAGGTTACATGACACTGCTTTGCAAGAATTTCCATCACTGAGGGCCTTGTGTTTCTGGCTGGGGGTGCGGGGAATGAAACCTGTTTAGGATCAGGGGCAATGGGCCAGGCTCATAGAGAGTTTACATCACACCTCCAAGGGCTTTTTTTTGCAGCCGGAAGGCGCTGGAACACAGTTCCAGCACCTCTCCCTGGCTGTGCCTCTGGCTCACAAGAAGACCCTCCCAGGAGTGCAAAGGGGACATCCTCTATGGGCTCTGCAGAGGGTCTTCTGCCGAGAGTGAGTGTGGTGTAGTGGTTAGGAGCAGTAGACTCGTAATCTGGTGAACCGGGTTCGAGTCCCCGCTGCTCCAAATGCAGCTGCCGGGTGACCTTGGGCTAGTCACACTTCTCTGAAGTCTCTCAGCCCCACCCACCTCACAGGGTGCCAGTTGTGGGGGAGGAAGGGAAAGGAGATTGTTAGCCGCTTTGAGACTCCTTAGGGTAGTGACAGAGACGAGATGGTTGGACAGTGTTCTCGAAGCTACGAACATGAGTTTGACCAAACTGCGGGAGGCAGTGCAAGACAGGAGTGCCTGGCGTGCTCTGGTCCATGGGGTCACGAAGAGTCGGACACGACTAAACGACAACAACAGGGTAGTGATAAAGCAGGATATCAAATCCAAACTCCTCCTCCTCTTCCTCCTCCTCCTCCTCCTCGTCTTCTCATGTGACAGAGGCATAATGGGGATTCGATGAGGCTCTTCAGCCTCCCTGCTAACAGCCTTCCAGGGCCTCAGCTCAGCATGCTGTCCTGCCTCTCTGGCAGGTGATATGCATGGAAAAAGCTTCCCTGTGCATCAGCTCTGCCCATCCACAGAGCTGCCCTGTCCCTCCGGCTTGTATGCACATGCGTAAGCCGGAGAGCCCTTAAATCAAAAGGGGTTTTCAGCACCCACATAAGATATTTTGTGTCTTTCGGTCTCCCTCCCCTGCAAACAAGTGGTTTTTTTCTGTGTTTGTGTGTGTGTGTGTGTGTGTGTGTGTGTGTGAGAGAGAGAGAGAGAGAGAGAGAGAGAGAGAGAGAGAGAGAATTTAAAAATTCCTTCCAGTAGCACTTTAGAGACCAACTGTTTGTCATTGGTATGAGGTTTTGTGTGCATGCACACCTCTTCAGGCACACGAAAGCTCGTACCAATGACAAACTTAGTTGCTCTCTAAGGCATTGGTTCCCAACAGGTGGTCCGGGGACCCCCAGGGGTCCGCGAGCTATGCCAGAGGGGTCCGCAAGATGCTATTAGAATAACAAATATATTAAATATATTTCGTATGATAACAGATTTTTTGTTTTGGCCGCTTCCTGCATGAGCAGAGTCTAGCGCAAAACTAGAATTAGATAGAGGCAGTAGTTCTGCTGTATGCCGTTAGGTGGCGCTTTACAAACACTACTGTTTTGCAAAGAGGCAGCGCACGCATTCTACTAACGCTCACCTCCCCAAGATGCTTTGCGCGCGTCGGCTTCATTTGTGCGCTACTGCGCAGGTACCCTGTCTTCTCCATTCCCCTCCCTCCTCCCTGGCGCGCGCTGCCTCTTTGCAAAACAGTAGTGTTTGTAAACAAAGCGTTGTTTTTCGCGGAAGCTACAGTTCGCATAGTTAAAAATGGACCATTGGTTAAAAAGTGGTTCGTTAAAACGACAAAGGCCTACAGATGAAGAGGAAGAACTGTAAAAAATGTATAAATATAAAATATAAAAAGACTCTTAATTTGGCTCTCATTTTTTAATTTTAGGATTAGGAATTAATGGGGGTCCTTGTCACAATAGCGGCTTGATGAGGGGTCCTCGAGAAAATTTTGTTGGGAACCCCTGCTCTAAGGTGCTACTGTTGCGAGAATTTTCCCCATCCACCGTTGCACAAGCGCAAACCCCCATCCACTGTTGCACAAGCGCAAACACACCCACGCACTTACACTCACATCCGCATGGTTCTTTACATGGCCCGCCATAAATAAGGGTTGGCCAAACACCTGTCCTTTACGAACCCCAGTTCCTATTGCTGTAATGGGTTGACCGGGTGTTTCATTCAAATGGGACTGCGTTATCACCAAGAGTTGTTACCAAACAGTGCCCCTAGTGGCAGCTAAGCTGGTACTACAGGAACACTGATCAAACCTTCATTGACTATAGGATTTTAATTACAGGTAGGTAGCCGTGTTGGTCTGAGTCGAAGCAAAATAAAAAAATTCCTTCAGTAGCACCTTAAAGACCAACTAAGTTTATATTTTGGTATGAGCTTTCGTGTGCATGCACACTTCTTCAGATACTCTAGAAACAGAAGTGTCAGACCCTATATATATATACAGAGGGTGGTGGGGGTGGGTGGGAATGGGAGATGGGCTGATGGGAGTGGTAAACCTGTAGATGGATGTTAATGGCTGCTGATGGCTGCAATTAGTCCTGGGCTGAGGTGCTACAGAAAGCTTGATCATGCATAATGAGATAAGAATCCGATGTCTCTATTCATCCCAGGTGCTTCCATGGTTTTAAGCTTGGTAATGATTTCCAATTCAGCAACTTCTCTTTCCAGTCTGTTCCTGAAATTTCTCTGTAATAAAACAGCTGCTTTGAGATCTTGTATAGAATGTCCTGGGAGATTGAAGTGTTCTCCTACTGGTTTTTCAGTCTTATGGTTCCTGATGTCAGATTTATGTCCATTTAGGATTTTAAACCGGTGATGCTCCCGCTCCATCCTCGCACCGGCGCCAGCGGCCCTACCACTGGCCGTTCTCAGCCTGATTATATTCCACCTTTCCACTGAAAGGTAACTACACGAACACACATTTAACAAAATGTATTACTCTGACCCTGACAATAATGCTTGAAGATAATGCTTTAATCCACCTAGAAGTTACAAGGAAAAGGTGGGACACACCTGGAACAAAGAAAGGAAATGCCTCATTACCAACTACAATCAGATTACCCAACTGCTTCAAAACAAAAGCAATGAATCCTGGCCCTTTCAATAGCTGCTTTGCAGGATCTGGCCCAAGGTCCATGGAAGGACACCATCTCATATTCAAGAGCATCAGCCAAAAACTTGAATCTTTTCCCACATTCCAAGCATATATATGGTTTATCCCATGTGAGTTCTTTTATGAGAAGTAAGACTAGATCCATGTACAAATCTCTTTCCACACTCCAAACATTTATATGGTTTCTCCCCTGTGTGAATTCTTTGATGTGAATTAAGGCTTGCGCTGTGAGTGAAGCTCTTTCCACACTCAAAACAAGGTATGTGCAGTTACTAAAGCTCTTTCCGCATGTCACACATTTATATGGTTTTTCCCCTGTATGGATTCGCTCATGCACAGTAAGGCTTGATCTTTGAGTGAAGCTCTTCCTACACTCAAAGCATTTATACGGCTTCTCCCCTGTGTGGATTCTCTTATGTGAAGTAAGGTTAGCACTGTGAGCAAAGCTCATTCCGCACTCCCAACATTTATATGGCTTCTCCCCTGTGTGGATTGTTCGATGAGATGTAAGGTTTGAGCTGTGACGGAAGGTTTTTCCACAGTCAAAACAGGTATACGGTTTCTCCCCTGTGTGGATTCTTTGATGTGAATTAAGGCTTGATCTGTGAGTGAAGCTCTTCCCACACTCAAAGCATTTATATGGCTTCTCTCCTGTATGGATTCTGCGATGGCAAACAAGGTATGTGCAGTTACTAAAGCTCTTTCCACATGTCACACATTTATATGGTTTTTTTCCTGTATGGATTCGCTCATGCACAGTAAGTTGTGAACTCTGACTGAAGCTCTTCCCACACTCAAAGCATTCATACGGCTTCTCACCAGTGTGAGTTCTCTTATGTGAACTAAGGTGTGAACTCTGACTGAAGCTCTTTCCACATTCCAAGCATTTATATGGTTTCTCCCCTGTGTGGGCTCTATGATGTGAAGCAAGGCTAGCACGGTGAGCAAAGCTCCTTCTGCACTGCAAACATTTATACGGTTTCTCCCCTGTGTGGATTCTCTTATGTGAAGTACGGTTAGCACTGTGAGCAAAGCTCATTCCGCACTCCCAACATTTATATGGCTTCTCCCCTGTGTGGGTTTTTTGATGCGATGTAAGGCTTGAGCTGTGACGGAAGGTCTTTCCACAGTCAAAACAGGTATACGGTTTCTCCTCAGAGTGGACTTTGTGATGTGTTTTAAGGTTTGAGTGGTGATTGAAACCCTTTCCACATTCTAAGCATTTGTATGATTCCTGTCCTGCGTGAATTCTTTCATGTGATCTTAGGCCTGAGCTATCACTGAAGCTCTTTCCACACACCAAGCATTTACACGGTTTCTCCTCTGTGTGGATTCTGTAGTGTGAGTTCAAGCTAGATTTACCTTTCAGTGTTTTGCTGCATAAAGGGCTCCGATTTGTTCTCTGTCCCTTGTGATGTTTTTTCTGAACGGGGTTTCGATGCACGTTATCAGTCTGCGTAAGGCGGCCTTTATTCCTCCCAATCTCTTCTCGGTTTTTCTCTTGTGGTCCAGTTTCTTGTTGATCTTGAAAGGTCTTTCCTTTGACTTCATGCTTGGTTCTTTCTGATGAGACCTGAGAACAATGACTGTCCTGTTCATCACCTGCTAAAGTTAAGGGAAGATGACAATTAAAAATATAATGCAAATCACAATCCTAGTGAGACTTTCTGGAACTTCTAACAACTTCTAACAACAACAACAACAACAACAACAACAACAACAACAACAACAACACCCTGCCCATCTGACTGGTATTCCGCAGCTTACAGCATATATAAAACATTGTAAAACATCAAACCCCTGATACAGGGCTGCCTTCAGATGTCTTTCAAAAGTTACGTAGTTCTTTATCTCCTTGACATCTAAAGGAAGGGCATTCCACAGGGACAGTTCGATTACCGAGAAGTAACTTCGTTTCTTGCTGTGAGGAAACCAGCAGAAGACCCTCAGAGCTGGACCTCAATGTCTGGGGTTGAGCAATGGGGATGGAGATGCTCCTTCGGGTCTACAGGGCCGAGGCCATTTACCGCTTTCAAGGTCAGCACCAACACTTTGAATTGTGCTCAGAAGCGTACTAGGAGCCAATGTAGATCCTTTAAGACCAGTGTTATATGTTCCTGGCAACTGCTCCCAGTCACCAGCTGAACTGCCGCATTCTGGATTAATTGTAGTTTCCGAGTCACCTTCAAAGGTAGCCCCAAGGAGAGCACAATGCAGTAGCCCAAGCAGGAAATACTCAGAGCATGTACCACAGTCTGTGTGCAGCAAGGGTCTCAGCCTGTGTACCAGATGGAGCTGGTAGACACCAGCCCCAAAATCCCGACTCTCCCCATGTCACCATTAAAAACGTTCCTTTCCTGGCTATATTTAATCTCTGCCAACTCAGAGCTCTGGCCCTGCAGCCTCCCTCGTTTTCTTGCAAGGGGAGCTTCCTCACTCCCAGCATCCCTGCATGTCCCCATCTCCATTCCCTGGAACTCACCAGATCTCTCTGAGGGTCCTGGGAGGAATAATTCAAAGGTTGTGGGAGACAGCCTGACCAGGTCAACCGTCCATCTTCCTCCTTCCATCCTTGCTTTGATTGAAGAACTCAGACGCTGCAGGTTCCTGGGAGGGAGGAAGAAGCAAAGGGAGCCTGAGAGCTGGTGAATGATAACCCAGCCTTGGTAGAAGAGGGGCACCTTCCTCCTGGACCCCACCATGCGAGGAAAGTGCAGTCATTCCTGAAAGAGGATCTTCTTCCCACCACCATTTAAAACTTCCCTTATTTTTATTGTTTTTAATATTTGGTTGGAAGCCGCCCAGAGTGACTGGGGAAACCCAGCTAGATGGGTGGGGTATAATAAATTATATTATTATTAATTATTATTATTATTATTATTATTATTATTATTGTCAGCTTAAAGCTGTGACAAAGCTGCCTCCCTGTTCCTTGTTGTCCTGCAACCCCCCCTTTAGGGGAAGGGGCTGTAGTTTGAGGGCAGAGCATCTCATCAGCAGCCAGAAATCCCAAGATTCAGTCCCCAGGCAGGGCTGAGACTCCATGGCCAGAAATCCCCAACAGCAATTGCCAGTCAGTGTCAAGAATAGTAGCCATGGTGGAGCAATGGTATGACTCTGTATAGGCAGCTGACTGTGCTTGAGACCCCCCCCCAGCTCTTCTGCAGCAGCTGCTGGTGGAGAGAAACGAAGGCCATTTTAGGGCCAATTGGTTTCCTCTTCCCATCCTTAAAGTCTTCACTCCTTCATCTCTCCTAACACCTTGGTACCTTCCTAGGGCTGGTCTGCTATACAGAGAGACTGTGCCCTCCTTGGATGCCTTCCTCCTGAACCCCACCAGACAGGGAAGGCATCAAAGAGGGGGGGGGGGAATAACCCATGCCAGAAGGGAGCCTTCTCCCTCTCCAAAAATCTCAATCTTATTCCCACCTTCCAAAGAATCTCCCTCCCTCCCAGCTTTTCAAATGCAGGAGGGTGTGACAAACCAAGGAGTCCTGTGTAATAATATGATTGCTGCCTTTAACCCTTGAAGAGCCAGTATCTCTCCCACCCCGACCCAAACTGTATGGTGCTAAGGATATTGCTGGTTCTGCCTATAGGGACCATAGCTGCCAAGTTTTCCCTTTTCTCATGAGGAAGCCTATTCAGCATAAGGGAATTTCCCTTTAAAAAAAGGGAGAACTTGGCAGCTATGATAGGGACCCAACAAAGCGCCGCCGCCCCCCCCTCCTTGCCAGAGTCCCTTGGAGTAATCTGACCACACCCAAAAGCAACACACGGCTAATAATGTATTACCAATAATTTGATCAAGCCATAATATTTACAAATCATAAACATCAACCTATGATACAGGCATAGTTATGCAAAAGTTCATAGGAAAGAAATAACAGGTGTATCCAATCGCTATCAGGGAACACCACAATGGAGGCAAGTTGCTTTTCAATAGTCAAAATCCAGCAATATTGCAGAGATAGGTGCTCCAAACATAGGAATAATGTATTTGAAGCGCTGTAGAATTCAGCAGCAAGCAGAACAGAACAGTTTTTGCAGGACAGGTGAATTGTTTCAAGGATAATTCTTCATCAGCTGACAGTGAAATTGAATACAGAACATTAAATTGTAAAACAGAAATTGAAAGGACCAACCTGCATATCAATAAAGATAAATAAATGAATGACAAATACATACCCAATAAATTGCCTTCTCAGGTAGAAAAAATGATTTTGGATCAGTTCTCACTAGCAAGTGTAGGAGCCTGTTCCTATAGCAGAACTCTATTGGAATTATAAAGGCTATCCACAGGTGTATCAAATCACAGGCAATTTCAGCAAATTTAAAGATACAGTATACAAAATCTAGCATAACAAACACAAACAAAAGCCGTGTGTAAAAATTCTTAAATCAAGCAGTTGAATTCTGATTCTGTATTCAAACACCCCACCCCACCCCGGCTGTAGGAATTTAAAAAAATATCAATCTAGTTTCTTGTTGATGTAATAATCTAACATAATCTTTCCTTGCCCCAAGTTTTCTCTGATTGACTCAAAGGACAGTGTACAGTAAGTTTGCATCTGAATGGTGGTGTTTTACACAAGTGCTCGACTAAGGGTGCCTCCATGACTTGATTCCTCATGCGGGATCGATGTTCCCCTATACAGAAACCGCCCACCCGTGTGGTCGATCCAATGTAAAGCAAATTGCAAGGGCATATTAGGTGTACAACGTCTTTGGTCTGACACACGCTGAAGTGACGGATGGTGAACCTAAAGTTAGAGTGTGCATCCTAGATCTCTTTCGTCTACAAAGCAAAAGGACAGGATACACATCTACCGTATTTATGATGATCCATTACATGCTGGAACTAATGGGAGGAAGTGTCAATGAAAGGTCAGAGTGGACCAGCAAAATGTGTGGGGTATAAGTAATAATAATAATAATAATAATACGTTGTTGTTGTTGTTGTTGTTTGTTGTTATACTGCTATAAACTGCTCCCTTTCCCTTATGGGATACCCAAGAACCCATATAGAGTCTTCTTTTTAGGTTCTCCTTCGGTAGGAGAAAATAAGAGGCTAACCAGAGAATATTGAGAAGCAAAGCAGCGAGTAAGCCTGATCTTTATTAAAGCTGTTGCAACAGGGTGCTCACACACAAACACACAGGAGGGAGGGGAGGGACCCTGTCCAAAAAGAGCTTTTAAACTCTCTGCCTTCCTTCCCTGCAAGTCAACTGTATATGTTTTTACTTCTTCAGCGTTTTTCCCCCCTGTAGAATATGAGGACTGTGCAATTTTGCAGTTAAGCGATCGTGATGGAGCAGGGATCCAGTTTTGTGTCTCTGCAGGGTCTGTGAAGCTTAAATGATATATTTGCACCTCCCGCTTCTTGCTGGCTTCTCTTCTCGCCTGTTACCTTTGCAACAACAACCCTGTGAGGTGGGTTAAGCTGCGACCAAAACTGCACATCCTTATAGGGTTTGTCTGTGCCCCCCCCCCTTTATCTTCTATGTAACCTTGCGAGGTGGACATGGCTTTTGGGGTGGTTTTTCCAGCACTATAGTTTTGAAATTGTAGAAAACAGCCTTGGAACGTCTGGGATGGGGTGCTTATTTTTCTTTACCAGGGATGAGAAAGAATTCTTTTGCATTCTGCTGTTAACATTTCAGGGCTATGAAATGTCCCACCTGAATATCAAGAGAGGCACTCTAACCACTATGCAAGAGCTGTCGTCCTTTAACCTTGGAGCGGACCCTCTGCAGAATGCAAATCCCCCCCGCCCTGAAAATGCAGGAAGAAAAAGAAGAGAGTGTTCCCTCCAAGGGACTCTCTGGCAAGGAGGGGGGCGCTTTGTGGGGTCCCGTAGGCTGAACCCGCAATGTTCCCAGCGCCATACAGTTCGGGTGGGGGTGGGAGAGACACTGGCTCTTCAAGGGTTAAAGGCAGCGATTATATTATGACGGAGGACTTCCTCCTCCGTTGGTCACATCCTCCTGCATTTAAAAAAGCTGCGAGGGAGGAGATTCTGCAGCGCAGAAAACTGTGCTTTTGCAAGGTAGGGAAAAGGGGTAGATTGTTTTTTTTTGGGGGGGGGGTCCCAGATCAGAGCAGCTGCTTTGCAGGAGAGAAGCCCTACTGGATAGGGCAGTTTTGCAAAGGGGCAGCGGCGGGAGGGAGCATGCGTGGGGTTGCACCCCCAATTCAGCCCCCTAAGAGCTGCGATGAGTGCAAGAGGCTTTAAGGGGTGCAGGGGGGGGGCAGGAGGAGAGCAAGGCAAGAAGACATGGCGGGGGAAGAGGCAGTTTTAGGGTGGGGCAGGATGAAACCCCCCAAAGGAAAAGGAGGCAGGATGACTCGGAAGAGGAGGAGGGAGGCATTGGTGTTTTGGAAAAATTAAGGGGAAAGAGGGCAGGATCAGCTGGAAACTCATTTCAACACTACAGTACAAGGCATGGAATATTTTTCCTTCTTCGATGCCTTTGGGGTTCAGGATGAAGGCACCCAAGAGGGCACAGTCTCTCTGTATAGCAGGGGTGGCCACCTCCCAAGAGACTCTGATCTACTCACAGAGTTAAAAACTAGGAGTGATCTACCCCCTTTTGGGGGGTTCAGGTCAAAGCTGTTGAGTTTTTTTTAAGGGAAGCCCTGTTTTGGGGGGTTTAGGTCAAACTTGGTGAGCTTCTTTTAGGAGGGAGGGAGGCCCATTTCTGTTTAGGGCTTCAGATCATAGTTCAGCTTTTTTTAGGGAGGTGGAAACTTTTGGGTGACCTTTTTTAGGGGTGCCAGTGATGTACCACAGACATCCAGTGATCTACTGGTAGATCACAATCTACCTGTTGGACGTGCCTGCTGTATAGTAATCAGCCTTAGGAAGGTATCACGTTGTTGGGAGATATGAAGGAGGGAAGACTTTAAGTATGGGAAGAGGAGAACCATTAGCTGTAAAATGAACTGATGCAGCAGAACTGGGGGCTCCAAGCTCAGTGAGCTGCCTACAAATAGCCTTGCTCCCCCTGAGCAAGGGGTTTTCAGGCGCAGAGTCTCATCCCTGCCTGGGGACTGAATCTTGGGATTTCTGGCTGCTGAGGAGATGCTCTGCCCTCGAACTAAAGCCCCTTCCCCTAAAGTGGGGTTGTAGGATGAGGAGGAACAGAGGAAGGCAGCCATGTCACAGCTCCAGGCTGGCAAAAAAAAGAAAGGGATGTTTTTAATGGTGGTGGGAAGAAGATCCTCTTTCAGGCACGACTCCACTTTCCTTGCATGGTGGGGTCCAGGAGGAAGGTGTCCCTCTTTTTCAAGGAAAGTGGGAGCTCCCCACCTAGGCTGGGTTATCATTCACCCGCAAAATGCCGGCAGGGGCTCTGAGGTTCCCTTTGCTTCTTCCTCCCTCCCAGGAACCTGCAGCTTCTGAGCTCCTCCAGAAGGATGGAAGAGGCTGATCCTGCAAACCTAGCGAGGATGGAAGGAGGAAGATGGACCGTTGACCTAGTCAGGCTGCCTCCTGCATCCCTCCCCACAACCTCTGACCGTTCTCTCCCAGGACCCTCAGAGAGATCTGGTGAGTTCCAGGGAATGGAGATGGGGACATGGAGGGATGTTGGCAGTGGGAAAGCAATCTGGCAAGAAAAGGGCCAGAGCTCTGGGCTGTGAGAGATAAAAGATACCACACTGTAGAGACCCTGTTTTTTATAATCTTTTAAATTGGGTTTGTTTGTTTTTTAGTGATTAAACTGTTTTTAACAGTTATAAGGGCGTTTTGCGGGATGTGCCTGGGAGGGCAGGAGCAGGGGGAGGCCCAATCTCAGTGGTTCTGGGTAGGCGGAGGTATGGTGTGTGAGGTGGGGCAGGCTGGGTAAGAGGCACACGGCTTAGGTAGTTATGTATCAGCCAGCCCTCGGGTCTGTGACTGCAGCTGTTGAACACCAGGTCGGCCCAGAATGAAATCTCGCTCGTCCATGATCTGAGTATGGATGAGGAGGCTGATCTGGCCTGTATCACTGAAACCTGGGTGGGTGAAGAGGGTGGAATTGGTCTCACCCAGCTGTACCCACTCAGTGCAGCATCAGACCAGGCTCAAGGGTTGGGGAGGATGAGTTGCTGTGGTCTGTAGAGATTCTCTATCTCCAGGCTCTCTATCCAGTTGGAGGAGCGGCACATCTAGAGAGTGTGTTCCTGGCATTGGGCAATCGGGACAGATTAGGGATTCTGCTGGTTTACCACCCGCCGCGCTACCCAGCAGTCTCCCTGCCTGAGCTGACAGAGCTGGTCTCAGAGGCAGTGTTAGGGACTCCCAGACTGCTAGTTCTGGGAAACTTCAACATCCATGCCAAAGCAGCTGGCTCTGGGGCGGCTCAGGACTTCATGGCTGCCATGCCAACCATGGGGCTGTCCCAACATGTCACTCCCACATGGCAAGCCACACTTTAGACCTTGTTTTCTCGATTGAGCAGGAAGAGGGTGATTTGATTACAGTAAGGAGTTGACATGGGCTTTTGATACAATCACGCCCGAGCGCCTTCTCCCACTTTATGGAGCCCCTTTGGCCCCCTAGTATACTCCAGAGCTTAGGGCGAGGAAACAAGCTGGGAGACGGCTTGAACGCAAGTGGATGAAAGATCTGAATGTATGCAACTGAACGCTGGTAAGGGCTCACTATTGAGTCCAGCTAGTGGCAGTGAAGGCAGCAAAGAAGGCATCCTCATCATGTCGTCCGGCAGAGCTTTTCTAGGTTGTATGTGGCCTTTTTGCAGGCTGGTCCAATGGAGGTGGTAGAACCAATGGTAGCTCGCTGTGACTTAGAATCATAGAGTTGGAAGGGACCACAAGGGCCATCCAGTCCAACCCCCTGCCAAGCAGGAAACACCATCAAAGCATTCTTGACAGATGCCTGTCAAGCCTCTGCTTAAAGACCTCCAAAGAAGGAGACTCCACCACACTCCTTGGTAGCAAATTCCACTGCCGAACAGCTCTTACTGTCAGGAAGTTCTTCCTAATGTTTAGGTGGAATCTTCTTTCTTGAAGTTTGAATCCATTGCTCCGTGTCCGCTTCTCTGGAGCAGCAGAAAACAATCTTTCTCCCTCCTCCATATGACATCCTTTCATATATTTGAACATGGCTATCATATCACCCCTTAACCTTCTCTTCTCCAGGCTAAACATACCCAGCTCCCTAAGGCATTGTTTCCAGGCCTTTGACCATTTTGGTTGCCCTCTTCTGGACACGTTCCAGCTTGTCAGTATCCTTGAACTGTGGTGCCCAGAACTGGACACAGTATTCCAGGTGAGGTCTTACCAGAGCAGAATACAGTGGTACTATTACTTGCCTCCCCTCCTTCTAGATGCTATACTCCTATTGATGCAGCCCAGAATTGCATTGGCTTTTTTAGCTGCTGCATCATCACACTGTTGACTCATGTCAAGTTTATGGTCTACCAAGACTCCTAGATCCTTTTCACATGTACTGCTCTCAAGCCAGGTGTCACCCATCCTGTATTTGTGCCTTTCATTTTTTTTGCCCAAGTGTAGTACTTTACGTTTCTCCTTGTTAAAATTCATCTTGTTTGCTTTGGCCCAGTTCTCTAATCTGTTAAGGTCATTTTGAAGTGAGATTCTGTCCTCTGGGGTATTAGCCCCCCCTCCCAATTTGGTGTCATCTGCAAACTTGCTCAGGGTGCCCTCAAGCCCATCATCCAAGTCATTGATAAAGATGTTGAATAAGACTGGGCCCAAGACAGAACCCTGTGGCACCCCACTAGTTTGCAAAGCATTTTGAGGATAAAATTGTTTGTATCCGCCAACACGTTGATTCTGCTGTTACAGCAGATGAATCTCATGGGGTGTCCAGAGCAAAGTCTTGTTCTGTTGTGTTGGATGAGTTTCAGTTGGTAAGGCTCAAGGATGTGGACAAGGTGATCGGATCAGTCAGGGCGACCATTTGCGCTCTAGACCCTTGCCCCTCTTGGCTGATGAAAACCAGCAGGGTTTAAAAAGCTGGCTGGGCCAGGGAGGTGATCAATGCCTCTTTACAAGAGGGGGGTGGCCCCTGCCTGTATGAAGGAGGCAGTGGTAAAACTACTCCTTAAGAAACATTCCCTGCATTCAGAAAACCTAACATATTACCGGCTAATCTCCCTTTCCTGGGCAAGGTTCTGGAGCGAGTGGTCGCAGACCAGATCCAGGTGCTTTTGGAAGAAACTGGTTTTCTGGATCTGTTTCAATCAAAGTTTATGCCAGGTTTTGGCACAGAAACTGCTTTGGTCGCCCTGTATGATGACCTCTGTCGAGAGAGAGACAAGGTGTTAATTCTTCTCAACCTCTCAGCGGCTTTTGATACCATCAACCATGGTATCCTTCTGGAGCGACTCTCCGAACTGGGGGGGGGGGGGTTGGCGGCACTGCTTTGCGGTGGTTCCTACTTGGATGGTCATTCCCAGAGGATGTTGCTTAGGGAATGCTTTTCAGCCCCGTGGAACTGTCAGTGTGGGGTTCCGCAGGGCTCAATCCTATCCCCTACGTTGTTGTTTTTTTTAAAAAAAGTTTTTTTTGCAGTTTTCCCTTCTTTATTGTTATGCTGCTCTCCTTCATGCTTTATTTACTATATTCTATTTTTTATAGGTAAACATCCATTTATCACTGAATTTCATTATTATGTATACGTTGTATTTTGTCTTTTGTCTTTTTCTTTTTTTTCTTTTTAATAGAAATTCTTTATTGATATCACAAAAAATCAAAGAGATACAAACCAATAAAACCAATAAAAACATGCACCAGGTATCGCATTGCATTATTGGCCCCGCTTTACCCCCTCCCTCACGCCCCTCCCTTGACCCCACCCCCCCGCACTTCTCATCCTGTTTTAAGCTTATCCCTGTGTTCCACATATTATTTACATACCATAATTCATTCAATTACAGAAAAATATACATATATCTACTGCACTAAAAGAGTTACATATTATATCGATCAATTATTCATGACAGAACCGTTAGACATCTGAGATAATGTTCAGTTTTTCCAGTTTACTCTTAATGTAATTAATAAAAGATTTCCGAATTTTAATGGTCTCCTCTGAATTCGTTCCTCTAATTTCTTCATAGTTTTTCGCTAAGTTATAATAGTTAAACAGTTTTATTTGCCATTCTTCTTTGCTTGGTGTTCCAGGGGTTTTCCAGTTTTTTGCGACTAATAACCTAGCAGCTGCTACCGCATAGCTGACTACGCACCTATCATTTGATTGGATGTCTTCTGGTATCATTCCCAGGAGGAACATTTCCGGACTTTTTCTAAAAGAGTATTTTAGCATTTTCTTTAATTCCTTGTATAGCATTTCCCAAAACTCTCTAATTACACTACAATTCCACCACATGTGGATAAATGATCCGACCTCCTTCTTACACCTCCAACATAGATTACTGGCCCCTGGGTATATTTTAGACATTTTAAGTGGGGTCAAATACCATCTGTTCTGCATCTTCAAGATGTTCTCCTTTAAATCATAATTGGGCTTAAAGTTTAAATCTTTTTTCCATAAATTTTCCCATTTCTGTACTGGGATAGGTTTCCCCAGGTCTTGACCCCACTTAATCATAAAATCCTTTGTCATCTCTTCTTCTGTCCTCCATTTTAAAATTATCTGATATAAATTTTTTATATATTTACTCTTATTCACCAATAATATCTCCTCCAATTTTGACATTTCCTTATCGAATCCCAATTTCCTATCAATTTGCAGTCTTTGATTTATTTCAAAATATTGCAACCAGGTGGTCAGGAGATGTTTTATTTCAGAATATTCTTTTAATTTTAGAATTCCCTCTTTTTCTTCCAATAAAGATCTATATGTGGGCCAATTACTATCCATATTAGTTCTTTTAACAGCGACTAATTCTAAAGGTGAGACCCACCATGGGGTCTTTGGTTCAAAAAACCTTTTATATTTCTGCCACACTGAGTACAGGGATTTCCTGATTATGTTGAACATAAAAATGTTCTTTTTTTTCTATTTTATCTTTCATCAGATAGTGGTGCCAGCCGAAAGCCAGCCCTTGGCCCTCCAAATCTAGAAGATCTGTGTTTTTGAGTTCCATCCACTCTTTGATCCATGCGATAGCAGCCACGTCGTGGTAGATTTCGAGATCTGGGAGTCCGAAGCCTCCCCTATCTCTGTGGTCTATCATAATTGTATATCTTACCCTCGGTCTCTTCCCCTCCCAAATAAATTTCACAATATCTTTTTTCCATTCGTCGAAGATTTTGTCTTTCCCTAAAATCGGTAAATTTTGAAATAGATAGTTCATTTTAGAAACGACACACATCTTAATTAGTGAAATTCGACCCATTAATGATAATTTCAATTTACTCCATTCTTCCATATTTGCCTTTATCTTTTTCCAGATTTCTCTATAATTTTCCTGTACCAAATCTATCCCTTTTATTGTTGTTTGGATACCCAAATATTTCAATCTTTTGTCAATTTTTAAACCTGTTTTTTCTTGAAGTTCCTGTTTTTCTTTAGTTTCCAAATTTTTCACCAACATTTTTGTTTTCTCATAATTTATTTTCAATCCTGCTAATTTGCCATATTCATTTATTTTACCTAATTGCTGAGGGTATGCTTTGGATTGGATCTTCGGTAGTTATGATTATATCATCTGCAAAAGCCTTTACTTTGAATTTTTTATTGCCAATTACTATTCCTTTAATGCTATCCTCTTCTCTTAAATTTTTTAATAAGATTTCCAATGTTAATATGAAAAGAATAGGTGACAAGGGGCAGCCTTGCCTGGTACCCCTTTCGATGTTTATTCTGTCAGTTAGTCTTCCATTTATTAATATCCTGGCTTCTTGGACTTTATAAATAGCTTTTATAGCTTCCTCCATTTGTTCTCCCAAATTCAAATTTTCTATTGTTTTTATCATAAATGTCCGAGAGACTCTATCGAAAGCCTTCTCCGCATCAATAGATAGGAGGGCTGCCCGCTTGTCTCTCCTATTTTCAAGGCATTCCAGAATATTTACAATGTTTCTGATGTTATCCTTTGCAGACCTTCCTTTTACAAATCCAACTTGATCCTTGTGTATTAATTCTTCCAGGATTTTATTTAATCTATCTGCCAAAAATTTTGTAAAGATTTTATAATCACAGTTTAAGAGTTTAACATCTACAACGTAGATTGAGAGCCAGCATGGTGTAGTGGTTAAGAGCGGTAGACTTGTAATCTGGGGAACCGGGTTCGCGTCTCCGCTCCTCCACATGCAGCTGCTGGGGGACCTTGGGCTAGTCACACTTCTCTGAAGTCTCTAAGCCCTGCCCACCTCACAGAGTGTTTGTTGTGGGGGAGGAAGGGAAAGGAGAATGGTAGCCACTTTGAGACTCCTTTGGGTAGTGATAAAGCGGGATATCAAATCCAAATTCTTCTCTTCTTCTTCTTCTTCTTCTTCTTCTTCTTCTTCTTCTTCTTCTTCTTCTTCTTCTTCTTCTTCTACATGAAACGGCTGGGTGGGTAACTTGGCCCCTGGTAGCATGTTGATTTTGCAGTCGTAAGGCCTGTGGGTCTTAAAGGAACTACATTGACTCCCAGTATGTTTCCAAGTGCAATTCAAACGGTTGGTGCTGGCCTTTAAAGCCCTAAACAGCTTGGTCCTGTAGACCCAAAGGAGCATCACCACCCCCATCGCTCAACCCCAGACCCTGAGGTCCAGCACCCAGGGTCTTCTGCTGGTTTCCTCACTGCAAGAAGGGAAGTTACAGAGAACCAGACAAAAGGCCTTCTAAGGAGTGGTGCTGTCCCTATGGAACACCCTCCCTTCAGGTGTCAAGGAGATAAAGAACAATATAACTTTTAGAAGGCATGTGAAGGCAGCCCTGTACCAGGATGTTTGTAATGTTTTATGTTTTAGGTAAAGGTAAAGGGACCCCTGACCATTAGGTCCAGTCATGACCGACTCTGGAGTTGCGCGCTCATCTCGCATTATTGGCCGAGGGAGCCGGTGTATAGCTTCCAGGTCATGTGGCCAGCATGACAAAGCCACTTCTGGCAAACCAGAGCAGCACATGGAAACGCCGTTTACCTTCCCGCTTTAGCGGTTCCTATTTATCTACTTGCACTTTGACGTGCTTTCGAACTGCTAGGTTGGCAGGAGCTGGGACCGAGCAACGTGAGCTCACCCCGTCACAGGGATTCGAACCGCTGACCTTCTGATCAGCAAGCCCTAGGCTCAGTGGTTTAACCTACAGTGCCACCTGGGTCCCTGTTTGATGTTTTACTATGTTATAAATATGCTGTAAGCCGCCCAGAGTGACCGCAGAAACCCAGCCAGATGTACGGGATATGAATATTATTAATCATCATTATCATCATCATCATATGTTAAAGAAAGTATCACTAGGATTGTAATTTGGATTACACTTTTAATTGTAATCTTCCCTTAATTTTAGCAGGTGATGAACAGGACAGTCCTCGTTCTTGGGGCTCATCAGAAAGAACCAAGCATGAAGTCAAAGGAAGGACCTTTCAAGATCAAGAGGAATCAGGATCACAGGTGAAAAGCCTGGAAGAAAATGGGAGGAATAAAGGCCTTTTGATGCAGACTGATAATGGCCATCAAATCCCCGTCCAGAAAAAAACTCACAAGAGGAAGAGCACAAATGATAGCACTTCATGTGGCAAAACATTCAAAAGTAAATGTAGCTTCAACTCACACTGCAGAATCCACACAGAGGAGAAACCGTGTAAATGCTTGGTGTGTGGAAACACCTTCATTGACAGCTCAGGTCTAAAATCCCATAAAAGAATTCATGCAAGACAGGAATCCTACGAATGCCTAGAATGTGGAAAGAGTTTCAGCCAGTACTCAAATCTTAGTCAGCATCAAAAAACCCACAGTGGGGAGAAACCATATACCTGTTTTGAGTGTGGAAAAAGCTTCATTTACAGATCAGGCCTCGTAGATCATGAAAAAAGTCACACAGGGGAGAAACCGTATACCTGTTTTGAGTGTGGAAAGACCTTCACGAACAGCTCAGGCCTTACATCCCATCAAAGAATCCACACAGGGGAGAAGCCGTATACCTGTTTTGACTGTGGAAAGACTTTCCATCACAGGGCAAGCCTTACATCGCATCAAAAAATCTACACAGGGGAGAAGCCGTATAAATGTTTGGAGTGCGGAATGAGCTTCGCTCACAGTGCTAACCTTACTTCACATAAGAGAATCCACACAGGGGAGAAGCCGTATAAATGTTTGCAGTGCAGAAGGAGCTTTGCTCACAGTGCTACCCTTGCTTCACATAAGAGAGCCCACACAGGGGAGAAACCATATAAATGCTTGGAATGTGGAAAGAGCTTCAGCCAGAGTTCACACCTTAGTTCACATAAGAGAACTCACACTGGTGAGAAGCCGTATAAGTGCTTTGAGTGTGGGAAGAGCTTCACTCAGAGATCACACCTTACTGTGCATGAGCGAATCCATACAGGGGAAAAACCATATAAATGTGTGACGTGTGGAAAGAGCTTTAGTAACCGCACATACCTTGTTAGCCATCGCAGAATCCATACAGGAGAGAAGCCATATAAGTGCTTTGAGTGTGGAAAGAGCTTCAAGCAGGATACAGGCCTTACAGCACATCAAAAAACTCACACAGGGGTGAAACCATATAAATGTTTTGAGTGTGGAAAGAGCTTTGTTCACAGCACAGGCCTTACATCGCATCTAAAAATTCACACAGGGGAGAAACCATATACCTGTTCTGAGTGTGGGAAAAGCTTTGCTCGTGGATATTACCTTACTTCACATAAGAGAATCCACACACGGGAGAAGCCATAAATGCTTGGAATGTGGAAAGAGCTTCTTACTGTGAATGAACCTATTCATAAAGGAAACAACCAGTTAATTGTTTGACATGTAGAAAGAGTTTCTGTACTAGCACATAATTTACTTACCATCACAGGATCCAAAAGCCTGAAGATCAAGTTGGAGTGACAACTTGGCAACAGACCCACACTACAAATATGAAAGGGAGGGGAAGGGAATACCTATCTTAAATGAAACGAGATCCCGAGAGCTGTGCCTTTTCCTTGAGATCTCCCCATCAATAACCTGTGGCACCAAGGCTACAGCACCTCTCCCACCCATTCCTTGGTCCATCGTCCAGGGAAGCATGAGAAGCATAGAGGGGGTCCTTTGAGGACATGGCGAACTGGCAACCACTGAAAACCATTATATACTGTTTGGGGCCAGTGTATTCCAGTGGAAAGTGGAGGGGTATTTGGGCTGAGTGAATAATAATAATAATAATAATAATAATAATAATAATAATAATATAGATTTCCCAGCCACTCTGGGTGGCTCCCAACAGAATATTAATAATTATTAATATATTATTAATATTAATAATTATTATTGTAAGCCGATATTATTACTTCCCTAATACCTTTATGCCTCTGTAACATTGTTTGTTTCCTATAAGTACCTTCTGTTTCTCATTTTTGTTTATCTTTAGTAAACTAGTTGGTAGTTAAAAGGATGTAACCCTAGTAAAAATCGTTATATTATTAGGTTCCCGCGTGTATATGCGGTAGCTTCTATGGAATAAAGTGTGCTTGAAACACAAGATTAGTGTGCTGATCTTTACATTAAGCATGAGGATGTGAGAATATTTACTCATAACTTCCAGAACATGTTATTTAATAATAATAATAATAATAATAATAATAATAATAATAATAATAATAAAGCTAAGAATTGGCACCAGGGTCAAAATAGGTCATCACAGGGAAATAAACCATAGTAAGAAGTTCATTGTGGCCCCCATCTTTACAGCGTCTCTCCCAGCCTTGAGCAAAACTCAGACTGCTGTTTGAATTGCCTCTATGCTCAATCAAAAAACTTATTTTAGCCCTCCAAGGCCATTGCGTAAGCGTCTTCAGCCAGCTCTTGCTACAGCAAGGAAATGACAACCAGAAGGAGCCAGGAGAAGTAATGTCAGGATTTGAGTTGGTCATGCATGGCAACCGTGGGGCGATCTCAGTACATCACGGTCTCATCCTGGTTTTTGACACAAAGCAGACTGGTAATATTGTGTTGCTTTGGGATGGGGGTCCATTGTGGGTGTTTTCTTCTAGACGGTTCATTTGCTGGTGAGGTTTGCACAGAATGTGGCTACTCCACTCTTCAAGGGTTTGTTTTCCCCCTTTTATTCCCCACTCCCAGTTCATATAGACACTCTTTAGAATAGGGTTGTGAATAAACTAGGACAGAGAGCTGGCTGCACCTGTGGTTTTATGCTGCACCATTTTAATCAATGTGCACCCCTTTCCAACGTGTGTTTGGAGGCCACGTGATGGTAGACACACAGAGAAAAGAACAGATCTGTTAGGCCACATTCACAGCACATATCCAAAGCCCCATGGAAGCACCTAAGAGTTCCAGGGGCTTGTTTTGCTGGTTAAGGGTGCTGACAGTTGTTAGGAGACCTCTAGGCCCCTCCCAACTGGTTGTGGCAATAAACTATTACATGGGGTGTACAGTTCGACACACAACTTTTTTCAGGGATTACATTTTGGTGATAGTGTGTAGAATCATAGAGTTGGAAGAGACCACAAGGGCCATCCAGTCCACTCCTTGGCAGCAAATTCCACTGTCGAACAGCTCTTACTGTCAGGAAGTTCTTCCTAATGTTTAGGTGGAAGCTTCTTTCTTGTAGTTTGAATCCATTGCTCCGTATCCGCTTCTCTGGAGCAGCAGAAAACAACCTTTCTCCCTCCTCTATATGACATCCTTTTATATATTTGAACATGGCTATCATATCACCCCTTAACCTTCTCTTCCCCAGGCTAAACATACCCAGCTCCCCAAGCCGTTCCTCATAAGGCATCGTTTCCAGGCCTTTGACCATTTTGGTTGCCCTCTTCTGGACACGTTCCAGCTTGTCAGTATCCTTCTTGAACTGTGGTGCCCAGAACTGGACACAGTACTCCAGGTGAGGTCTGACCAGAGCAGAATACAGTGGTACTATTACTTCCCTTGATCTAGATGCTATACTCCTATTGATGCAGCCCAGAATTGCATTGGCTTTTTTAGCTGCTGCATCACACTGTTGACTCATGTCAAGTTTGTGGTCTACCAAGACTCTTAGATCCTTTTCACATATAATGCTATCAAGCCAGGTGTCACCCATCCTGTATTTGTGCCTTTCAAGATGATTTTGGATTTGATATCCTGCTTTATAACTACCCTAAGGAGTCTCAAAGCTGCTAAGAATCTCCTTCCCCCTCCTCCCCTACAACAAACGCTCTGTGAGGGCCGTGAGTCAGACATTTCAGAGTAGGGTGACTAGCCCAAGGTCACCCAGCAGCTGCGTGTGGAAGAGTGGAGACGCGAAGCACTGGCTCTGTAAAGCCAACATCACTGTTTTGGGGGGACAGGGGGCTGGCTGGTGTGGAGGACTCCCTGGTCCTGAAAGGGAGGCATTGATGTTTTGGAAAAATAAGGCTAGATTAGTTGGAAACTCATTTCAACGCTACAGTAGCACGGCATGGGTTATTTTTTTCTTCAGTGCCTTCCCTGTCTGGTGGGGTTCAGAAGGAAGGCATCCAAGGAGGGCACAGTCTCTCTGTATAGGAGACCAGACTTAGGAAGTAACCTAGGTGTTGGGAGGGATAAAGGAGGGAAGTTTTTAAGGATGGGAAGAGGCTGCCTTTGCTTATTCCTTCCTCCCAGAAGAAGAAGAGTTTGGATTTGATATCCCGCTTTATCACTACCCAAAGGAGTCTCAAAGCGGCTAACATTCCCCTTTCCCCTCCTCCCCCACAACAAGGACTCTGTGAGGTGGGGGGGGGCTGAGAGACTTCAAAGAAGTGTGACTAGCCCAAGGTCACCCAGCAGCTGCATGTGGAGGAACAGAGACGCGAACCCGGTTCCCCAGATTACAAGTCTACCGCTCTTAACCACTACACCACACTGGCTCTCAGGAACCTGCAGCTTCTGAGTGGGGATGGAAGGAGGAAGATGGACAGTCGACTTGGTCAGGCTGTCTCCTGCAACCTTCAAATGTTCCAGCTGCATGTTAATGGAAGTCCTTAAGTTTACGGTTTAAGATTTGGCAAGCCTCTCCAAACAAAATGTTTAAAGAGATACAAGCGTGGGTGGTTTGATGTACTGTGTACTTTGACATTCAAAAGAACATTTAAAGCTGTGTGTGGTTTGAAAGGAGTGAAGGTGGGAAGAACCTTGTTGTTTTGACGGATGTCGTTGGGAAACTAGAGCTTATCCCCGCCCACTGAAAAAAAGCGTGTGGAGGTGTTGACAACCTATTTTTAAGAGGAAGGACACTGGCTGAACCAGGCATGGCCAAACGTGGCCCTCAATATGTTTTGGGACTACAACTCCCATCATCCTTAGCTAACACCATCAGGGGTGATCCAGGGGGCCAAGTTTGGCCATGCCTGGGCTAAACAGTAAAATGCTTACCTTCCAAGTCCTGGACTGCAGAATCCGGGACCGGCAGCCGGTCAAAGCTCAGCAGATGCAGAAGATGAGGAGGGGACACCACTAAGAAAGCTGTATCTCTCTCTCTAAGGGTCACAGTTGATCTCTACCAGGAGCCTCACAAACTAGATTTCTCTCAGAAATGGGCCATTTCTGCTCCCCCTCGCCCTCTTCAGCTACTGGCATTCAGAGACATCCCGTCAGTCATATTATCCATCACATCTGTGCTTGGATTTGAAGAAACATTTCCAATTTATATACTTATTTCCTTCCAATCCAGTTCAGCCGCCTCCCTCCCAAGATCTTCCTTCTGAAACCTCTCCTACTCTCAGCCACCCTTTCACTGGCTGTCCCATTTACTCTTTCCACCTCCTGCTGCTGGCTCTCCAATGGGACCCTATTTTGGACAGAGGTCAGTTGGCAACTGCGCTCCAGGCTCTGGTCATTTCCAGGCTGGGTTACTGCAATGTCTTCTATTTGGAACTTCCCTGAAAGACGACTCAGAAACGTTCATGGGTCCAGATTACTGGCTGGGGTTCCATCTCCCTCTTATATAAATCCTGAGACCTTGTTAAACCACGTGGACCACAGAACAACTTCTGGGTAAATGGTGAATGTCATATCAGCAGATTCCTTGAGACCACGAGGCCTTCCTTCAGATACACTTGCCTGCCCTCCTTACTCTCTCCCCATATTCACACACAGGTACACAGGGATTGTTTATTGTGAATTTATTCCTTTATTCATTAACATCTATAGTATCTGTATTTTTGTACTTTTTATTATTCTGCACCCTCGTGACAGCAGGTGTATGATTTCTCCCATGTGAATTCTTGTATGGATTCCATTAAATTTAGCAACATCGGTGCCCTAATTAAAGTACTTTCCTCATAGAATCATAGAATTGGAAGAGACCACAAGGGCCATCCAGTCCAACCCCCTGCGAAGCAGGAAACACCATCAAAGCATTCTTGACAGATGCCTGTCAAGCCTCTGCTTAAAGACCTCCAAAGAAGGAGACTCCACCACACTCCTTGGTAGCAAATTCCACTGCCGAACAGCTCTTACTGTCAGGAAGTTCTTCCTAATGTTTAGGTGGAATGTAATTTGAATCCATTGCTCCATGTCCGCTTCTCTGGAGCAGCAGAAAACAATATTTCTCCCTCCTCTATATGACATCCTTTCATATATTTGAACATGGCTATCATATCACCCCTTAACCTTCTCTTCTCCAGGCTAAACATACCCAGCTCCCTAAGTTGTTCCTCATAAGGCATCGTTTCCAGGCCTTTGACCATTTTGGTTGCCCTCTTCTGGACACGTTCCAGCTTGTCAGTATCCTTCTTGAACTGTGGTGCCCAGAACTGGACACAGTACTCCAGGTGAGGTCTGACCAGAGCAGAATACAGTGGTACTATTACTTCCCTAGATCTAGATGCTATACTCCTATTGATGCAGCCCAGAATTGCATTGGCTTTTTTTAGCTGCTGCATCACACTGCTGCCTCATGTCAAGTTTGTGGTCTACCAAGACTCCTAGATCCTTTTCACATGTACTGCTCTCAAGCCAGGTGTCACCCATCCTGTATTTGTGCCTTTCATTTTTTTTGCCCAAGTGCAGTACCTTCATTACAAGCATCTAAATATTTTTCTCCTCTTGATTCACTTATGCAAAATGAGTTGTGAAATCTGACCAAATTTGATTCCACATTCCAAGTATACATATCGTTTATCCCATGTGAGTTCTTTTATGAGAAGCGTAGATCCATGTGCAAATCTCTTTCCACACTCAAAGCACTTATATGGTTTCTCCCCTGTGTGAATTCTTTGATGAGATGTAAGGCTTGTGCTGTGATTGAAGCTCTTTCCACACTCAAAGCACTTGTATGGCTTCTCTCCTGTATGGATTCTGCGATGGCAAACAAGGTATGTGCAGTTACTAAAGCTCTTTCCACATGTCACACATTTATATGGTTTTTTCCCTGTATGGATTCGCTCATGCACAGTAAGGTGTGAACTCTGACTGAAGCTCTTCCCACACTCAAAGCATTTATATGGTTTCTCCCCTGTGTGGGTTCTCTTATGTGAACTAAGGTGAGAACTCTGACTGAAGCTCTTTCCACATTCCAAGCATTTATATGGTTTCTCCCCTGTGTGGGTTCTCTTATGTGAAGTAAGGCTAACACTGTGAGCGAAGCTCATTCCACACTCTGAACATTTATATGATTTCTCTCCGGTGTGAATTCTTAGATGAGATGTAAGGCTCAAGCTGTGAGCAAAGCTCATTCCGCACTCCAAACATTTATATGGCTTCTCCCCTGTGTGGATTTTTTGATGGGATGTAAGGCTTGACCTGTGGCGGAAGGTCTTTCCACAGTCAAAACAGGTATACGGCTTCTCCCCTGTGTGGATTCTTTGATGGGATGTAAGGCCTGAGCTGTTAGTGAAGGTCTTTCCACACTCAAAACAGGCATATGGTTTCTCCTGAGAGTGGACTTTGTGATGTGTTTTAAGGTTTGAGTGGTGATTGAAACTCTTTCCACATTGTAAGCATTTGTATGATTCCTGTCCGGCGTGAATTCTTTCATGTGATTTTAGGCCTGAGCTGTCACTGAAGCTCTTTCCACACACCAAGCATTTACATGGTTTCTCCTCTGTGCAGATTCTGCAGTGTGCGTTGAAGCTAGATTTACTTTCCGATGAGACCAGAGTACGATGACTGTCCTGTTCATCACCTGCTGAAGTTAAGGGGAAATCACAATTAAAAATGTAAGGCAAATCACAATCCTAGTGAGACATTCTGTAACAAATGATGATGATGATTTTATTAGTTATTCCCCACCCATCTGGCTGGGTTTCCCCAGCCACACAGGGCAGCTTACAGCATATATAAAGGTAAAGGAAAAGGAAAAGGACCCCTGGATGGTTAAGTCCAGTCAAAGGTGACTATGGGGTTGTGGTGCTCATCTCACTTTCAGGCTGAGGGAACCACTGTTTGTCCACAGACAGCTTTCTGCGTCATGTGGCCAGCATGACTAAACCGCTTTTGGCTCAGCAGAACCCCATGACAAAACCAGAGTGCATGGAAACACTGTTTACCTTCCCGCCATAGTGGTACCTATTTATCTACTTGCACTGGCGCGTTTTCGAACTGCTAGGTTGGCAGGAGCTGGGACAGGCTCAGCGGTTTAGACCACAGCACCACCCATGTCCCCTATATATATAAAACAAGGTAAAGCATATATAAAACATTACACATTAAAACTGTCTTCTAAAAGTTACATAGTTCTTTATCTCCTTTGAAGGGAGGGCACAACCACTGGGAAGGCCGTCTGCCTGGTTCCCTGTAACTTCGCTTCTGGCAATGATGGAACCAGCAGAAGTCCCTCACAGCTGTATCTCAATGTCTGGGGTTGAGCAATGGGGGCGGAAACACCACTTCAGGTATACTAGGCCAAGGCCATTTAGGGTTTTAAAGGTCAGCACCAACTCTTTGAATTGTGCTCGGAAAAATACTGGGAGTCAACGTAGATCCTTTAGGACCGGTGTTATATGGTCTCGGTGGCCACTCCCAGTCACCAGTCTAGTTGCCACATTCTGGATAAACTGTAGTTTCTGAGTGACCTTCAAAGGTAGACCCACCTAGAGCGCATTGCAGTAGTCCAAGAAGGAGATAACTAGAGCATACACCACTCTGGGGAGACAGTCTATGGGAGGTAGGGTCTCAGCCTGCATCCCAGATGGAGCTGGTGCACCTGGTTCTTCAAGGGCACAGATATCCCATTCAGGACCAGGGAGTCTCCACACCAAAATGCCCCCTGCCCCACAAAAGCAGTACTTCTCTCTTGTCAGGATTCAACCTCAATCCATTAGCCACCATCAGCTGACCTGCACTGACAGACAGTCTCAGGTGCCAAAGAACAATCAGCGCTGCACTTTCAGGCTCCTGATAATATCCTTTGCAGTCACATCCTCACCCGTCCCACCCCTGAGGCCACATATGTAGGGCAGCAGGACAGGGTTTGAAAAAGATGGCTATATGGGCTAGAGAGGGACTGCTGCCATGACCCACAAGTCTCTCACTGCTGACCTGGCAGCTTGGCTGCTGCAAACCGAAAAAATCTGCCCATTCAGTCCCTCATCTGGTAATCGCTGCAGCTACCAGCGAGTGTCAGAATCAGGACCCAACACAACGTTATACTATGGAACTGGCTGAAAATGAATTTTCTTCACACCACCATTCATGGGCGTAGCCAAGGGGGGAGGCAGCCCCCCAGACCAAGAAAAACATTAGAAATACTTAACTGACCAATTATGCCGGTTCTGCCCCCCTAACAAAAGTCCTGCCCCCCCCCCAAGAAAAATCCTACACCCATTCCAGCATTGAAAAAAATTCCTTTCCTTTTCTACCTTTTATCTTTCACACCCCAGAACTCTGGCCTTGCAACCTTCCTCATTTTCTTGCCAGGGGGGGGCTTCCTCACCCCCAACATCTCCCCAGGTCCCCCTCTCCATTCCCTGCAACTCACCAGATCCCACTGAGGATCCTGGGAGGGAACATTCGAATGTTGTGGGAGACAGCCTGACCAGGTCAACCGTCCATCTTCCCCCTTCCATCCTCGCTAGGTCTGCAGGAGAATAACAACAACAACAACAACAATTTTTGTATCCCGCCCTCTCTGGCCGAGGCCAGACCCAGAGTGGCTAACATCATTAAAAAAATGATATGCATAAAAACAGACATCAATTAATTAAAATACCGTACATCTTAAAATTAATTCAGACAAGTTAAAATCTAAGCAGGGGGCAATTATCAGGTTGGAATTGGGAGTGGTTAATACTTGCCAGGACCAGGGCCGGCTCATCGTAGACCCCTGGTGGCTCAGGGCACCATGGCGCCGGCCTGCCAGGAGGGCGCCGCGAGCTGCGCCCGCCCGCCCACTGGCCGGCCAGTCCGCCGGTCCACTGCGCAGCTGCGCGCGGCGCCCACCTGCCAACCGCGCTGGGAAATGGGGCGGGAGGGCGCCGGAGAGATTGCGCTGTGTCTGCCCACCCGCCCGCCGCGCAGCAGCGCCGCGCCCACCCGCCCACCACGTCGGGAAATGGAGAGATCCGGCGCACCATGGCGACAGGGGCGCTTAAGACGGTGCTGGCCAGGACCAACTGTTTCCACTAATCATACAAGGACCTGTGAGCGGCTTGGGGGCCTCCTTGGGGCTTGTTTTACACAAAGGAAAGTAAGTCAAACGGCCTCCTGCCCAAAGGCCTGGCGGAACAGCTCCGTCTTGCAGGCCCTGCGGAAAGATGTCAAATCCCGCAGGGCTCTGGTCTCTTTTGCGAGAGCGTTCCACCAGGCTGGGGCCATGGCCGAAAAGGCCCTGGCTCTAGTCAAGGCCAGTCTAATTTCCCTGGGGCCCGGGATCTTCAAGGTGTTGTTGTCAGCAGGAAGAGGGTCAAAGAGGGTCAGCCTCTTTCATCCTTCCTGAGGAGCTCAGAAGCCTAAACAAGCTGCAGGTTCCTTGGGAGGGAGAAGTAATTCCTCTGCCCTAGATATTCCCCTGCCCCTGCAGAAGCCCAAATGGGGCATATATATAAAATTTCTATCCCACAATCTGGTTGGCTTCTCACAGCCACCCTGTGCGGCTAACAGCATATATGAAAACTCAACAAAACATCAAACATAAAAACAGAATATCCTATACAGGCAACAAAGAAACCAACAATAATAACAATTAGAATAACAATAACAACAGTAATAAACGGTTATTAAAATAACCACTAACGCCAAATAAACATTTAGCCAACACCAACTCGATGAAAACAAAACAGAACAGGATTTAGAGAATGACTTTGAAAGTGAGACTAAGGAACAAGAAATAGAAGACTTTATCAAAACTGACTTTACTAAAACTGACTGGGACTGTAAAAAACAAGTTCTGGATGTTGCACAACAAGGAACTGGAAAAAAAGAAGATGAAAGCAAGGAGCAACAATGTGAAAAGAAGATTCAAGAAATGGAGGAACCTGGAGGGACTGAAATTTTGAGATGTGTGTTGGTGGAAAGGGAAATGCAGAAGGAGGGGGGTTAGAGGCCTGGACTTGGAAAGGGGAAAGATGTGGTGTGGGGTAAAAACTTTTTAGTTAGAGACTTTTGGTAGCTGAACAACGGTTTCTGAAATCTTGGCCTGTAAAAGGAAATGTTGATCCAACCGGGGGAAGGGCATCAGGGGAGGGGAAGGAGAGTGTTTTAAAGTATAAAGTTAAGCTTTTGATTTAGGAAATGAATATATATGAAAATTGAGTTTTTCTGGAGGGAGAAAGAAGAATGATCTAGGAAAAAATTTAAGATTTGCATTAAATATTTTCTGTTTAGATAGGCATCTAGGCAGAGAGCCATCTTCTCCCTCTCTGCACTTGGGAACACCTGGTGGCAGGGGGTGTCCTGAGGGGAGGGGAGGGGAGGGGAATGGAAGGAAACCCAGATGCAAAAATGGATATCCTTTGAAGTGCTGCGCCTTGCGGGTTCCTCTGGTGGCAGGAGAGGACTGGCAGAGGTGCAGCATGAAGAAGGAGGAGGATTGAGTGAATATTATAAGGGTAAGATCTTGAATTAGAATACGAAAATTGCTACAATTTGATATAGAAATTAAGAAAACCAGGAAGAAGAGAATCGAGGAAGTCACAAATACAATATTAAGAAAGTAGGATTTAGAATATGTTATTGTTTTATTGTTTGTTGGTTGGTTGTGTTGAAGGAGAAGCAGGGAGTAAACCAAACCTCAGTGCTCCTCCGTCCCCGTCCCTTCAGTGGCAGGGGAGGGACTGGGGGGGGGAGGAGAGGGGGGAGGTCAAACCTAGCCTTAAAATGGACCCCTTTGACTCTCCACCTCCGCTGGTGTTGCTGGTGGCAGAAGTGGGCCTGTGGGGGGGAGGGGATGAAGGGACAGAATTTATATTGTATTTTTTGTTTGTCTTGTCTATATAAAACCAATAAAAATTATTAAAAAAGGAAAAAGGAAAAAGAAAACAAAACAGAGGAACCAAAACTAGAACTGTTTTAAACATTATAAAGCATTTTTGCCATTTTCCCCAACCCAAGAGATGCTCCAGCAATGTCCTAGTGGCCTCCCAGGAGCCTCTTTTGGCTGTTGAAGGTGAATCTGTGCTCCACCCCCTAGGCCAGGTGGAAATGGGCCTTGCAGCAGAGCGCAGGTCTTCCTTCCAGCCTTCAGGGCATGGCAGGCATAACAGTGACCTGAAAGTAGATCATAAGGAGGCTGTGGAAGCCTCCTTACGTGTAGAGCTCCCACTCACAGTTTCCATGGTAAAAGTGGGGTGTCTTCCTTCTGAACCCCACCAGAGAAGAAAGGAGTTCTGCTTGAAAAGGAATCTTCTTCACATCACCATTAAAAACATTTCCTTTTCTGTCTACCTTTTATCTCTGCCAACCCGGAGCTCTTGCCCTGTAACCTTCCTCCTTTTCTTGCCAGGGGAGTTTCCTCACCCCCAACATCTCCCCACGTCCCCATCTCCATTCCCTGGAACTCACCTGATCTCTCTGAGGGTCCTGGGAGAGAACAGTCAGAGGTTGTGGGAGACAGCCTGACCAGGTCAACCGTCCATCTTCCTCCTTCCATCCTCGCTCGGTTTCCGGGAGCAGCCTCTTTTATCCTTGCTGAGGAGCTCAGAAAGCATTTTCCTGGGACGGAAAAAGAAGCAAAGGGAGCCTTAGAAGCCCTGCAGGGATTCTCCTGCCCTAGATATTCTCTTGCCCCTGGAGAAGCTCAAATGGGACATCCCCTCTGCAAAGATCCCCAACAGGTTTTAAACATGTTTTTGTGATTCCAAATTAATCTGTCTCTTTCTCTATCTTTTCTTAAGGTGGGCATGGTACGCTCAGAAGTGACCTGAAAGTAGATCCCTTTGAACTCAGTGGAGCTTACCTATGAGTAAATCAGCAATGGACGGCTGTGCATATTCTCCCTCTTCTGACACCCAGAAACACATTGGTCCTCTTCCCCTCCCTTCTTCCAGTCAAGACCTTCTTGCCTTTTCTTCCCCGTGTCTTTTCTGCTCACTTGGGGGAGGGGTTCCCTCCCCCCCCATCCATACACTTCTCCTCCTCCCCCCCCCCCAAACCCCCTGTAACTCATCTGACCTCCCCCAGCCTCAGGTGGTGCTGGAGGTGGAGAGCCGCAGCTCAGGTCATTTCTAGAATCACAGATGCTGAAGGGGGTGATGACTGCATTTTGAAGTTTGGGAGCGGCCTGTTGTGCCCTGCCGCAATGTCGCACATTGATGGGCCTAAATGGTACCTGTGCAAACTTAGAAAAGGACCCGGCAAAAGGTTGAAGTCTAAAGCAGGGCGCAGACTCACATTCCAAACTGTTTCTAGCCACCCTTGCCCCAATTGTTTCAAGAACCCCTTGCATCCTGTATCACCCCTTTGCCCATCTGCCTAGTATCTAAATAGCCTCGGAATGTAAAGTCTTGACAGGAGCCTTGTCAAATGTAAACATCTCTGGAAGTGTAAAAGGTAGACATCCCTGGCACATGGATCCTCTTATCAGAAGGAATGATTCATTAGCTGTTGGGGCTGGCGGAGGCACCCAAGAGCACCGGTACCAGCCAGAGATACGGGTTCGACAGTAATTGACATGTATAGATGATTTGTGAATGAGGATGTCCAGATCACCAGGTCCCTATATTCCTGTTTACGTTGCCCCTTGACCCTCCATTTGAATCTATGTTTTAGAAGAAATTCCAGAGGAGGGGGGAAAGAGTCAGAAAAGGTATAAAAACTACGTTTGGAAACCATTTCTTCCTGGGCGCAACTAGGGACCCGGCAAACAGCCCCAAAAAGGCTGCAATGCCACCTCTTTGAAACTATTTTGCAGAACTCAGAGGTTTAGACAAGCTGCAGGTTCCTCGGAGGGAGGCAGAAGCAAAGGGAGCCTGAAGGGATTTTCCTTGTTTCCACTCTCTATCCCTCCATGCCCCCATCTTCATTCCCTGGAACTCACCAGATCTCTCTGAGGGTCCTGGGAGAGAACAGTCAGAGGTGGCGGGAGACAGCTTGACCAGGTCAACTGTCCATCTTCCTCCTTCCATCCTCTCTAGGTTTGCAGGACCAGCCTCTGTCAACCTCCCCTAGGAGCTCAGAAGTTGCAGGTTCTTGGGAGGGAAGAAGAAGCAAATGGGGCCTCAGAAGCCCTGCAGGTATTTTTCCGCCCAATGTATGTTGTTGGTGAATGATAAGCCTGCCTAGGTGTGAAGCTCCCGCTTGCATTAAAGAGAAGTGCCCCCCTCCTAAACCCCACCATGCGAGGACAGTGGAGTCAAGCCGGAAAGAGGATCTTCCTCCCACCACCATTAAAAATATCCCTTTCCTTTCCTCTCTGCCAGCCTGGAGCTGTGACAGGGCTGCCTCCCTCCATTCCTCCCCCCCCCCCAAAAAAAACCCACATTAGGGGAAGGGGCTGTAGCTCAAGGGACAGAGCATCTCCTAAGCAGGCAGAAATGCCCCAGATTCAAGCCCCAGCGGCATCCCCCGTGGCCTAATCCTGCCCTCTCTACCTAGCATCGACCCCTTTCTCTCCAAAACATCCATGCCTCCCTCCTCCTCCTCCTCCTCCGAGCCATCCTGCCTCCTTTCCTTTGGGGGGGGGTTTCCTACTCCACCCCACAACTGCCTCTCTCACCCCTTCTTGCCTTGCTCTCCTCCTGGTGCGTCCCTGCAGCCCTCGGGGCCCTTTGCTCTTTCAGGGCTCAATTGTGGGGTGCAACCCCATGCATGCTCCTCTCCCGGAGGGCTTCTCTCCTGCAAAGCAGCTGCTCTGACACGGGAGACCCCACCACCCCCCCAAAAAAACACCCCCATTTTCCTACCTTGCAGAATGTAGTCTTCCGCTCTGCCGAATCTCCTCCCTCGCACGTGTGACAAAGGGAGGAGGAAGTGACACTCTCTCCCTCCCCCAGGAAATCCTCTGTCGTAATATCAGCGCAGCCTTTAACCCTCGAAGAGCCAGTATTTCTCCCAAACCCCCCCTCCACCACCCCCACCCAGACTGTAAGGTGCTGGGGAAACTGCGGGTTCTGCTTCAGGGTAGCCCATTAAATAGGGTTGCTACCTTTGTTATGGCAAAACTCAGGTTGCGGGCTATTCCTCCCCCCCCCATCTGTTGCTGTACTTATTTCAAAGCAATTCATTACAATCTATTACAGCCTAACAGGATCCCCCCCCCGGAATTTCTCTCTCTCTCTCTTATCATTCGAGTGTTCCCTCCAAGGGACTCTGGCGCTTTGTGGGGTCCCGTAGGCAGAATCCGCAATGTCCCCAGCACCATACAGTTCGGGGGAGGGTGGGAGAGACACTGGCTCTTCAAGGGTTAAGGACAGCGATTATATTATGCCAGAGGACTTCCTGGGGGAGGGGGAAAGTGTCACTTCCTCCTCCGTTGGTCACATTTGAAAAGCTGCGAGGGAGGAGATTCTGCAGCGCAGAAGAATGTGCCTTTTGCAAGGTAGGGAAAAGAGGGAGATACTTTGGGGGGAGGGGAGCGGGCTCCCATCTCAGAGCAGTTGCTTTGCAGGAGAGAAGTCCTACTGGAGAGGGCAGTTTTGCAAAGGGGCAGCGGTGGGAGGGAGCATGCGTGGGGCTGCACCCCTAATTCAGCCCCGAAAGAGCTGCGATGAGTGCAAGAGGCTTTAAGGGGTGCAGGGGGGCCAGGAGGAGAGCAAGGCAAGAAGGCATGGCGGGGGAAGAGGCAGTTTTAGGGTGGGGCAGGATGAAACCCCCCAAAGGAAAGGAGGCAGGATGACTCGGAAAAGGAGGAGGAGGGAGGCATTGGTGTTTTGGAAAAATAAGGGTAGAGAGGGCAGGATCAGCTGGAAACTCGTTTCAACACTACAATACACGACATGGATTATTTTTTCTTCTTCGATGCCTTTGGGGTTCAGGAGGAAGGCACCCAAGAGGGCACAGTCTCTCTCTATCAAGGTGTTGGGAGATATGGAGGAGGGAAGACTTTAAGGATGGGAAGAGGAGAACCATTAGCTGTAAAATGAACTTATTTAGCAGAACTGGGAGCTCCAAAAGCAGTGAGCTGCCTACAAATAGCCTTGCTCCCCCTTAGCAAGGGGTTTTCAGGCGCAGAGTCTCAGCCCTGCCTTAGAATTGAATGTTGGGATTTCTGGCTACTGAGAAGATGCTCTGCCCTACAGCCCTTCCCCTAAAGTGAGGTTGCAGGACCAGGAGGAACAGAGGGAGGCAGCCCTGTCACAGCTCCAGGCTGGCAAAAAAGGAAAAGGGATGTTTTTAATGGTGGTGGGAAGAAGATCCTCTTACAGGCATGACTCCACTTTCCTAGCATGGTGGGGTCCGGGAGGAAGGTGCCCCTCTTTTACCAAGGAAAGTGGGAGATCCACACCTAGGCTGGGTTATCATTCACCAGCAAATTGTCTTGTGCAGGAAAATGCCGGAAGGGGCTCTGAGGCTCCCTTTGCTTCTTCCTCCCTCCCAGGAACCTGCAGCTTCAGAAAGGATGGAAGAGGCTGATCCTGCAAACCTAGCGAGGATGGAAGGAGGAAGATGGACGGTTGACCTAGTCAGGCTGCCGCCTGCATCCCTCCCCACAACCTCTGACCGTTCTCTCCCAGGACCCTCAGAGAGATCTGGTGAGTTCCAGGGAATGGAGATGGGGACATGGAGGGATGTTGGCAGTGGGAAAGCAATCTGGCAAGAAAAGGGCCAGAGCTCTGGGCTGTGAGAGATAAAAGATACCACACTGTAGAGACCCTGTTTTTTATAATCTTTTAAATTGGGTTTGTTTGTTTGTTTGTTTGTTAGTGATTAAACTGTTTTAACAGTTATAAGGGCATTTTGTGGGATGTGCCTGCGGGGGAGCAGGGGGAGGCCCAATTTCAGTGGTTCTGGGTAGGCGGAGGTATGGTGTGTGAGGAGGGGCAGGCTGGGTAAGAGTCACACGGCACAGGGAGTTATATATCAGCCAGCCCTCGGGTCTGCAACTGCGGCAGTTGAACACCAGGTCGGCCCAGAATAAAATCTCCCTCGTCCATGATCTGATTGTGGATGAAAAGGCTGATCTGGCATGTATCACTGAAACCTGGGTGGGTGAAGAGGGTGGAGTTGGTCTCACCCAGCTGTGCCCACTCAGTGCAGCATCAGGCCAGACTCAAGGGTTGGGGAGGGGGAGTTGCTGTGGTCTATAGAGATTCTCTATCTCCAGGCTCTCTGTTCAGTTTTCAGCGAATGCCATTGATCTCTTTCCCCAAGCAATCACAAGGTTGTGCTTGGACAACCACAACATGCCCAGCACTACCGGGTACATGGGTAATCTTGTGATGTGGAAAGCAATTGTCTCTCAGTATCCTGCTAACTCTAAGCCTACAGGCATCGTGGCTCCTGCGATGCGTCCGGACAACAAAGGCCACTCATCTATGGTTTTCACTTCAAGCGGGGTTCTAGCTTCTGCGTGGCTAACCCCAACCTCTTCACTAAGTTCACATCTATAAAGTCAGTCGATGCTCCAGAGTTTATGAGCGTGCACACTTGCTCACTGTTCGCACCGAGGAGTCGTAGCATGGCCCACACAGTGATTCCTGGAATGACTGGTCCTGGCGGAGGCCTGACCCAATCTTAAACAACTCCTCACCCACAATACCACCACCACCAGACTTAACATGGACACCGATACCAGAGCTTGCAATAAACCCAGATGCCAACTTTGCTGCCACATACACCCGGACAACACCATCACTGGCCCCAACAACATAAAACATACCATCTCAGGACTATTTAATTGCTCATCTTCTAACATTGTGTATGCCATCAAATGCCAACAGTGCCCTTCAGCTCTCTATATTGGACAGACAGGCCAAACCCTACGCCAAAGGATAAATGGACATAAATCTGACATCAGGAATCACAAGACAGAGAAAACAGCAGGAAAATATTTCAGTCTCCCAGGACATTCTGTACAAGATCTCAAAGTAGCTGTTTTATTACAGAAAAACTTCAGAAACAGACTGGAAAGAGAAGTTGCTGAATTGCAACTCATTACCAAGCTTAAAACCATGCAGAGACCTGGTCTGAATAAGGACACTGGATTCTTATCTCATTACACATGATCAAGCTTTCTTTAGCACCTCAACCCTTGCTTTTTCCTGCAAGACCAATTGCAGTTGTTAACAGTCGTTAACAGTCATCAACAGGTTTACCCCTCCTATCAGCCAATCACCCATTCCCACCACCCTTCTGAGTAATACCCCTCCCCACCCTCTGACTATACATAAGGGTCTGGTGACTTCTGTTTCAGTGTATCTGAAGAAGTGTGCATGCACACGAAAGCTCATACCAATGACAAACTTAGTTGGTCTCTAAGGTGCTACTGGAAGTAATTTTTTATTATGGTATTTGCCAGTTCCCGAGAGTGTTGGTGGGGCTCCGGCTCCTTATCAGCTAGCATTCCTAAAGGCGAGGGAATTGACGCTGGGCTATGCCCTTTTTGCCTGGCAGTTAGCCCTCTCTCTCCCTGGCTACCCCCTTCACTAGGAGCTGTCTGGACTGGCTCATTCATGACAGGTATGCAGGCTGAAACCCTGCCTGCACACAGACTGTGGTACATGCTCTGCTTATCTCCTGCTTGGACTACAGCAATGCTTTGACTCCCAGTATGTTTCCAAGCACAATTCAAACTGTTGGTGCTGACCTATAAAGCCCTAAACGGCATGGCCCTGTAGACCCAAAGGAGCATCACCACCCCCATCGCTCAACCCCAGACACTGAGGTCCAGCTCCCAGGGTCTTCTGCTGGTTCCCTCACTGCGAGAAGGGAAGTTACAGGGGACCAGACAAGAGGCCTTCTAAGGAGCGGCGCTGTCCCTATGGAACGCCCTCCCTTCAGGTGTCAAGGAGATAAAGAACAATATAACTTTTAGAAGACATCTGAAGGCAGCTCTGTACCAGGACGTTTGTAATTTTTGATGTTTTACAATGTTATAAATATGCTGTAAGCTGCCCAGTGACTGCAGAAACCCAGCCAGGTGTGTGGGATATGAATATTATTATTATTATTATTATTATTATTATTATTATTATTAATGTTACAGAAAGTATCACTAGGATTGTAATTTGGATTACACTTTTAATTGTAATCTTCCCTTAATTTTAGCAGGTGATGAACAGGACAGTCATCGTTCTTGGGGCTCATCAGAAAGAACCAAGCATGAAGTCAAAGGAAGGACCTTTCAAGATCAAGAGGAAACAAGATCACAGGTGAAAAGCCTAGAAGAAAATGGGAGAAATACAGGCCTTCTAAAGCAGACTGATAATGGCCATCAAATCCCTGTCCAGAAAAAACATCACAAGGGGAAGGGCACAAATGATAGCCCTTCATGTGGCAAACCATTCAAATCTAGCTTCAACTCACACTGCAGAATCCACACAGAGGAAACACCGTGTAAATGCTTGGTGTGTGGAGAGAACTTCAGTGACAGCTCAGGCCTAAAATCACATAAAAGAATTCATGCAAGACAGGAATCCTACGAATGCCTTGAATGTGGAAAGAGTTTCAGTGACTACTCATACCTTAGTCAGCATAAGGAAATCCACAGCACGGGGAAACCATATACCTGTTTTGAGTGTGGAAAAAGCTTCATTTCCAGACCAGGCCTTGTACATCATCAAAAAAATCACACAGGGGAGAAACCATATACCTGTTTTGACTGTGGAAAGGCCTATACTAAGAGCTCAAACCTTGTATATCATCAAAAAATTCACACAGGGGAGAAGCCGTATAAATGTTGGGAGTGCGGAATGAGCTTCGCTCACAGCTCGAGCCTTACATCTCATCAAAGAATTCACACAGGAGAGAAATCATATAAATGTTCGGAGTGTGGAAGGAGATTTGCTCACCGTGCTAACCTTACTTCACATAAGAGAACCCACACAGGGGAGAAACCATATAAATGCTTGGAATGTGGAAAGAGCTTCAGCCAGAGTCCACACCTTACTTCACATAAGAGAACTCACACTGGTGAGAAGCCGTATAAGTGTTTTGAGTGTGGGAAGAGCTTCACTCAGAGATCACACCTTACTGTGCATGAGCGAATCCATACAGGGGAAAAACCATATAAATGTGTGACGTGTGGAAAGAGCTTTAGTACCCGCACATACCTTGTTAGCCATCGCAGAATCCATACAGGGGAGAAGCCATATAAGTGCTTTGAGTGCGGAAAGAGCTTCAGCCAGGGTACAGGCCTTACATCACATCAAAAAACTCACACAGGGGAGAAACCGTATACCTGTTTTGAGTGTGGAAAAAGCTTCACTTGCAGCACACACCTTACAGCGCATCTAAAAATTCACACAGGGGAGAAACTATATACCTGTTCTGAGTGTGGAAAAAGCTTTGCTCATGGACTTCACCTTACTTCACATAAGAGAATCCACACACGGGAGAAGCCATAAATGCTTGCAATGTGGAAAGTGCTTCTTACTGTGCATGAACTTATTCATAAAGGAAACAACCAGTTAATTGTTTGACATGTGGAAAGAGTTTCTGTACTAGCACATAACTTACTATACCGTATATTCCAGCGTATAAGACGACTGGGCTTATAAGACGACCCCCAACTTTTCCAGTTAAAATATGGGATATACTCACTGTATAAGAAATACGACCCCCAACTTTTGAGAAGATTTTCCTGGGTTAAAAACTAGTCTGATACGCAGGAATATACAGGATCCATTTAAGTGCTTTGTGTGTGGGGAAGCCTTCAGCCTTAGTACACATCAAAAAAATCACGGGGAGATACCATAATGAAATAATATCAAGTTAGAAGTGCTTATATTTCTTGCTGGTATTCAAGGAATTCAGAAAAGATTAACCCACATGCATGACCAACACCCACTACTTAGAGGTGGAACGCCCTCCCATCAGATGTCAAGGAAATAAACAACTACCGTATATTCCGGCGTATAAGACGACCCCAACTTTTCCAGTTAAAATAGAGGGTTTGGGATATACTCGCCGTATAAAATATGACCCGGTGTATAAGACGACCCCCGACTTTTGAGAAGATTTTCCTGGGTTAAAAAGTAGTCTTATACGCAGGAATATACAGTACCTGACTTTTAGAAGACATCTGAAGGCAACCCTGTTCAGGGAAGTTTTTAATGTTTGATGTTTTCTTGCACTTTTAATCCTGTTGGGTATAAATATTATTATTATTATTATTATTATTAGGGTCTTTTTCTGGAATTAGGAGGTGTGTCTGTTCTGACTACTGTATTTGTTTACCCTTAATCCTATGCCCCAAGGGTAATAAAGAAAAAATACGGACACCTTAATCTAATGAGTTAAAGGATCCCTTTTGATGCCAAAAGCCTGAAGATCGAGTTGGCGTGACAACTTGGCAACAGACCCACACTACAAGTAAGAAAGGGAGGGGAAGGGAATACCTATCTTAAATGAAACGAGATCCCAAGAGCTGTGCCTTTTGCTTGAGATCTCCCCATCAATAACCTGCGGCACCAAGGCTACAGCACCTCTCCCACCCATTCCTTGGTCCATCGTCCAGGGAAGCATAAAGCTGGTCCTTGAGATGCATGAAAAGCATAGAGGGGGTCCTTTGAGGACATGGCGAACTGGCAACCACTGAAAGCCATTATATACTGTTTGGGGCCAGTGTATTCCAATGGAGAGTGGAGGGGTATTTGGGCTGAGTGATTAATAAAAATTATTTATTTATAGCCCACCCATTTGGCTAGATTTCCACAGCCACTCTGGGTGGCTCCCAACAGGATGTTAATTATTGATAGATTATTAATAATTATTAATATTTTATTAATATTAATAATTATAAATGTAAGCCAATATTATTACTTCCCTAATACCTTTATGCCTCTGTAACATTTTTTTCCTTTAAGTACCTTCTGTTGCTCATTTTTGTTTACCTTTTGTAAACTAGTTGGTAGTTAAAAGGCTGTAACCCTAGTAAAAATCGTTATGTTATTCGGTTCCTGAGTGTATATGCGGTAGCTTCTATACAATAAAGTTTGCTTGAAACACAAGATTACTGTGCTGATCTTTACATTAAGCATGAGGATGTGAGAATATTTACTCAACTTCCAGAACACTTTTAATAATAATTAATTAATAATTAATAATTAATTAATAATGTTTGTTCCAACGAACCTTTCTCCACAGCCGCTTAACCGATCGTCCTTAAATTTGCCCACAAGATCGGGAGTGCATGTGAGTGTCTCTATCCACTTACATTGTCCATACACACACCTAGGACAGGTTGAAACCTGGATTTGTATACAAAAAATTGCCCCCTCCAGTGGACATCCAACAAACAACATCCAACATACTGCCAAAATCCCGCCCACTGCCCATCCACCCCACCAAACAAAATCAAACATACACCCCAAATTCCGCCCACTGGCAAAATAACGGCCACTCTCCACCCACCCCACCAGCCTGGGACACGGCCCACCCCAGAGAACAGACCTCTGCCAGGGACCAGCCCACCCCAACAGTAGCCCGCTCCCCAATGACCCCCACCCGCCACGGAAGTAACTACCCCAGAGATTCCCCCACTCCCCAGAGAGCCCCCCCCCATAGCCTTCACCATACTACCCAATCCACAATCCGTGCCCTCTGCTCATATCTCGCCCGATTCTCGCCCCATCATAATGCAGCGGACAGGAGACTTGTCTCTTTGAATCAGACCATATATGATGAGACCTACTGTATATTCATCCATTCTACCCATGTAAAAACACACTGATTCCTGGACCATCCGCGGGCTGGATTTAGAAGGCGATTGGGCCGGATCCGGCCCCTGGGCCTTAGTTTGCCTACCCATGGTTTAAAGCAGGCATCTGCAACATTTTCCGGCCATGGGCCGGAGCATTCACACGGACTATCAACCATGGGCCGGACATGTGCCGCACATGCGCAGATGCAATGTCCAGCGTCTGCGCAGGCGCCATTTCCATGCCGCTCAGCGAGTCTCCACGCTGTGCTGTGCTGGCCAGTTTCACGCAGCGCGCGGGGACTTACCAAGCAGGCAGCTCGGTTCACGGGTGGCCTGTGGGCCAGATAAACGGCCTTCATGGGCCGGACGTTGCTGACCTATGGTTTAAAGCACATATATTTTCATTTAAATCATAGTAACAGCTTCTAAATTTGCATCAGTGCTCATAAATTTGTACTAGATGATAATTTCCATCCTGCCCTGTTTTCATTGTAACTAGAGCCTTTCTCTGTTCCTCTACAGCACGGGTGTCAAACACAAGGCCCGGGGGCCAAATCCGGCCTGCCAGACCTCGTCATGTGGCCCGCCGAGCGCCCCAGCCAGCGGGACCCAGCAGCGGGACCTTGCTGCTGAAGCGCCGCGCTGACAAAGCGCCGACAAACAGCTGGGGCTGGGGGGGGGTAGAAAGGCGGCCGGAGCAGCGCTGCACGGAGAGTCCCGAGCCTCTGCGACGCAGCAGTGCTCTGTAGCACTTTGAATCCTCCTCCTGCCACGGCTCGGCGCCTGGAAACGGCTGTTGGTGCTGGTGCTGCTGCTGAAGCACAGACAAAGCACCCAGCAGCGCCGCGTGGAGGAGGAGGAGGATTCAAAGTGCTACAGAACACTGCTGCGTCCCAGAGGCTCGGGACTCTCCGCACGGCGCTGCCAGGCACCGACCCGGCAAGACTCCTCCTCCTCCTCCTCTTGCCTCACCTCCTCCTCCTCCTGCCGCGGCTCAGCCTCACGAACGTGCAACTCTGAGGCTTTACGCACTTCTCCTAAAATGGACACCCACTGCCTCACGCTGCACGGGAAATGCTTTTTGCCCCTGGGTCCCTTCGCGCTCTTTTCTGGCGCTGAATCAAGGCAGCGACCCCCCCCCTTCCCTTCCCTTCCTTCCTTCCTCTCTCTCGTTCTTATTCTTTCTTTCCCTCTCCTTCCTTCCTTCTTCATCTGTGTCTTCTCTCCCTCTTTCTTTTTCTTTCCGTCTTTATTCCTTCTTTCCTACTCTTCTTTCTCTCACCTCTTTCCTTCCTCTCTCTCCTGCTCCCTCTTTTCTTCCTTCCTTCCTTCCTTCCTTCTGTCCTTCCCATCTTTCTTCCTCTCCCTCATTCTTATTCTTTCTTTCCCTCTACTTCCTTCCTTATTTCTCCCTTTCTGTCTTCTCTCCCTCTTTCTTTTTCTTTCCTTCTTTATTCCCTTCCTTATTTCCTATTCTTCTTTCTCTCCCCTCTTTTCTTCCTCCCTCCCTCCCCTCCCTCTCCCTCTCCTCAGAAACATAGGATGCTGCTTTATACTTCTGGCCCTTAAACCCTGGAACCAGGAGAGCAGCTCCAGTGAGTCAACCTCAGCCAGTCCCTTTGGTGAAGGGTGGTAGCTCACTGGCAGAACATCTGTCCTGCATGCGGAAGGACCCCAGCATCTCCGGGTACTAGTAGCTCTGCAAAGGTCCTGCATGAAACCCTAGCGCAGTGTTTCTCAACCACTGTTCCGCGGCACACTAGTGTGCCGCGAGATGTTGCCTGGTGTGCCGTGGGAGAATTACTTTATATATAGTCAATATAGGCACAGAGTTAATTTTTTAAACATTTTCTAATGGTGGTGTGCCTCGTGATTTTTTTCATGAAACAAGTGTGCCTTTGCCCAAAAAAGGTTGAGAAACACTGCCCTAGCGAGCCTCCACCACCCAGTGCAGTTACCAAAAATCATTTTTCAATAAATTGTACAATTGTACATTTGAATATCTACTTGCCATTATTCTGACTGTTTCTGCTTTCAGAGCTAGTTATTATTTACATTATTTATTACAAAAAACAGTAATAATTGAATTCAGTGACAATAATTTATGATAATAAAGAGTGGACACATAGTCCTACAGATACAACCGGCCCTTTGAGGGTGACCAAACTGCTGATGTGGCCCCCGATGAATTAGAGTTTGACACCCCTGCTCTACAGCTTGGCTTCCACTTAAACCTACATTGCTTATCTCACTGTCAGCCAAGGCAAAAACAAACATGATCAATTATCAGATTAATTCTGTAATTTAAAGGAACATTCCAAAGGGGGAAAAAAGTCAAAAAAGGCAAAAATAGCATAATTTTTACATAACTTTTTAATAAATAGGATTTTATTAAGGCTTTTCATAATACAATAAAATAAAAAACTAATCTAGACAAAAGAGAATAGCTATCAAATAGTTGCCAGCACTCTGCCAACAGAGATAATTATGTGGTAATTTATGATAGTATCACACTCTCCCTTTGAAGATAGATTAAACAGGATTAATCTCACTTGCTCTGAAGGAGCAGTTCATCGCACAGAGACAAGGAGCTTTCTTCCAGATGTGTAGGAGAATCTTGACAGAGGAACTGCTATTGGGCCCAAACACCGCATACTAACTCTTAAGGTGAGCCCTTCTAATTAAAGTGCTATCCTCATTAAAAACATCAAATTTCTTTCCTCTTGATTCACTTATGCAAAGTGAGTTGTGAAATCTGACCAAATCTTTTCCCACATTCCAAACATATATATGGTTTATTCCAAGTGAGTTCTTTTATGAGAAGCAAGTTTAGATCCATGTGCAAATCTCTTTCCACACTCAAAGCACTTATATGGTTTCTCCCCTGTGTGAATTCTTTGATGAGATGTAAGGCTTGTGCTGTTAGTGAAGTTCTTTCCACACTCAAAACAAGAATACGGCTTTTCCCCTCTGTGAATTCTCAGATGTACACTAAGGCTTGAACTCTGGCCAAAGCTCTTTCCACACTCAAAACATGCATATGGTTTTTCACCTCTGTGGATTTTTTGATGTATACGAAGGCTTGTACCCTGGCTGAAGCTCTTTCCACACTCTAAGCACTTGTATGGCTTCTCCCCTGTATGGATTCTGCGATGGAGTACAAGGTATGTGCAGTTACTAAAGCTCTTTCCACACGTCACACACTTATATGGTTTTTCCCCTGTATGGATTCGCTCATGCACAGTAAGGTGTGAACTCTGACTGAAGCTCTTCCCACACTCAAAGCATTTATACGGCTTCTCACCACTGTGAGTTCTCTTATGTGAACTAAGGTGTGAACTCTGGCTGAAGCTCTTTCCACATTCCAAGCATTTATATGGTTTCTCCCCTGTGTGGGTTCTCTTATGTGAAGTAAGGTTAGCACGGTGAGCAAATCTCCTTCCACACTCAGAACATTTATAAGATTTCTCCCCAGTGTGAATTCTTTGATGAGATGTAAGGCTTGAGCTGTGCGCGAAGCTCATTCCACACTCCAAACATTTATACTGTTTCTCCCCTGTGTGGATTTTTTGATGAGTTTGAAGACCTGAGCTGTAACGGAAGCTCTTTCCACAGTCAAAACAGGTATACGGTTTCTCCCCTGTGTGAATTTTTTGATGTCGTGTAAGGTTTCTGTTGCAACTGAATCTCTTTCCACACTCAAAACAGGTATACGGTTTCTCCTCAGAGTGGACTTTGTGATGTCTTTTAAGGTTTGAGTGGTGATTGAAACCCTTTCCACATTGTAAGCATTTGTATGATTCCTGTCCAGCATGAATTCTTTCATGTGATTTTAGGCCTGAGCTGTCACTGAAGCTCTTTCCACACACCAAGCTAGATTTACTTTCTGATGAGACCAGAGTACGATGACTGTCCTGTTCATCACCTGCTAAAGTTAAGGGGAAATCACAATTAAAAATGTAATACAAATCACAATCTTAGTGAGACATTCTGTAACAAATGATGATGAAGATTTTATTATTTATACCTCACCCATCTGGCTGGGTTTCCTTTTGCACTCCCAATTTATATATGCTGTAAGCTACCCACACGGGGTAGCTTACAGCATATATAAAGGTAAAGGTAAAGGACCCCTGGATAGTCAAAGGTGACTATGGGGATGTGGCGCTCGTCTCACTTTCAGGCCGAGGGAACCAGTGTTTGTCCACAGACAGCTTTCTGCGTCATGTGGCCAGCTGGACTAAACCGCTTCTGGCGCAGCAGAACACCGTGACAGAAACCAGAGCGCACAGAAACACTGTTTACCTTCCCACCATAGCACTACCTATTTATCTACTTGCACTGGCACATTTTATTTTATTTTATTTTCATTTAGAAACAAGAAAAAGTCTAACAATCATATACATAGACAAAAAGAAAACAAGTAATATATGACTCTACACAAACATATATTCAGAAATTGAAGGAAGGAAGGAAGGAAGAAAGAAAGAAAGAAAGATGGAGCTGGTAGACAGCTGCCCTGGACACAGAATTGACCAGCGCCTCCAAAATGACTCCCAGGCTGTGCACCTGGTTCTTCCAAGGGCACAGATACCCCGTTCAGGACCAGGGAGTCACCACAGGGAGTCAGGATTCAACCTCAATCCATATGTATGGCAGCAGGCTTCATGGGCTAGAGAGGGACTGCTGCCATGACCCACAAGTCTCTCACTGCTGACCTGGCAACTTGGCTACTGCAAACCGAAAAAACCTGCCCATTCAGTCCCTCATCTGCCAATCGCTGCAGCTACCAGCGAGTGTCAGAATCAGGACACAACACAACGTTATACTATCGAAATCGCTGAAAAAGAATTTTCTTCACACTACCATTCATGGGCGTAGCCGAGGGGGGAGGCAGCCCCCCAGACCAAGTAAAACATTAGAGATACTTAACTGACCAATTACGCCGGTTCTGCCCCCCTAACAAAAGTCCTGCCCCCCCAAGAAAAATCCTGCACCCATTCCAACATAAAAACATTCCTTTCCTTTTCTACCTTTTATCTTTCACACCCCAGAACTCTTGCCCTGCAACCTTCCTTGTTTTCTTGCCAGGGGGGCTTCCTCACCCCCAACATCTCCCCAGGTCCCCCTCTCCATTCCCTGCAACTCACCAGATCCCACTGAGGATCCTGGGAGGGAACATTCAAAGGTTGTGGGAGACAGCCTGACCAGGTCAACCGTCCATCTTCCCCCTTCCATCCTCGCTAGGTCTGCAGGAGAATAATAATAACAATAAAAACAACAACAACAATAATTTTTGTATCCCGCCTGCATAAAAACAGACATCAATTAATTAAAATACCGTACATCTTAAAATTAATTCAGACAAGTTAAAATCTAAGCAGGGGGCAATTGTCAGGTTGGAATTGAGAGTGGTTAATACTTGCCAGGACCAACTGTTTCCACTGATCATACAAGTACCTAAAATAAAAAAATTCCTTCAGTAGCACCTTAAAGACCAACTAAGTTTTTATTTTGGTATGAGCTTTCGTGTGCATGCACACATCTTCAGATATATCTTCAGATATCTGAAGAAGTGTGCATGCACACGAAGGCTCATACCAAAATAAAAACTTAGTTGGTCTTTAAGGTGCTACTGAAGGAATTTTTTTATTTTACTTCTGACTTAGACCAACACGGCTACCTACCTGTAACCATACAAAGACCTGTGAGCGGCTTGGGGGCCTCCTTGGGGCTTGTTTTACACAAAGGAAAGTAAGTCAAACGGCATCCTGCCCAAAGGCCTGGCGGAACAGCTCCGTCTTGCAGGCCCTGCGGAAAGATGTCAAATCCCGCAGGGCTCTGGTCTCTTGTGGGAGAGCATTCCACCAGGCTGGGGCCATGGCCGAAAAGGCCCTGGCTCTAGTCAAGGCCAGTCTAATTTCCCTGGGGCCCGGGATCTTCAAGGTGTTGTTGTTAGCAGAAAGAGGGTGAAAGAGGATCAGCTTCTGTCATCCTTCCTGAGGAGCTCAGAAGCCTAAACAAGCTGTGGCTTCCTTGTCATGGAGGGAGAAGTAAAAGGAGCCTCAGAGAAGCTGCAGGGATTCCTCTGGCCTAGATATTCTCCTGCCCCTGCAGAAGCCCAAATGGGGCATATATATAAAATTTATATCCCACATTCTGGTTGGCTTCTCACAGCCACCCTGTGCGGCTAACAGCATATATGAAAACACAACAAAACATCAAACTTAAAAAACAGAATACGTATCCTATACAGGCTACAAAGAAACCAACACAATAACAGCAGCAGCAGTAATAAACCATTTAGTTATACCCAAATTAAAATAACCACTAAAGCCAAATAAAACATTTCCTTTTCTGTCTACCTTTTATCTCTGCCAACCCGGAGCTCTTGCCCTGTAACCTTCCTCCTTTTCTTGCCAGGGGAGTTTCCTCACCACCAACATCTCCCCACGTCCCCATCTCCATTCCCTGGAACTCACCCGATCTCTCTGAGGGTCCTGGGAGAGAACAGTCAGAGGTTGTGGGAGACAGCCTGACCAGGTCAACCGTCCATCTTCCTCCTTCCATCCTCGCTCGGTTTCCGGAAGCAGCCTCTTTTATCCTTGCTGAGGAGCTCAGAAAGCATTTTCCTGGGATGGAAAAAGAAGCAAAGGGAGTCTCAGAGGCCCTGCAGGGATTCTCCTGCCCTAGATATTCTCTTGCCCCTGGAGAAGCTCAAATGGGGCATCCCCTCTGCAAAGATCCCCAACATGTTTTTGTGATTCCAAATTAATCTGTCTCTTTCTCTATCTTTTCTTAAGGTGGGCATAGTACGCTCAGGAGTGACCTGAAAGTAGATCCCATTGAACTCAGTGGAGCTTACTTATGAGTAAATCTGCAATGGACTGCTGTGCATATTCTCCCTCTTCTGACACCCGGAAACACATTGGTCCTCTTCCCCTCCCTTCCTCCAGTCAATACCTTCTTACCTTTTCTTACCCCTGTGTCTTTTCTGCTCAATTGGGGGAGGGGTTCCCTCCCCACATCCATTCATTTCTCCTCCTTCCTCCCCCAAACCCCCTGTAACTCATCTGACCTCCCCAAGCCACAGGTGGTGCTGGAGGTGGGGAGCGCCAGCCTCAGGTCATTTCTAGGATCACAGATCCCGCCTCTTTGAAACTATTTTGCAGAACTCTGAGGTTTAGACAAGCTGCAGGTTCCTCAGAGGGAGGCAGAAGCAAAGGGAGCCTGAAGGGATTTTCCTTGTTTCCACTCTCTATCCCTCCATGCCCCCATCTCCACTGCCTGGAACTCACCAGATCTCTCTGAGGGTCCTGGGAGAGAACAGTCAGAGGTAGCGGGAGACAGCTTGACCAGGTCAACCGTCCATCTTCCTCCTTCCATCCTCTCTAGGTTTGCAGGACCACCCTCAGTCAACCTACCCGAGGAGCTCAGAAGTTGCAGGTTCCTGGGTGGGAGGGACGAAGAAGCAAAGGGGGCCTCAGAGGCCCTGCAGGTATTTTTCCGCCCAAGGTATGTTGTTGGCGAATGATAAGCCTGCCTAGGTGTGGAGCTCCCGCTTGTATTAAAGAGAAGTGCCCCCCTCCTAAGTGCCCCCACCATGCCAGGAAAGTGGATCTGAAAGAGACTCTTCCTCCCACCACCATTAAAAATATCCCTTTCCTTTCCTCTCTGCCAGCCTGGAGCTGTGACAGGGCTGCCTCCCTCTATTCCTCCTCCTCCCCCAACCCCACATTAGGGGAAGGGGCTGTAGCTCAAGGGACAGAGCATCTCCTCAGCAGGCAGAAAGCCCCCTCACTACCCAGCATCGACCGCTCTTTCTCCAAAATATCCATGCCTCCCTCCTCCTCCTCCTCCGAGCCATCCTGCCTCCTTTCCTTTGGGGGGGGGGGGTTTCCTACTCCACCCCACAACTGCCCCTCCCTTCTTGCCTTGCTCTCCTCCTGGAGCGTCCCTGCAGCCCTCGGGGCCCTTTGCTCTTTCGGGGCTCAATTGTGGGTTGCAACACCATGCATGCTCCTCTCCCGGAGGGCTTCTCTCCTGCAAAGCAGCTGCTCTGACACGGAAGCCCCCCACCTCCCCAAAACACCCCCCTTTTCCTACCTTGCAAAATGCAGTCTTCCGCTCTCCCGAATCTCCTCCCTCGCACGTGTGACAAAGGGAGGAGGGAAGTGACACTCTCTCCCTCCCCCAGGAAATCCTCTGTAGTAATATCAGCGCAGGGACACTGGCAAGGAGGGGGGCGCTTTGTGGGGTCCCGTAGGCAGAACCCGCAATGTCCCCAGCACCATACAGTTCGGGGGGTGGGGTGGGAGAGACACTGGCTCTTCAAGGGTTAAAGGCAGAGATTATATTACGACAGAGGACTTCCTGGGGGAGGGGGGAAGCGTCACTTCCTCCTCCGTTGGTCACATTTGAAAAGCTGCGAGGGAGGAGATTCTGCCTTTTGCAAGGTAGGGAAAAGAGGGAGATTTTTTTTTCGGGGGGGGGGTGCTCCCATCTCAGAGCAGCTCCTTTGCAGGAGAGGGCAGTTTTGCAAAGGGAGGGAGGGAGCATCCGTGGGGCTGCACCCCCAATTCAACCCCGAAAGAGCTGCGATGAGTGCAAAAGGCTTTAAGGGGTGCAGGGGCGCCCTAGGAAGAGAGCAAGGCAAGAAGACAAGGCGGGGAAAGAGGCAGTTTTAGGGTGGGGCAGGATGAAACCCCCCAAAGGAAAGGAGGCAGGATGACTCGGAAGAGGAGGAGGGAGGCATTGGTGTTTTGGAAAAATAAGGGTAAAGAGGGCAGGATCAGCTGGAAACTCATTTCAACACTACAGTACACGGCATGGATCATTTTTTTCTTCATGCCTTTGGGGTTCAGGAGGAAGGCACCCAAGAGGGCACAGTCTCTCTGTATAGTAATCAGCCTTAGGAAGGTATCATGTTGTTGGGAGATATGAAGGAGGGAAGAATTTAAGGATGGGAAGAGGAGAACCATTAGCTGTAAAATGAACTTATGCAGCAGAACTGGGGGCTCCAAGAGCAGTGAGCTGCCTTCAAATAGCCTTGCTCCCCCTGAGCAAGGGGTTTTCAGGCGCAGAGTCTCAGCCCTGCCTGGGGACTGAATCTTGGGATTTCTGGCTGCTGAGGAGATGCTCTGCCCTCGAACTACAGCCCCGTCCCCTAAAGTGGCGTTGCAGGACAAGGAGGAACAGAGGGAGGCAGCCGTGTCACAGCCCCAGGCTGGCAAAAAGGGAAAGGGATGTTTTTAACGGAGGTGGGAAGAAGATCCTCTTTCAGGCATGACTCTACTTTCCTCGCCTGGTGGGGTCCAGGAGGAAGGTGCCCCTCTTTTTCAAGGAAAGTGGGAGCTCCACACCTAGGCTGGGTTATCATTCACCAGCAAAATGCCGGCAGGGGCTCTGAGGTTCCCTTTGCTTCTTCCTCCCTCCCAGGAACCTACAGCTTCTGAGCTCTTCAGAAAGGATGGAAGAGGCTGATCCTGCAAACCGAGCGAGCATGGAAGGAGGAAGATGGACCGTTGACCTAGTCAGGCTGCCTCCTGCATCCCTCCCCACAACTTCTGACCGTTCTCTTCCAGGACCCTCAGAGAGATCTGGTGAGTTCCAGGAAATGGAGATGGGGACATGGAGGGATGTTGGCAGTGGGAAAGCAATCTGGCAAGAAAAGGGCCAGAGCTCTGGGCTGTGAGAGATAAAAGATACCACACTGCTGAGAACCTGTTTTGCTTATGCTTTCAAATTGGGTTTGTTTGTTTTTTAGTGATTAAACTGCTTTTAACTGTTTTAATAATAATAATAATTTATTATTTATACCCCGCCATCTGGCCGGGTTCCCCCAGCCACTCTGGGCGGCTTCCAACAAAACATTAAAATACAGAAATCAAACATTAAAAGCTTCCCTAAACAGGGCTGCCTTGAGATGCCTTCTAAAGGTCTGGTAATTGTTGTTCTTTTTGACCTCTGGTGGGAGGGCATTCCACAGGGTGGGTGCCACTACCGAGAAGGCCCTCAGCCTGGTTCCCTGTAACTTGGCTTCTCGTAGCGAGGGAACCGCCAGAAGGCCCTCGGTGCTGGACCTCAGTGTCCGGGCAGAACGATGGGGGTGGAGACGCTCCTTCAGGTGTACTGGACCAAGGCCGTTTAGGGCTTTAAAGGTCAACACCAACACTTTGAATTGTGCTCGGAAACGTACTGGGAGCCAATGTAGGTTTTCAGGACCGGTGTTATGTGGTCTCGGCGGCCGCTCGGTCACCAGTCTAGCTGCCGCATTCTGGGTTAGTTGTAGTTTCCGGGTCACAGTTACCCCATTCAGGACTAGGGAGTCCTCCACGCCTGCCCGCCTCCTATCCCCCAAGAACAGTACTTCTGTCTTGTCGGGATTCAACCTCAATCTGTTAGCCGCCATCCATCCTCCAACCGCCTCCAGGCACTCACACAGGACCTTCACCGCCTTCACTAGTTCTGATTTGAAAGAGAGGTAGAGCTGGGTATCATCCGCATACTGATGAACACCCAGCCCAAACTCCCTGATGATCTCTCCCAGCGGCTGCATGTAGATGTTAAAAAGCATAGGGGAGAGGACAGAACCCTGAGGCACCCCACAAGTGAGAGTGTTTTTATAAGGGCGTTTTGTGGGATGTGCCTGGGAGAGGAATAGCAGGGGAAGGCCCAATTTCATTGGTTCTAGGTAGGCGGAGGTATGGTGTGGGAGGAGGGGCAGGCTGGGTAAGAGGCACACGGCACAGGTGGTTATATATCAGCCAGCCCTCGGGTCTGCAACTGCGCTGTTGAACACCAGGTTGGCCCAGAATAAATCTCCCTCATCCATTATCTGAGTATGGATGAGGAGGCTGATCTGGCCTGTATCACTGAAACCTGGGTGGGTGAAGAGGGTGGAGTTGGTCTCACCCAGCTGTGCCCACTCAGTGCAGCATCAGGCCAGGCTCAAGGGTTGGGGAGGGGGAGTTGCTGTGGTCTATAGAGGTTCTCTATCTCCAGGCTCTCTGTTCAGTTGGAGGAGCGGCACATCTAGAGACTGTGTTCCTGGCATTGGGCAATCGGGACAGATCAGGGATTCTGCTGGTTTACCGCCCGCCTCGCTGCCCAGCAGTCTCTCTGCCTGAACTGACAGAGCTGGTTCCAGTCCTACTTGGATGGTCATTCCCAGAGGATGTTGCCTAGGGAATGCTTTTCAGCCCCGTGGAACCGTCAGTGTAGGGTTCCACAGGGATCAGTCCTATCCCCTACGTTGTTTATCATCTACAACGTAGATTGAGAGCCAGCGTGGTGTAGTGGTTAAGAGCGGTAGACTTGTAATCTGGGGAACCGGGTTCGCGTCTCCGCTCCTCCACATGCAGCTGCTGGGGGACCTTGGGCTAGTCACACTTCTCTGAAGTCTCTTAGCCCCACCCACCTCACAGAGTGTTTGTTGTGGGGGAGGAGGGGGAAGGAGAATGGTAGCTGCTTTGAGACTCCTTTGGGTAGTGATAAAGCGGGATATCAAATCCAAACTCTTCTTCTTCTTCTTCTACATGAAACGGCTGGGTGGGTAACTGGGCCCCTGGTAGCAAGTCGATTTTGCAGTCGTAAGGCCTGTGGGTCTTAAAGGAACTACCTTGACTCCCAGTATGTTTCCAAGTGCAATTCAAACGGTTGGTGCTGACCTTTAAAGCCCTAAACGGCATGGCCCTGTAGACCCAAAGGAGCATCACCACCCCCATCGCTCAACCCCAGACACTGAGGTCCAGCTCCCAGGGTCTTCTGCTGGTTCCCTCACTGCGAGAAGGGAAGTTACAGGGAACCAGACAAAAGGCCTTCTCAGGAGCGACGCTGTCCCTATGGAACGCCCTCCCTTCAGGTGTCAAGGAGATAAAGAACAACATAACCTTTAGAAGACAGAAGGCAGCCCTGTACCAGGACGTTTGTAATTTTTGATGTTTTACAATGTTATAAATATGCTGTAAGCCGCCCAGAGTGACTGCAGAAACCCAGCCAGATGTGTGGGATATGAATATTATTATTATTAATCATCATCATCATCATCATGTTACAGAAAGTAACATTTTGTATAAAAGAAGAGGAAATAGAATAAAACCCTCGAGTGCATGAGGGAAAAGGTTAAGAGGAGCAATAGGGGGGAGGCTCGGTTTACCCCAGACCATCCCTGTTAGTTCTTGCAATAAGTGAGAGGAAGAATAAATAAGACGGAAACAAGGGTCTTTCGTCGCAGCAGCCCTGTACCAGGACATTTGTAATGTTTGATGTTTTACGATGTTATAAATATGCTGTAAGCCGCCCAGAGTGACTGCAGAAACCAGCCAGATGTACGGGATATGAATATTATTTATCATCATTATCATCATCATATGCTACAGAAAGTATCACTAGGATTGTAATTGGGATTACACTTTTAATTGTAATCTTCCCTTAATTTTAGCAGGTGATGAACAGGACAGTCCTCGTTCTTGGGGCTCATCAGAAAGAACCAAGCATGAAGTCAAAGGAAGGACCTTTCAAGATCAAGAGGAATCAGGATCACAGGTGAAAAGCCTAGAAGAAAATGGGAGAAATACAGGCCTTCTAAAGCAGACTGATAATTGCCATCAAATCCCCATCCAGAAAAAACATCACAAGGGGAAGAGCACAAATGATAGCCCTTCATGTGGTAAACCATTCAAATCTAGCTTCAACTCACACTGCAGAATCCACACAGAGGAAACACCATGTAAATGCTTGGTGTGTGGAGAGAACTTCAGTGACAGCTCAGGTCTAAAATCACATAAAAGAATTCATGCAAGACAGGAATCCTACAAATGCCTAGAATGTGGAAAGAGTTTCAGTGACTACTCATACCTTAGTCAGCATCAGGAAATCCACAGCGGGGTGGACCCATATACCTGTTTTGAGTGTGGAAGAAGCTTCATTTCCAGATCAGGCCTTGTATATCATCAAAAAAGTCACACAGGGGAGAAACCATATACCTGTTTTGACTGTGGAAAGAGCTTCACTTACAGATCAGTCCTTGTATATCATCAAAAAAGTCACACAAGGGGGAAACCATATACCTGTTTTGACTGTGGAAAGAGCTTCCATCAAAACCAAGGTCTTCTTGTTCATCAAAAAATCCACACAGGGGAGAAGCCGTATAAATGTTTAGAGTGCGGAATGAGCTTCTCTGAAGGCTCAAAACTTAAATCTCATCAAAGAATGCACACAGGAGAAAAACCTTATAAATGTTCAGAGTGTGGAAGAAACTTTGCTCACAGTGCTAGCCTTACTTCACATAAGAGAACCCACACAGGGGAAAAACCATATAAATGCTTGGAATGTGGAAAGAGCTTCAGTCAGAGTTCTCACCTTAGTTCACATAAGAAAACTCACACTGGTGAGAAGCCATATGAATGTTTGGAGTGTGGAAAGAGATTCAGTCAGAGTTCACACCTTACTGTGCATATGCGATTCCATACAGGAGAAAAACCATATAAGTGTGTGACGTGTGGAAAGAGTTTCTGTACTAACACAGAACTTACTTACCATCGCAGGATCCATACAGGGGAGAAGCCATATAAGTGCTTTGAGTGTGGTAAAACCTTCAGCCAGAGTTCAAGCCTTAGTACGCATCGAAAAATTCACAGTGGGGAGAAACTGCATGCATGTTTTGAGTGTGGGAAGAGCTTCACTACGAACATCAAGCTTTTAAATCATCAAAAAACTCACACAGGGGAGAAACCGTATACCTGTTTTGAGTGTGGAAAAAGCTTCACTCGCAGCACAAGCCTTACATCGCATCTAAAAATTCACACAGGGGAGAAACCGTATACCTGTTTTGAGTGTGGAAAAAGCTTTGCTCGCAGCACAAGCCTTACATCGCATCTAAAAATTCACACAGGGGAGAAACCGTATACCTGTTCTGAATGTGGAAAAAGCTTTGCTCATGGATATCACCTTACTTCACATAAGAGAATCCACACACGGGAGAAGCCATAAATGCTTGGAATGTGGAAAGAGCTACTTACTGTGCATGAACTTATTCATAAAGGAAACAACCAGTTAATTGTTTGACATGTGGAAAGAGTTTCTGTACTAGCACATAACTTACTTACCATCACAGGATCCAAATAAGTGCCTTGTGTGTGGGAACCCCCCCCCCCAGAAGCAAAAAATAAGCTTAAAAATAAGCGAGGCAAAAGCGGCTCCCCGTCCTCCTCCCCGCTCCCTCCCTGGCTGTCTTTTCGGCAAAGCCTCTCAAAGGGGAGGAGTTGTGACCGGGAGCCGGTTCCCTGTGTTGGCAAGGGGGCTATCGGCTCCTGGCCTAACCGTCCCAGCTGCCACACCCTGCCTACTGCACCCAGCCAATAGGACTGGCTCTGGGGCGGGGTTTACCCTGTTTCTCATATTTTAAGACATACCCATAAAATAAGCCATAGCAGGATTTTTAAGCATTCAAGGAATATAAGCCATACCCCGAAAATAAGACATAGTGATAGGCGCAGCAGCAATGCCGGCCGCGGCAGGAGGAGGAAAAAAAATAAGACATCCCTTGAAAATAAGCCATAGTGTGTATTTTTGAGAAAAAAATAAATATAAGACATGTCTTATAATATGAGAAACACGGTAGTTGCAGTGAAACAGCCGCGGCAGCCCTGAGTCATCCTTCCTTATTGCCTCCAGTCCTCCTTCGCTCAGCTGACTACCTTGAGCTTTGAGCCGGCAGCACCTCGCTGCTCGCCCCTTTCGGCTTTTCCTGGCTTGTCCATGGCTTGTCCACAGAAGCGGAATAGGTTCCTTCTCCCTGGGAGTGGTAACGTTCGGGGATCAGGGCTTGTACCTGTGGGGGGGGGGTCTTGTTTCAGAGGTTTTTTTCTTTGCTGATTACTTCCTAGTTGTCTTTGTGGGAGTGGGGCTTTCCCCCCCCATCTTCGGCCAGTGAAGGTCAGCCTAGCTCCTTGAGGCAAGTAGTTAGCTTTATTGTGACTTTATCTTGTCCTCTTGCCCAGCCACCTAAATTGTTCTTAATAGTTATCATTGTCTGAGCCTGCAGCATCAATTGCCCATTGTTCTCGTCGCCTAGCAACCAGTGTTTCAGAGGGATTTCTCATGGAATCTGTGAGTGTGGTTGGGAGAGCCCTTATACAGTTCTTACGAGCCTTTTAAAGACCAGAAACTTCTGCACTGTAGCCAATGCCAATTAAACTGCTTTTTATCGTATCTTAAGTTCTATCTTAAATGGTGTGACTCACCCTGGGGACTGTTCCAGGAGTTTTAAAACTGCACAGGCTACTGGCTAGTCAAAGCTACTCCTTTAACAGAGCATGCAGTAGAGAACACTTTCTCTCCCACATTCCTTATGCACTAAGCAAAAAAAAAAGGGGGGGGACAATAAAATTAGGTCCCTTTTCACTAGATCACCATAAATTCAAACCTTGAGGAAAAAGAAAAGAAAAAAGACACAAGGTGCAAAATTGGTTATGAGGGAGAGAAAGGGACTCGGCTGCACCAAGAGTCAGGCCTTTGTGATCTTGGTGTGTGTGTGATGATTTCAGACCTAATTCGTGCATTCTGCTAACACAAAAGTTCTTGCAGCTCCTACCGTGTTTCCCCCTTTTTAAGCCGTAGTCATAATATAAGCCAGGGCAGGATTTTTAAACTTTGTAAAATTTAAGACATACCCCGAAAATAAGCCATAGGTCTACCTGCAGGGTCGGCGCCCAGCAGCGCCGCGCAGAGTGCTGGATCGAGGAGCCTGTCTGCAGGGTCAGCGTCCAGCAGCGCCGTGCTGGATTGAGGAGGTGGTGTTCCGTGTGGCACTGCTGGGCGCCAACCCTGCAGGCCACTTCCTCAATCCGGTGCTCAGCGCAGCGCTGATCGGCGCCGACCCGGCAGGCCGCCGGATCCACTCTGCTGTAAAAAGCACAATAGCAATGGCGGCGGCAGCAGGAGCAATTAAAGGAAAGCTGAAGAACCCGAGTGAAAACGAGGAAGAAAGTATTTAGACGAACTGGATGAAAAGAGAGCAAAAGCGGCCGCCGCCCACGCCATTTCCCCGCTTTGATTTTTTTCAAGGTGATCAAACGAAGCAATGCGGGAGCCTGATTGGCCTTGGATCGAGGCAGACCGCAGGGAAACCGCAGGGGGGGGGAGCCGGGAAGCGGCACTCAGCGTCCGGCTGCAACTCTGCACCTACAGAAGCGAGGTTTCTGCAAGGCATCCAACATGGAAGGGCGAGTAGGGAGGCTGGAGGAGATGGGGGCGAGGATCGTGGCCCTGGTGCAGAGCGCACGTCGCCGGCACGCTGGGTCCTTTCCCTTTGGTGAGTGCCGGCCGGCGGCTCCCGGGCCCAAGGTTCTGCCCAGCGCCGGGGCTCCTGAGAAGCCTTGCGAGGGAGGAAAGGAGATGAAGCCGAAGCCACTTCCCCCGCCTCCTCCTCCCCCGCCTCCTCCTCCTCCTCCCCCGCCTCCTCCTCCTCCCCCTTTGCCATCGCTGCCTCTTCTCCTCGCTGCAGCGTCTCCCGCTCCCGGGTCCCGCACACTGAAGTGCGGGCGGATGGAGGTTCACTCTGCACAGGATTGGGCTGCCCTATTGCCTTTAACCCTCTTGCGGGGCTGGAGGGAGGAAGCAATGCACAAAAGGAGGCGCAGGCGTTTGATCCAACTGTGCGCTTTGGTTTGGGGATCTGCCGTTTGGGTCAGTTAACTTTCGTCCCCTCGCTCGCGCACAGTGCCATCCTGCGCATTCAGTGGCGCACTTTACCCCCAGGGGAAATGTGTGTGGCGGCAGCAGCAGCAGGATCACAGCCGAAAGCTGGTCCCTGGCTGTCAGAGCCCCGCTGAACTCCACGGGGCTTTCTTCTGAGTTAGGAGCCATAGGATCGCGCTGCAAGTGGCTGGGACTCTGCAGCCTCCTCTGTTGTGCATTTAGAAGGAAACGCAGCAGCAGAAGCGGCACGTCTTTATTTTTGGGGGCCATCTGATCCGGGCGTTTTTTTTTTTTAAATAAATCGAATAAATGTAGATTGCTGTACCATAGTTAATAAAAAATAAGACATCCCCTGAAAATAAGCCATAGTGTGTTTTTTTTAGGAAAAATAAATATAAGATGGTGTCTTAAAAAGGGGGAAACACGGTAAGTGATCTTTCAAGGCAGAAGGAACACACTCAGTTTTTTTCCACCTTCTCACCTGCCTTCATTAAGACATACCCTTTTTTGTTGTTGTTGTCGTTTAGTCGTGTCCGACTCTTCGTGACCCCATGGACCAGAGCACGCCAGGCACTCCTGTCCTCCACTGCCTCCCGCAGTTTGGTCAAACTCATGTTCGTAGCTTCGAGAACACTGTCCAACCACCTCGTCCTCTGTCGTCCCCTTCTCCTAGTGCCCTCAATCTTTTCCAACATCAGGGTCTTTTCCAGAGAGTCTTCTCTTAAGTATTGGAGCCTCAGCTTCACGGTCTGTCCTTCCAGTGAGCACTCAGGGCTGATTTCCTTCAGAATGGATAGGTTTGATCTTCTTGCAGTCCATGGGACTTTCAAGAGTCTCCTCCAGCACCAGAATTCAAAAGCATAAATTCTTCGGAGATCAGCCTTCTTTAGGGTCCAGCCATACCCTTTACAATCCCAATTGAACAGCAGGGGACATTATGAGCTAACTGAGAAGTGTCCCCCCCTTGTTAACATGTGTTTCTCCCCTCCATCACTGAGCACCAGAGTGCTGCATGTAGATCATCATTTCATCAAATTTGTACAGCAAAAAGGGTTGTTGTTTTTGAACGCTTTAAGAATAAATAAACAAAGCCCTGGGAAACTGAAGTAAGAAGATAGAGAAATTGGATAACAAATCCCCCTCCCCCAGAATGTATCTAAACTGCACCTCGTGACTACATAAACATCAGTATCAAGAAATTTCCCAAATGGGTTTGGGGAGCTGTGAATTCTGAAGCAAACTTAAGACATGTTTATCAATTCAAAGGTATGGATATAGATCACTCAAAACCACAAAAGGGGGGGGGGTGTATCCTGCAACTAAAACAACTCTGATGTAGATTTATTTTGTTATAAAAATGCACACACCATGGTTTTGTTTCTGTTGGTTATTTCACATTTGCCTTTCCTTGTTATTTGTATGCATGAAGACAACCCTCAATACCAACTTTTCAGATGGAAATAATATGTATCTGTCTTCTGCACACCTTTGCTGAGTATTTTAATAATAGTATCCTTCAGATTATAACAGGCGGTAAACTTTAAATCCACTCTCCACAGCCTTTCCCACTGCTCCATGAGGACATTGTATCCAAAATCTTGGGCCCATTTCACCATTAATGATTTGGTTTGCTCTTCTATGAGATCCCACTCCAGCAACAGGTCATATACACGTGAAATGTGTTTTCCATCTTTATTTAGCAATGCTTTTTCAAATTTGGATTTTTCTTTAGCAATTCCCAATTTTTTATCTTCATTAAATCTCTGTTTAATTTGGAAAAATTGAAGCCAATCCGAGAGGTATTTTTTAATTTCATCATATTCTTTTAATTTTAATTCATTTTGCTTAATTTCCAATAAATCATGGTAGGTGGCTATCTTTTCATCCATATTTAGTTTTTTAACTTATTATATTTATCGGTGATGTCCATAGGGGGATCTTTGTTTCTAAAATTCCTTTATATTTTGACCAAATTGTATACAAATATTTTCTTATTAGATGGTTTAAGAAACCCCTATGGACTTTAACCTTCTCATGTAGCAGATAGGAATGCCATCCAAAACGGTTTTCCACTCCTTCCAGGTTTAGAAGTTCTGGATTCTCCAAAGTTATCCATTCTTTTACCCACACCAATCCAGCTGCTGTGTGGTATAACTCCAGGTTAGGGAGTGCGAAACCTCTTCTTTCTTTTTTATCCGTAAGAAGCTGGTATTTAATACATGGTCTTTTACTATTCCATATAAATTTAGTTATATCTTTTCGCCATTCGGCAAAGCATTTCATTCCCCCCAATATTGGTAATACTTGAAACAAGTACATTAGCTTTGGAAGTATATTCATTTTTACCACTGATATTCTGCCCCATAGTGATAGGTGTAATTTACTCCACTGCTCCATATCTTTTTTTATTTCGTTCCAAGCTTTTTTGTAGTTATCTTCATATAGGTTTAGGCTCTTTGCTGTTATCCAAACCCCTAAATACTTTACCTCCCTTCTTATTTATGAAGGAAAACATCTGAAGGAAAACATCTTAAAAATGATGTACAGGTGGTACCAAACACCAGAAAAATTAGCCAAAATGCACAAGAATCAATCAGATAGGTGCTGGAGGTGTGGTGCAGAAATAGGAACACAAATACATATGTGGTGGAAATGTCCAAAGATGTGTAAATCTTGGCGTGAGATTTATGAAGAACTAAAGAAAATGATAAAAACCACATTTAAAAAGAAACCAGAAGTGTTCCTCCTAAACATAATTCCAGAGGACATTAAAAGTGCCAACAGAACGCTGCTAATGTATGGAATAGTATCGGCAAGAGTACTAGTCGCGAGAAACTGGAAAAGCTGTAACACACCCAGCATACCTGAGTGGCAACTTTTAATGAAAGAATATGCACAGCTAGCAAAATTTACGGGAAGAATTAGAGGGCAGACAAAACAGAAAATAAAAAAGGAATGGATGATTTTTGATGATTATATAGTGAATAACTAGAGATCCAAAATCTAATCGGCAGAATACAACTGAACCCAATACAAATTAAAGAATAGATGATGTAAATAGGTTAAGAATTGTGTGATATAATAAGGTCAAAGTTTACAAACTACAGAGAGGTAAACTGGAAGTCAAAATGAAAGAGGTGTAATTGATGTGCATTTAAAGATTTTCTTTGTTTTTGTCCAATATTTCATGTGTTGGTTTTTGTGTGTGTGTGTTTTGTGTGTTCTTCCCCCCCCCCCTTGCATTCTTTTTTTTCTGTAAAAGAAATATGTGGATGAAGAACGTTTGTGTTTGTAATTATAACAGAACCATTCACAGAGTTGGAAGGGAACCACCAGGGTCATCTAGTCCAACCCCCTCCAATGCAGGAATCTTTTGCACAACATGGGGCTTGGAACCACAACCCTGAGATTAAGAGTGTAAGCGTGGTGTCGGCTCCCTTAAAAAAGGTCAACAACTCTGGGGAACCTTTCATAAAAAGGTCAACAACCTTGGGGTTCCCCCCCCCCTTAAAAAAGGTCAACAAGTCTGGGAAAGGGCAGGCGCCGGAGGGATCATCGGATATGCTTAAGATGGCCCTGGGTGCCAATGCGGGGAGGGCGCTGCAAGAAGGGGGCTCCATCGCCACCTAGGTGGAAAATTCACCACTGCATCGGGCCAACGGGGAACTGACTTGGAGCAGCCATCCTCCTGAACCATGGCTCCCCCCCCCCCCCGCATTTTGAGCCTGGGTACGCCCATGGGCGAATGTCCTCCTGCTTTGCACTCTTTATAAAGATTTGAAGAGTGAGGTTATCACTCCTATTCGATTGTCCATTCCAGGTTGCCCAGCCACTGTCACAGTGTCCTTTCTCTCAGCAGACCAAGATGAGCTGGTGACAGCAAAGGTTGCAAGGTTTTTAGCTGGGGCAATTAGAATAAGATCCACGATTTGACTATTGATTCAAAACCCCAAACTGTATTTTATATAATTGACTTTTTTATCTTTATTCTTTGTATATCGTACTGTTGGTTTTATTGCCATGGCCGGTGGCTGATGCAAATAAAGATTCATTCATGAAGCTGAACACTTCCGTAGTCAAACATTTTGGATCCCAAATGATGAAAACGCAGAATTAAGTGTTGCAGTTTTCAAACAATTTTCGGAAGCCAAACGTCCAGCGGGGAGACAAGCGGCTTCCGATTGCAAGACCCAATTGGAAGCCGCACCTTGGAAGTCAAATGTTTTGGAAGTAAAATGTCCTTCCGGAACGGATTGCATTCGACTTCCGAGGTACCACTGTAATTAAACAAAATTTTAGCAATTTGGAAATAATTTGTATAATCAGAGCAAGTGAGGTTAATCCTGTTTAATCTCTCTATCTTCAAAGGGAGAGTGTGATACTACCATAAATTACCGCATAATTATTTCTGTACTGTCTAGTGCAAATTTATGAGCACAGATGCAAATTTAGAAGCCATTACTATGATTTAAATAAAAATATATTTAGCTTCCGTTAAACCATGGGTAGGCAAACTAAGGCCCAGAGGCCGGATCTGGCCCAATCACCTTCTAAATCCGGCCCGCGGATGGTCCAGGAATCTGCATGTTTTTACATGAGTAGAATGTGTGTTTTATTTAAAATGCATCTCTGGGTTATTTGTGGGGCATAGGAATTTGTTCATTTTTTCCTCAAAATATAGTCGTCCCCCCACAAGGTCTTAGGGACAGTGGACTGACCCCTGCTGAAAAAGTTTGCTGACCCCTGTGTAAACAGTTGAAGAAAGTTTTCTTTCAACTAGCTTTTCAAGCCAGATGGAAATTTATCTAATTTAGATGTTCTTTTTCCCTATTCTATTTTATACCATATGTGGCTGCTTTGCATTATTTTTTTAAAAAAAACGTTATCTTGTTTCACCATATTGTAAATTGCCCTGTGGTGATATATTCAGGTTGAAATATAAATAAAGGAATGGATGAATATACAGTAGGTCTCATCATAATGCAGCGGACAGGAGACTCGTCTCTTTGAATCAGACTGTGATCCAGTTGCTCATTGTTGATGGGCAACTTCACAGCCCAGCAGACGCAGAAGATGAGGAGGGGACACCACTAAGAAAGCTGTATCTCTCTCTCTAAGGGTCACAGTTGATCTCTACCAGGAGCCTCACAAACTAGATTTCTCTCAGAAATGGGCCATTTCTGCTCCCCCTCGCCCTCTTCAGCTACTGGCATTCAGAGACATCCTGTCAGTCATATTATCCATCACATCTGTGCTTGGATTTGAAGAAACATTTCCAATTTATATACTTATTTCCTTCCAATCCAGTTCAGCCGCCTCCCTCCCAAGATCTTCCTTCCAAAACCTCTCCTTCTCTCAGCCACCCTTTCACTGGCTGTCCCATTTACTCTTTCCACCTCCTGCTGCTGGCTCTCCAACGGGACCCTATTTTGGACAGAGGTCACTTGGCAACTGCGCTCCAGGCTCTGGTCATTTCCAGGCTGGGTTACTGCAATGTCTTCTATTTGGAACTTCCCTGAAAGACGACTCAGGAACGTTCATGGGTCCAGATTACTGGCTGGGGTTCCATCTCCCTCTGATATAAATCCTGAGACCTTGTTAAACCACGTGGACCACAGAACAACTTCTGGGTAAATGGTGAATGTCATATCAGCAGATTCCTTGAGACCACGAGGCCTTCCTTCAGATACACTTGCCTGCCCTCCTTCCTCTCTCCCCATATTCACACACAGGAACACAGGGATTGTTTATTGTGAATTTATTCCTTTATCCATTAACGTCTATAGTATCTGTATTTTTGTACTTTTTATTATTCTGCACCCTCGTGATAGCAGGTGTATGATTTCTCCCATGTGAATTCTTGTATGAATTCCATGACGTTTAGCAACATCGGTGCCCTAATTAAAGTGCTTTCCTCATTACTAGCATCTAAATATTTTTCTCCTCTTGATTCACTTATGCAAAATGAGTTGTGAAATCTGACCAAATATATTCCACATTCCAAGTATACATACAGTTTATCCCATGTGAGTTCTTTTATGAGAAGTAAGTGTAGATCCATGTGCAAATCTCTTTCCACACTCAAAGCACTTATATGGTTTCTCCCCTGTGTGAATTCTTTGATGAGATGTAAGGCTTGAGCTGTGAATGAAGCTCTTCCCACACTCAAAACATGCATACTGCTTGTCCCCTCTGTGAGTTTTTTGATGAGATGCAAGGGTTGCGCTTTGAGTGAAGCTCTTTCCACACTCAAAACATTCATACGGTTTTTCACCTCTGTGGATTTTTTGATGTATACTAAGGCTTGTACCCTGGCTGAAGCTCTTTCCACATTCAAAGCACTTATATGGCTTCTCTCCTGTATGGATTCTGCGATGGCAAACAAGGTATGTGCAGTTACTAAAGCTCTTTCCACATGTCACACATTTATATGGTTTTTTTCCTGTGTGGATTCGCTCATGCACAGTTAGGTGTGAACTCTGAGTGAAGCTCTTCCCACACTCAAAGCATTTATACGGCTTCTCACCACTGTGAGTTCTCTTATGTGAACTAAGGTGTGAACTCTGGCTGAAGCTCTTTCCACAATCCAAGCATTTATATGGTTTCTCCCCTGTGTGGGTTCTCTTATGTGAAGTAAGGCTAGCACTGTGAGCAAAGCTCCTTCCACACTCTGAACATTTATATGATTTCTCTCCGGTGTGAATTCTTAGATGAGATGTAAGGCTCAAGCTGTGAGCAAAGCTCATTCCGCACTCCAAACATTTATATGGCTTCTCCCCTGTGTGGATTTTTTGATGGCATGTAAGGCTTGAGCTGTGACGGAAGGTCTTTCCACAGTCAAAACAGGTATACGGTTTCTCCTCTGTGTGAATTTTATGATGTTGTGTAAGGTTTCTGTTGCAACTGAATCTCTTCCCACACTCAAAACAGGCATACGGTTTCTCCTCAGAGTGGACTTTGTGATGTCTTTTAAGGTTTGAGTGGTGATTGAAACCCTTTCCACATTGTAAGCATTTGTATGATTCCTGTCCGGCGTGAATTCTTTCATGTGATTTTAGGCCTGAGCTGTCACTGAAGCTCTTTCCACACACCAAGCATTTACATGGTTTCTCCTCTGTGTGGATTATGCAGTGTGAGTTGAAGCTAGATTTACTTTCTGATGAGACCAGAGTACGATGACTGTCCTGTTCATCACCTGCTTAAGTTAAGGGAAAATCACAATTAAAAATGTAATGCAAATCACAATCCTAGTGAGACTTTCTGTAACAAATGATCATGATTTTATTAGTTATTTCCCACCCATCTGGCTGGGTTTCCCCAGCCACAAGGGGCAGCTTACAGCATTTATGAAGGTAAAGGTAAAGGACCCCTGGATGGTTACGTCCAGTCAAAGGTGACTATGGGGTTGCGGTGCTCATCTCGCTTTCAGGATGAGGGAACCACTGTTTGTCCACAGACAGCTTTATGTACTCGCACTGGTGCGTTTTCGAACTGCTAGGTTGGCAGGAGCTGGGAGAGATTTGAACTGCTGCCCTTCCGATCAGCAAGCCCTAGAGGCTCTTAACCTAAAACTGTTCTTAACTTGAGACACCACACTTTAGCTAACAGGGCCTCCCACTGCCGCCACCACACAATTTCCCTTCTCATCCTGAAGCAAAATTCTTAACCCGAGGTACTATTTCTGGGTTAGTGGAGTCTGTAGCCTGAAGCATCTGTAACCAAAACTGTCTTCTAACAGTTACATAGTTCTTTATCTCCTTTGAAGGGAGGGCGTTCCACAGGGAGGGCGCAACCACTGAGAAGGCCGTCTGCCTGGTTCCCTGTAACTTCGCTTCTGGCAATGATGGAACCAGCAGAAGTCCCTCACAGTTGTATCTTGTTAGGGCTTTAAACCTAAGACGCTGGCAAATTAGCAAGGTCATGTGATTTAAGTTGTTAAGTTGTTAAGATGCCCAGTATATATAGAGCGTTTGCCTGTGGGGTGTGGAGCAGTTATGTCTGAAAGCTCTGGAGGTGTTTCTGTTATCTGTCTGCAATAAAACTATCTTCGAAAGTTGGGCTTCTGTGGGTCGTTTCTGCTGCAAAGCTACAAAGTTTTACCGCAACAAGAATCCAGCCGCTGTGCTTGATTAATGCTCTGCAATGAGAACTGTTTCTGGTCTGCACAGCACAAGCGTTTTACTGGACCAGTACAGAAGTCCCTCACAGCTGTATCTCAATGTCTGGAGTTGAGCAATGGGGGCGGAAACGCCCCTTCAGGTATACTGGGCCAAGACCATTTAGGGCTTCAAAGGTCAGCACCAACGCTTTGAATTGTGCTCGGGGGGAAACTGGGGGTCAACGTAGATCCTTTAGGACCGGTGTTATATGGTCTTGGTGGTCACTCCCAGTCACCAGTCTAAAAGCTGCATTCTGGATTATTTGTAGTTTCCGGGTCACCTTCAAAGGTAGCTCCATGTAAAGCGCATGTCAGTAGTCCAAGCGGGAGATAACTAGAGCATGCACCACTCTGGAGAGATAGTCTATGGGCAGGTGCGGTCTCAGCCTGTGTCCCAGATGGAGATGGTAGACAGCCGCCCTGGACACACAATTGACCTGTGCCCCTATGGACAACTGTGGGTCCAAAATGACTCCCAGGCTGTGCACCTGGTTCTTCAAGGGCACAGATACCCCACACAGGACACGGTTTGAGGAAAATGTTTTCGTGGGCTAGAGAGGGACTGCAGCCATGACCCACGAGTCTCTCACTGCTGTCCTGGCAGCTTGGCTACTGCAAACCGAAAAAATCTGCCCATTCAGTCCCTCATCTGGCAATCGCTGCAGCAACCAGTGACTGTCAGAATCAGGACCCAACACGATGTTATACTATCGAAATCGCTGCATTCATGGGTGTAGCCAAGGAGGGGTGGGGACAGCCCCCAGACCAAGTAAAACATTAGAAATACGTATCTGACCAGTTACGCCGGTTCTCCGCTGTAACAAATGTCCTGCCCCCCCCCCCGAAAAATCCTGCACCCATTCCAGCATTGAAAAACATTCCTTTCCTTTTCTACCTTTTATCTCTCACGGCTCAGAACTCTGGCCCTGCAACCTTCCTCATTTCCTTGCCCGGGGGGGGGGGGGCTTCCTCACCCCCAACATCTCCCCAGGTCCCCATCTCCATTCCCTGCAACTCACCAGATCCCACTGAGGATCCTGGGAGGGAACATTCAAAGGTTGTGGGAGACAGCCTGACCAGGTCAACCGTCCATCTTCCCCCTTCCATCCTCACTAGCTCTGCAGGAGAATAACAACAACAACAACAACAACAACAACAACAACAACAACAACAACAACAACAACTTTTGTAGCCCGCCGTCTCTGGCCGAGGCCAGACCCAGAGTAGCTAACATCATTAAAAAAAACACAAGATGCATAAAAACAGACATCAATTAATTAAAATACATCTTAAAATTAATTCAGACAAGTTAAAATCTAAGCAGGTGGCAATTATCAGGTTGGAATTGAGAGTGGTGAATAATTGCCAGGACCAACAGTTTCCACTGATCATACAAGGACTTGTGAGCGTGTTAGGGGCCTCCTTTGGGCTTGTTTTACACAAAGGAAAGTAAGTCAAACGGCATCCTGGCCAAAGGCCTGGCGGAACAGTTCTGTCTTGCAGGCCCTGCGGGAAGATGTCAAATCCCACAGGGCTCTGGTCTCTTGTGGGAGAGTGTTCCACCGGGCTGGGGCCATGGCCGAAAGAGCTCCCACTCACAGTTTCCATGGTAAAAGTGGGGTGTCTTCCTCCTGAACCCCACCAGAGAAGAAAGGAGTCCTGCCTGAAACTGAATCTTCTTCACATCACCATTAAAAACATTTCCTTTCTTTCAACTTTTTATCTCTGCCAACCCGGAGCTCTTGCCCTGCAGCCTTCCTCCTTTTCTTGCCAGGGGAGTTTCCTCACCCCCAACATCTCCCCAGGTCCCCATCTCCATTCCCTGGAACTCACCAGATCTCTCTGAGGGTCCTGGGAGAGAACAGTCAGAGGTTGTGGGAGACAGCCTGACCAGGTCAACCGTCCACCTTCCTCCTTCCGTCCTCGCCAGGTTTGCAGGATCAGCCTCTTTCATCCTTCCTGAGGAGCTCAGACAGAAAAAAGACACAAAGGGAGCGTCAGAGGCCCTGCAGGGATTCTCCTGCCCCTGGAGAAGCGCATATGGAACATCACCTCTGCAACAATCCCCAACAGGTTTTAAATATGTTTTTGTGATTCCAAATTAATCTGTCTCTTTATCTTTTCTTAAGGTGGGCATGGTACCAGGGCCGGCCCTACAGCCAGGCTGGGTGGCGCAGGGCACCACGGCACCAGCCCACCAGGAGGGCGCCGCGAGCTGCGCCTGCCCGCTGGCCGGCCGGTTCGCCGCGCCTGTGGCAGCCGCGCTGCGCAATACGCCCACCCGCCCACCGCGCTGGGAAACGGGGCGGGAGGGCGCCGGAGAGATCCAGCGCACCACGGTGCCAGGGGCGCTTAAGACGGCCCTGCATGCTACGCTCAGGAGTGACCTGAAAGTAGATCCCATTGAACTCCGTGGAGCTTACTTATGAGTAAATCTGCAAAGGACTGCTGTGCATGTTCTCCTTTTGACACCCAGAAACCCATTGGTCCTCTTCCCCTGCCTTCTTCCAGTCAAGACCTTTGTAACAGATTAGCCCCAGGATGGAAGATTTATTACACCCTGGATTAGAAAGTTAATGTACTTCCAGCTTAACTGACAGTGCATCTTTAGGAGGCAGGACGGGTGCCAGTTTAAAAAGGAGGCAATAACCATTTTGGCAGTTGAAAGAGGGGGAGTGTGGTGACAAAGTGGGAAGAAGAAGGTTGTGGGGCCAGGATTGTGGTGGTTTAGGTTAGGTTTAGGAGAACTTGAAGTTAAAGTCTGACAGAGTTAATGTATATCTGTAACTAAGCTTGTAAACCTATGCATCGTTAAGAAAAGAAAAACCTATGTTCTCAAGAAAATAAAATTCATCTTCTTTTTGTGCCAAATAGTATCATCTTGGTTATTCCAGCAGCATATTAAAACTCACAGAGGTGGAGACTCAGAAAAGGGCAAAACCTCCCTAAGGAAAAGGGGATAGTTTGTGTCCTAGAGTCACACAGGAAGTGAAAACCTAGAGTGCCACAAGTTTGCCAGGGTGATATGGCAGACTGATACAGTGGGGATCTGAGTTGAGGGAGTCCCTGTTCTGTAGGCAAGAGGTTGTTCATTCAAATAGCCCTGAGTGTTTGTGAGATCAGGCCATGAAAGCTGGAATTAGACTCTCTTTACTGAGAAGCCCAGAATTGAGAGGTTTATTTTAAGGCGTAAGGAATTGAGTGGGGATTGCTTTACCCCTGTACCCTTTCGTCTCATAATCTATTGGCAACGTCGGCGAGGGGGCTCATCGCAACCTTCTTGCCTTTTCTTCCCCATGTCTTTTCTGCGCACTTGGGTGGGGGGATTCCCTCCCCCCTAATCCATCCATTTCTCCTTCCCACCCCCAACCGCCTGGAACTCATCTGACCTCCCCCAGCCTCAGGTGGTGCTGGAGGTGGGGAGCCCCAACTCAGGTCATTTCTAGGATCATAGATCCCGCCTCTTTGAAACTATTTTGCAGAACTCAGAAGTTTAGACAAGCTAAAGGTTCCTCAGAAGGAGGCAGAAGCAAAGGGAGCCTGAAGGGATTTTCCTTGTTTCCACTCTCTGTCCCTCCATGCCCCCATCTCCACTGCCTGGAACTCACCAGATCTCTCTGAGGGTCCTGGGAGAGAACAGTCAGAGGTTGTGGGAAACAGCCTAACCAGGTCAACTGTCCATCTTCCTCCTTCCATCCTCGCTAGGTTTGCAGGATCAGCCTCTTTCAACCTCCCCAAGGAGCTCAGAAGCTGCAAGTTCCTGGGAGGGAGGAAGAAGGATAGGGAGCCTCAGAGCCCCTGCTGGCATTTTCCTGCCAAAGACAATTTGCTGGTGAATGATAACCCAGCCTTGGTGTGGAGCTCCCACTTACAATTTTCTTGGTAAAAGAGAACCTCCCCCCTCCTGAACCCCACCATGCGAGGACAGTGGAGTCAAGCAGGAATGAGGATCTTCCTCCCACCGCCCTTAAAAATATCCCCTTCCTTTCCTCTCTGCCATCCTGGAGCTGTGACAGGGCTGCCTCCCTCCATCCCTCCTCCTCCCCCAACCCCACATTAGGGGAAGGGGCTGTAGCTCAAGGGACAGAGCATCTCCTCAGCAGGCAGACAGCGCCCGATCCAAGCTCCAGGGAACACCCACACTGGCCTAATCCTGCCCTCCCTACCCAGAATTGACCCCTTTCTCCAAAACATCCATGCCTCCCTCCTCCTCCTCCGAGCCATCCTGCCTCCTTTCCTTGGGGGGGGGGTTCCTACTCCACCCCACAACTGCCTCTCCCGCCCCCCGCCTTGCCTTCTTGCCTTGCTCTCCTCCTGGGACGCCCCTGCACCGCTCGAGGCCCTTTGCTCTCCCCACAGCTCTTTCGGGACTGAATTGGGGGGTGCAGCCCCACGCATGCTCCCTTCCACCGCTGCCCCTTTGCAAAACTGCCCTCTCCAGGGGGCTTCTCTCCTGCAAAGCAGCTGCTCCGACACGGGAGCCCCCTCCTACCTTACCAAAGGCGCAGTCTTCCGCTCTGTCGAATCTCCTCCCTCACAGCTTTTCAAATGTGACCAACGGAGGAGGAAGTGACGATTTCCCTCTCCCCCATGAAGTCCTCTCTAGTAATATAATCGCTGCCTTTAACCCTTGAAGTGCCAGTATCTCACCCACCCCCAACCCAAACTCATAAGGTGGTGGTTTCTGGGAAAATACAGGGCGGTTGGGGGTGACCCCCCCAAAAAAAAATTGTTACTGAAGTTATTTCAAAGTAGTCCACTGCAATCTAGTGCAGCCTAACAGGACGCCGCCCCGCCCCCCGATTTCCTCCCTCCTCTCTCTCTCTCTCTCTCTCTCTCTCTCTCATCGTTCCAACAATTTCCTCCATCGCTTCTCCAACAATTTCATTTCTCAGAACGTGGAAGGAGCAACAAGGGGATCATCTATCTTTGGCCTGATCCTGACCAATTCTTCTTTTAAAAAATTACAGTATGATGATGTACCGGTTAGTACTGAACTCTTGAGAAATTATTCAGGATGCATACAAAACATTCCTATATTATCTAAATAATAATAATAATAATAAATACATACACACATAATTTTTTTGTTTACATGCCGCCTATCTGCCTGGGTTCCTCCAGCCACTCTAGGTGGCGCCCAATCCACTCTTTTGGTGGGAGGAAGACAAATGGAGCACTTGTTCAGCGTTCTCTTATACAGTAATGTCAATGGCACCTACCTGAGAGGACAGGAGCCGTGACTGAGTTCCCACGAATTCTAGCTGGAAAAAAAGCCCTGGTTCAGCCACATGTGTTGAGCCACTGGGACCCTGAGACAGCCCCATGGTTGTCAAGAAGGCCATGAAGTCCCACAATGACAGGCCTATTTGAGGCAGCCTCAGCATGGATGCCACCCCAAACACCATCACGAGAGGGTTCTCCACCACCACCACATCCCTCAGCTCAGTGAGGGAAGCTGAAGGGCAGCTTGGTGATCTCAACCCAATCTCTGCTCTCTGGCCAAAACACCACAGACAATTCCTCAGACCAAGAGGCAGTGCAGATTGTCCTGGTATATACTGTATCCATATTTTGGCAGACAGCAAGAGAGAATTGCTTCCTTGGCGAAGGAGATACAGTCATACCTCGACATCCGAAGGCTTCGACTTCCGAAGAATTCGACTTCCGAAGTCGAAGCCTCCGGAAGTCCGCCCGGCGCGCGCAGTCGGCGCATGCTCAGAAGTGTGAAATCTCGCTTCGTGCATGCACCATAGCAGCGCTTAGACAACCGAAAACCTCGACTTACGAAGACAACCGCGGATTTGCACAGCCATCAAGGGGCTCCCTTAAAGCACCAACCATCTGACTGGTGTAGAAATCATTTGACTGAATGGAGAAGTATTAAATGTCCAAAATAAACAGCAGTGGTCCCAATCCACCCCTGCAAAGCTGCTGACTTCAACGCAGCTCCTCTTTCCATGTTGTCCTCGTTCCATGTTGCTTATCCTTCTGTCTGAGCTCTGAAGAGAGCAGCTATTTTCTTTGAAACCCCCAGTCCTTCCTTCAACCTCCTCCCCCTGTCCCCAAATATGCACAGGCACACAATGATTGCTTATTGTAGAAATTCCTTTATTTCTTTAGCTATTAGTGTCTACTGTATTTCAAAATCAAAATTTTAACACACACACACCCTTTTAAGTAACTTTTCTTCACTCTGAGATGAACACCAAATCCAGTTCTCAAAATGGAGCCATGCATTGTTTTAATTCTTCCCTGGCCTAAAAACCAGAGGCATCCGATTATATGAACAGAAGTAGGTTAAAATTTCCAAAATGAAAACTGGATTTCCGCCTTCCTTCCTGTGATAATCCATTAGTGTTTGATATATTTTAACGCTCTGCATAGACAGCTGCCGACTGAGTTGATCTACATTAGTTGGCACTAACTGTGCATGTAATGAACTCCAGGCATGCGGCCTCCTACTCCTACCAAAGTTTATCCTGAAGATTTGTATGCTTGAAATATCCCTGGCTAAGTTGGAAGGAGTGGTTCTAAGAGTTTATTTATGGACCCCTCTGTTGAGCAAAGAAAACAACTGAAGTTTTGAGAAGCCCTTAACGTTTTAGAAGATCAGAGTTAGACTGGTTGAATCTGCAAAGCGGGAAATTCTATGGATTCCGTGATCCCCTTAATAATACAAGAGTAATTCCTACTCCTTTGTCATCCATCTACAAAGTGCAAGGAGAATGTGGGACACCGCTGGAACAAAGAAAGGGAATGCACAATCACTATAAACATTTCTAAACTACCCGGCTATTACAAAACAAATCAATAAATCCTGACCTTCTTTACTTAATGAACTAGTTCACTGGAAACGACTAAGGGTCTTTGAGAAGGAGCCATCTTGTCTCCTGGAGCACCAGCCAAAAGCCTGCTGGAGTTGACAAGCAGCACATGAATGTTAGGGCCTGTCCATGTTCTTTTTCCAGATTAGATACTTTCATACAGAGTTTGAAAATATTAGTCCTTCCTTTCGTCTACTGTATATTCAAAGCTGTTCCTTACAGTCAACATCCTCCAGTTCATTTCTGTGACTCGCTCAGCTTCTTGAATTCCTCTTTTTAAAAAAGAACAGAACGACTCACAGGATTTGAAATGCTGTCACAATGGCCTGAGGAGGCTTCTGAGATGCACTACAGACACCCAAGAACGAGAGAAACAGTTCTTGAGCTTTGCTGCTGGCTAGGACACACCCTCTTATATTTTCAGAGAAAAAATGTGAATACTTTTAACTTGGTGTGAGTTTGTTGTGGCTTCTTGCTTCTATGAATTCTTGAATGGTTATAAACCAAATTTTCCACTATATTGCAAGCATCTTTATGGTTTCTTTCCCGCGTGCATTTTATGATGAGAACGAAGGTTAGAGCTGCAAGTAAAGGTCTTTCCACATTCAGAACAAGAATACGGCTTTTCCCCTCTGTGAATTCTCAGATGTGCGCTAAGGCTTGAACTCTGGCCAAAGCTCTTTCCACACTCAAAACATGCATACGGTTTTTCACCTCTGTGGATTTTTTGATGTATACGAAGGCTAATACCCTGGCTGAAGCTCTTTCCACACTCAAAGCACTTATATGGCTTCTCCCCTGTATGGATCCTGCGATGGCAAATAAGTTCTGTGTTAGTACAGAAACCCTTTCCACACGTCACACACTTATATGGTTTTTCCCCTGTATGGTATCGCAAATGCACAGTAAGGTGTGAACTCTGACTGAAGCTCTTTCCACACTCTGAGCATTTATATGGCTTCTCACCGGTATGAGTTCTCCGATGTGAACTAAGGTGTGCACTCTGACGGAAACTCTTTCCACATTCCAAGCATTTATATGGTTTCTCCCCTGTGTGGGTTCTCTTGTGTAAAGTAAGGCTAATTAGATGGGCAAAGTTTCTTCCGCACTCCAAACAGCTATATGATTTCTCTCCGGTGTGAATTTTTTGATGAGATGTAAGGCTCGAGCTGTGAGGGAAGCTCATTCCGCACTCCAAACATTTATACGGCTTCTCCCCTGTGTGGATTTTTTGATGAGACGTAAGGCTTGCGCTGTGAGCGAAGCTCATTCCGCACTCACAACATTTATACAGCTTCTCCCCTGTGTGTATTTTTTGATGCGACGTAAGGCTTGCGCTGAGACGGAAGGTCTTTCCACAGTCAAAACAGGTATACGGTTTCTCCCCTGTGTGAATATTTTGATGTTCTGTAAGGTTTCTGTTGCGACTGAATCTCTTCCCACACTCAAAACAGGTATACGGTTTTCCCCCTGTGTGAATTTTTTGATGTTTTCTAAGGTATTTGTTGCAACTAAATCTCTTCCCACACTCAAAACAGGTATACGGTTTCTCCTCAGAGTGGACTTTGTGATGTCTTTTAAGGTATGAGTGGCGATTGAAACCCTTTCCACATTGTAAGCATTTGTATGATTCCTGTCCGGCGTGAATTCTTTCATGTGATTTTAGGTCTGAGCTGTCACTGAAGCTCTTTCCACACACCAAGCATTTACACGGTTTCTCCTCTGCGTGGATTCTGCAGTGTGAGTTCAAGCTAGATTTACGTTCTGATGAGACCAGAGTACGATGACTGTCCTGTTCATCACCTGCTGAAGTTAAGGGAAAATCACAATTAAAAATGTAAGGCAAATCACAATCCTAGTGAGACATTCTGTAACAAATGATGATAAAGATTTTATTATTTATACCTCACCCATCTGGCTGCGTTTCCCCAGCCACACGGGGCAGCTTACAGCATTTATGAAGGTAAAGGTGCCCTGGATGGTTAAGTCCAAGGAAAGGTGACTATGGGGATGTGGCGCTCGTCTCACTTTCAGGCCAAGGGAGCCGGCGTTGCCCACAGACAGCTTTCTGGGTCATGTGGCCAGCAGGACTGAATTGCTTCTGGCGCAACAGAACACCGTGACAGAAACCAGAGCGCACAGAAACACTGTTTACCTTCCCGCCATAGCTGTACCTATTTATCCTGTTCAGGACCAGGGAGTCACCACAGGGAGTCAGGATTCAACCTCAATCCATTAGCCACCATCAGCTGACCTGCACTGACAGACAGTCTCAGGTGCCAAGGAGCAATCAGCACTACACTTTCAGGCTCCTGATAATATCCTTTGCAGTCACATCCTCAGGAGAATAATAATACAGTGGTACCTCTACTTACGAATTTAATGCGTTCCGAACCCACATTCGTAAGTCGAAAAAAATCGACTTACCTATAGGAATGCATTGGGAGAAAAAAAAGTCAAATCCTATAGGAATGCATTGGGAGAAAAAATTCATAAGTAGAAGCAACCCTATCTAAAAATTTGTAAGTAGAAAACCTCATCCAAGATGGCGGACGGAGCTCCATTTGTAAGTAGAAACATTCGTAAGTAGAGGTACCACTGTAATAATAACAATAAAAACAACAACAGCAACAACAACAACAACAACAACAACAACAACAATATTTTTTGTATCCCACCCTCTCTGGCCGAGGCCGGACGCGGAGTGGCTAACATCATTAAAAAAACACAATATGCATAAAAAGAGACATAAATTAATTAATGCCCTCCACCCCCTGGAACTCATCTGACCTCCCCCAGCCTCAGGTGGTGCTGGAGGTGGGGCGCCCCAGCTCAGGTCATTTCTAGGATCACAGATCCCACCTCTTTGAAACTATTTTGCAGAACTCAGAAGTTTAGACAAGCTGCAGGTTCCTCGGAGGGAGGCAGAAGCAAAGGGAGCCTGAAGGGATTTTCCTTGTTTCCACTCTCTATCCCTCCATGCCCCCATCTCCATTGCCCAGAACTCACCAGATCTCTCTGAGGGTCCTGGGAGAGAACAGTCAGAGGTGGCGGAAGACAGCCTGACCAGGTCAACCGTCCATCTTCCTTCTTCCATCCTCGCTAGGTTTGCAGGACCAGCCTCTGTCAATCTACCCGAGGAGCTCAGAAGCTGCAGGTTCCTGGGAGGGAGGGAGGAAGAAGCAAAGGGAGCCTCAGAGGCCCTGCAGGTATTTTTCCGCCCAAGGTATTTTGTTGGTGAATGAAAAGCCTGCCTAGGTGTGGAGTTCCCACTTGCATTAAAGAGAAGCGCCCCCCTCCTGAACCCCACCATGCCAGGAAAGTGGATCTGAAAGAGGATCTTCCTCCCACCACCATTAAAAACATCCCTTTCCTTTCCTCTCTGCCAGCCTGGAGCTGTGACAGGGCTGCCTCCCTCCATTCCTCCTCCTCCTCCCCCAACCCCACATTAGGGGAAGGGGCTGTAGCTCAAGGGACAGAGCATCTCCTCAGCAGGCAGAAAGTCCCCCCTCCTCCAAGCCCCAAGGGCACCCCCATTGGCCTAATTCTGCCCTCTTTACCGAGCATTGACTTCTCTTTCTCCAAAACATCCATGCCTCTTCCCCGAGCCATCCTGCCTCCTTTCCTTTGGGGAGGGGTTTCCTACTGCACCCCACAACTGCTTCTCCCCCCCCCCCCGCTGGCTTGCCTTCTTGCCTTGCTCTCTCTCCTCCTGGGCCGCCCTTGCACGACTCGGGGCCCTTTGCTCTTTCGGGGCTCAGCTGTGGGGTGCAACCCCATGCATGCTCCTATCCCGGGGGGCTTCTCTCCTGCAAAGCAGCTGCTCTGACACGGGAGCCCCCCCACCCCCTTAAAAACACCCCCATTTTCCTACCTTGCAGAATGTAGTCTTTCGCTCTGCCGAATCTCCTCCCTCGCACGTGTGACAAAGGGAGGAGGAAGTGACACTCTCTCCCTCCCCCAGGAAATCCTCTGTCGTAATATCAGCGCAGCCTTTAACCCTCGAAGAGCCAGTATTTCTCCCAAACCCCCACCCACCCCACCCCCACCCACCCAAACTGTAAGGTGCTGGGGACACTGCGGATTCTGCTTCAGGGGACCCCATTAAATAGGGTTGATACCTTTGTTCTGGCAAAATTACAGGGCGGTTGGGAGTGTTTTCTCCCCCCCCATCTGTTGCTGAAGTTATTTCAAAGCAATCCATTACAATCTGTTGCAACCTAACCGGATGCCCCGCCCCCGGAATTTCTCTCTCTCTCTCTCTCTCTCTCTCTCTCTCTCTCTCTCTCTCTCTCTCTCTCTCTCTCTCGTTATACGAGTGTTCCCTCCAAGGGACTCTGTCAAGGAGGGGGGCGCTTTGTGGGGTCCCGTAGGCAGAACCCGCAATGTTCCCAGCACCATACAGTTCGGGGGGTGGGGTGGGAGAGACACTGGCTCTTCAAGGGTTAAAGGCAGCGATTATATTATGACGGAGGACTTCCTCCTCCGTTGGTCACATCCTCCTGCATTTAAAAAGCTGCGAGGGAGGAGATTCTGCAGCGCAGAAAACTGTGCTTTTGCAAGGTAGGGAAAAGGGGTAAAAAAAAGGGGGGGGTGCCAGATCAGAGCAGCTGATTTGCAGGAGAGAAGCCCTACTGGAGAAGGCAGTTTTGCAAAGAGGCAGCGGCGGGAGGGAGCATGCGTTCGGCTGCCCCCCCCCCAATTCAGGGGGGGGCAGGAGGAGAGCAAGGCAAGAAGACAAGGCGGGGAAAGAGGCAGTTTTACGGTGGGGCAGGATGAACCCCCCCCAAAGGAAAGGGGGCAGGATGACTCGGAAGAGGAGGAGGGAGGCATTGGTGTTTTGGAAAAATTAAGGGGAAAGAGGGCAGGATCAGCTGGAAACTCGTTTCAACACTACAGTACACGGCATGGGTTATTTTTTCTTCTTCGATGCCTTTGGGGTTCAGGATGAAGGCACCCAAGAGGGCACAGTCTCTCTGTATCAAGGTGTTGGGAGAGATGAAGGAGGGTAGACTTTAAGGATGGGAAGAGGAGAACCATTAGCTGTATAATGAACGCATGCAGCAGAACTGGGGGCTCCAAGCTCAGTGAGCTGCCTACAAATAGCCTTGTTCCCCCTTAGCAAGGGGTTTTCAGGCACAGAGTCTCATCCCTGCCTTAGGATTGAATCTTGGGATTTCTGTCTGCTGAGGAGATGCTCTGCCCCCGAACTACAGCCCCTTCCCCTAAAGTGGGGATGCAGGACAAGGAGGAACAGAGGGAGGCAGCCGAGTCGCAGCTCCAGGCTGGCAAAAAGGGAAAGGGATGTTTTTAATGGTGGTGGGAAGAAGATCCTCTTTCAGGCACGACTCCACTTTCCTCGCATGGTGGGGTCCAGGAGGAAGGTGCCCCTCTTTTTCATGGAAAGTGGGAGCTCCACACCTAGGCTGGGTTATCATTCACCAGCAAAATGCCGGCAGGGGCTCTGAGGCTCCCTTTGCTTCTTCGTCCCTCCCAGGAACCTGCAGCTTCTGAGCTCTTCAGAAAGGATGGAAGAGGCTGATCCTGCAAACCTAGCAAGGATGGAAGGAGGAAGATGGACGGTGGACCTAGTCAGGCTGCCTCCCACAACTTCTGACCGTTCTCTCCCAGGACCCTCAGAGAGATCTGGTGAGTTCCAGGGAATGGAGATGGGGACATGGAGGGATGTTGGCAGTGGGAAAGCAATCTGGCAAGAAAAGGGCCAGAGCTCTGGGCTGTGAGAGATAAAAGATACCACACTGCTGAGAGCCTGTTTTGCTTATGCTTATAAATTGGGTTTGTTTGTTTTTTGTTTTTTAGTGATTAAACTGTTTTTAAGTGTTATAAGGGCGTTTTGTGGGGTGTGCCTGGGAGGGGAGAAGCAGGGGGAGGCCCATTTCAGTGGTTATGGATAGGGGGAGGTATGGTGTGGGAGGAGGGGCAGGCTGGGTAAGAGGCACACGGCACAGGCAGTTATATATCAGCCAGCCTTCGGGTCTGCAACTGCGGCTGTTGAACACCAGGTCGGCCCAGAATAAAATCTCCCTCGTCCATGATCTGAGTATGGATGAGGAGGCTGATCTGGCCTGTATCACTGAAACCTGGGTGCGTGAAGAGGGTGGAGTTGGTCTCACCCAGCTGTGCCCACTCAGTGCAGCATCAGGCCAGACTCAAGGGTTGGGGAGGGGGAGTTGCTGTGGTCTATACAGGTTCTCTATCTCCAGGCTCTCTGTTCAGTTTTCAGCAAATGTCATCGATCTCTTTCCCCAAGCAATCACAATGTTGCACTTGGACAACCACGACATGCCCAGCACTACCGGGTACATGGGTAATCTCGTGATGTGGAAAGCAATTGTCTCTCTGTATCCCAGTAACTCTAAGCCTACAGGCATCGTGGCTCCTGCGATGCGTCCGGACAACAAGGGCCACTCATCTATGGTTTTCAATTCAAGCGGGGTTCTAGCTTCTGCATGGCTAACCCCAACCTCTACATTAAGTTCACATCTATAAAGTCAGTCGATGCTCCAGAGTCTATGAGCACGCACACTTGCTCGCTGTTCCCACCCAGGAGTCGTAGCATGGCCCACACAGTGATTCCTGGAATGACTGGTCCTGGCGGAGGCCTGACCCAATCTTAAACAACTCCTCACCCACAATAATACCACCACCAGACTTAACATGGACACTGGTACCAGAGCCTGCAATAAACCCAGATGCCAACTTTGCTGCCTCATACACCCGGACAACACCATCACTGGCCCCAACAACATAAAACATACCATCTCAGGACTATTTAATTGCTCATCTTCTAATATTGTGTATGCCATCAAATGCCACCGGTGCCCTTCAGCTCTCTATATTGGACAAACAGGCCAAACCCTATGCCAAAGGATAAATGGACATAAATCTGACATCAGGAATCACAAGACAGAGAAACCAGGAGGAGAACACTTCAATCTCCCAGGACATTCTATACAAGATCTCAAAGTAGCTGTTTTATTACAAAAAAATTCAGAAACAGACTGGAAAGAGAAGTTGCTGAATTGCAACTCATTACCAAGCTTAAAACCATGCAGAGACCTGGTCTGAATAAGAACACTGGATTCTTATTACACATGATCAAGCTTTCTTTAGCACCTCAGCCCTTGCTTTTTCCTGCAAGACCAATTGCAGTTGTTAACAGTCGTTAACAGTCATCAACAGGTTTACCACTCCTATGGAAGTGGTAATGGAAAGCCTGGACTTTGAAGTCATCTTATTTTACTTGTTATTTTGTATTACATTTACTGTTTTTAATTAGGTTTTTATAATTTTGGATTATGCGGAATGCTTTATCGGAGTGGATGTAGCAACCGAATAATTTCGTTGTTCCCGCAAGGGGACAATGACAATAAAGATATCTTATCTTATCTTATCAGCCAATCACCCATTCCCACTACCCTTCTGAGTAATACCCCTCCCCACCCTCTGACTATACATAAGGGTCTGGTGACTTCTGTTTCAGTGTATCTGAAGAAGTGTGCATGCACACGAAAGCTCATACTAATGACAAACTTAGTTGGTCTCTAAGGTGCTACTGGAAGGAATTTTTTATTATGGTATTTGCCAGTTCTCAAGAGTGTTGGCAGGGCTCTGGCTCCTTATCAGCTGGCATTCCTAAAGGTGAGGGAATTGACGCTGGGCTATGCCCTTCTTGTCTGGCAGTCAGCCCTCTCCCTGGCTACTCCCTTCACTAGGAGCTGTCTGGGCTGACTCATTCATGACAGGTACACAGGCTGAAACCCTGCCTGCACACAGATTGTGGTACATGCTCTGCTTATCTCCCGCTTGGACTACAGCAATGCTTTGACTCCCAGTATGTTTCCAAGCGCAATTCAAACTGTTGGTGCTGACCTTTAAAGCCCTAAACGATCTCCACGCCTCAGCGCCAGGGCGCCCGACCTGCTCAAGACTGCCCTGCTTGGACTACTGCATTGTGCTCTCCTTGGGGCTACCTTTGAAGGTGACTCGGAAACTACAATTAATCCAGAATGTGGCAGCTCAGCTGGTGACTGGGAGCAGTTGCCAGGACCATATAACACTGGCCTTATAGGATATAAGGCTCCTAGTACGTTTCTGAGCACAATTCAAAGTGTTGGTGCTGACCTTTAAAGCGGTAAATGGCCTCGGCCCTGTAGACCCGAAGGAGCATCTCCACCCCCATTGCTCAACCCCAGACACTGAGGTCCAGCTCCCAGGGTCTTCTGCTGGTTTCCTCACTGCAAGAAGGGAAGTTACAGGGAACCAGACAAAAGGCCTTCTCAGGAGCGGCGCTGTCCCTATGGAACGCCCTCCCTTCAGGTGTCAAGGAGATAAAGAACAACATAACCTTTAGAAGACATCTGGAGGCAGCTCTGTACCAGGACGTTTGTAATTTTTGATGTTTTACAATGTTATAAATATGCTGTAAGCTGCCCAGAGTAACTGCAGAAACCCAGCCAGATGTGTGGGATATGAATATTATTATTATTATTATTATTATTATTATTATTAATCATCATCATCATGTTACAGAAAGTATCACTAGGATTGTAATTTGGATTACACTTTTAATTGTAATCTTCCCTTATTTTTGGCAGGTGATGAACAGGATAGTCCTCGTTCTTGGGGCTCATCAGAAAGAACCAAGCATGAAGTCAAAGGAAGGACCTTCCAAGATCAAGAGGAAACAAGATCACAGGTGAAAAGCCTGGAAGAAAATGGGAGGAATAAAGGCTTTTTGATGCAGACTGATAATGGCCATCAAATCCCCATCCAGAAAAAGCATCACAAGGGGAAGAGCACAAATGAAAGCCCTTCATGTGGCAAACCATTCAAATCTAGCTTCAACTCACCCTGCAGAATCCACACAGAGGAGAAACCGTGTAAATGCTTGGTGTGTGGAGAGAACTTCAGTGACAGCTCAGGTCTAAAATCACATAAAAGAATTCATGCAAGACAGGAATCCTACGAATGCCTAGAATGTGGAAAGAGTTTCAGCCACTACTCAAATCTTAGTCAGCATCAGGAAGTCCACAGCGAGAAGAAATCACTTAGCTGCTCTGAGTGTGGAAAAAGCTTCATTTCCAGATCAGGCCTTAAATCACATCAAAAAAGTCACGGAGGGGAGAAACCATATACCTGTCTTGAGTGTGGGAAAAGCTTCATTTACAGATCAGGCCTTGTAGATCATGAAAAAAGTCACACAGGAGAGAAACCATATACTTGTTTTGAGTGTGGAAAAAGCTTCATTTCCAGATCAGGCCTTGTATATCATCAAAAAAGTCACACAGGGGAGAAACCGTATACCTGTTTTGACTGTGGAAAAAGCTTCACTTACAGATCAGGCCTTGTATATCATCAAAAAAGTCACACAGGGGAGAAACCGTATACCTGTTTTGACTGTGGAAAGAGCTTCCATCAAAACCAAGGTCTTCTTGTTCATCAAAAAATCCACACAGGGGAGAAGCCGTATAAATGTTTGGAGTGCGGAATGAGCTTCGCTCACAGCTCGAGCCTTACATCTCATCAAAGAATTCACACAGGAGAGAAATCATATAAATGTTCGGAGTGTGGAAGGAGATTTGCTCACCGTGCTAACCTTACTTCACATAAGAGAACCCACACAGGGGAGAAACCATATAAATGCTTGGAATGTGGAAAGAGCTTCAGCCAGAGTCCACACCTTACTTCACATAAGAGAACTCACACTGGTGAGAAGCCGTATAAGTGCTTTGAGTGTGGGAAGAGCTTCAGTCAGAGTTCACACCTTACTGTGCATGAGCGAATCCATACAGGGGAAAAACCATATAAATGTGTGACGTGTGGAAAGAGCTTTAGTAACCGCACATACCTTGTTAGCCATCGCAGAATCCATACAGGAGAGAAGCCATATAAGTGCTTTGAGTGTGGAAAGAGCTTCAAACAGGATACAGGCCTTACAGCACATCAAAAAACTCACGCAGGGGTGCAACCATATAAATGTTTTGAGTGTGGAAAGAGCTTTGTTCACAGCACAGGCCTTACATCGCATCTAAAAATTCACACAGGGGAGAAACCATATACCTGTTCTGAGTGTGGAAAAAGCTTTGCTCATGGATATCACCTTACTTCACATAAGAAAATCCACACACAGGAGAAGCCGTAAATGCTTGAAATGTGGAAAGAGCTTCTTACTGTGCATGAACTTATTCAGAAAGGAAACAACCAGTTAATTGTTTGACATGTGGAAAGAGTTTGACATGTGGAAATAATAATTTTTTTATTATTATTATCATCATCATTATCATTATTAGGGTATTTTCCTGGAATTAGGAGGTGTGTCTGTTCTGACTACTGTACTGTATTTGTTTACCCTTAATCCTATGCACCAAGGGTAATAAAGAAAAAATACCGACACCTTAATCTAATGAGTTAAAGGATCCCTTTTGATGCCAAAAAGCCCGAAGATCGAGTGGCAACAGACCCACACTACAAGTAAGGGAGGAGAAGGGAATACCAATCTTAAATGAAACGAGATCCCGAGAGCTGTGCCTTTTGCTTGAGATCTCCCCATCAATAACCTGAGGCACCAAGGCTACAGCACCTCTCCCACCCATTCCTTGGTCCATCGTCCAGGGAAGCATAAAGCTGGTGAGATCCATAGAGGGGGTCATTTGAGGACATGGCGAGCTGGCAACCACTGAAAGCCATTATATACTGTTTGGGGCCAGTGTATTCCAATGGAGAGTGGAGGGGTATTTGGGCTGAGTGATTAATAATAATAATAATTTATTTATACCCCACCCATTTGGCTAGATTTCCCCAGCCACTCTGGGTGGCTCCCAACAGGATATTAATTATTGATATATTATTAATAATTATTAATATTTTATTAATATTTATAAATGTAAGCCGATATTATTACTTCCCTAATACCTTTATGCCTCTGTAACATTTTTTTCCTTTAAGTACCTTTTGTTGCTCATTTTTGTTTACCTTTTGTAAAATAGTTGGTAGTTAAAAGAATGTAACCCTAGTAAAAATCGTTATGCTATTCGGTTCCTGAGTGTATATGCGGTAGCTTCTATGCAATAAAGTTTGCTTGAAGATTACTGTGCCGATCTTTACATTAAGCATGAGGATGTGAGAATATTTACTCAACTTCCAGAACACTTTTAAGGATAATAATCTATATATACCAGAGATTCCCCCACTCCCCAGAGAGCCCTCCCATAGGTCTTGGCCTTCACCATACTACCCAATCCACAATCCGTGCCCTCCGCTCATATCTCGCCCGATCCACGATCTCCGCCCTCCGCAGATTTCCCCACCGACAGGAAACAGCCCAGTGGGGCCTACAGAGGAATCTGAAGGGGGACTCTGAGGGCCCATTTCACAGACTAAGCCAAAGTAGGGCCTACAGGGGAGTCTGAAGGGGGACTCTGAGGGCCCATTTCACAGACTGACCCACAGTGGGGCCTAGAGGGGAGTCTGAATGGGGACTTTGAGGGCCCATTTAAGAGACTAAGCCAAAGTGGGGCCTACAGGGGAGTCTGAAGGGGGACTCTGAGGGCCCATTTCACAGACAAAGCCAAAGTGGGGCCTACAGGGGAGTCTGAAGGGAGACTCTGAGGGCCCATTTAGGGCCTACAGGGGGGTCTGAAGGGAGACTCTGAGGGCCCATTTCACAGACTAACCCACAGCAACGCGTGTCAGGGCCAGCTAGTAGTAGTAGTAGTAATAATAATAATAATAATAATAATAATAATAATAATAATAAAGCTAAGAATTAGCACCAGGGTCAAAATAGGTCATCACAGGGATCTCTTTTTATATCAAATTATGCCAACTGTCCCAATGCTATGATCCATAGAAATAAACAATAGTAAGAAGTTCATCGTGGCACCCATCTTTACAGCAGCTCTCTCCCAGCCTGAAGCAAAACTCAGACCGCTATTTGAGTTGCCTCTAGGCTCATTCAAAAAACTTATTTTAGCCCTCCAAAGCCATTGCGGAAGCGTCTTCAGCTAGCTCTTGCTACAGCAAGGAAACGACAACTGGAAGGAGCCAGCAGAAGTAATGTCAGGATTTGAGTTGGTCGTGCATGGCAACCGTGGGGCGCTCTCAGTACATCACAGTCTCATCCTGGTTTTTGATACGAAGCAGATTGGTAATGTTGTACTGCTTGGGGGCTGGGGGTCCATTGTGGGTATTTTCTCGTAGACGGTCCATTTCCTGGTGGCGTTTGCACTGAATGTGGCTAGAGGAGAACCATTGGCTGTAAAATGTCATTGATTTCTCACCACCAGCAACTGCTGCAGCATAGCTGGGGGTTCCAAGCATACAGAGAGCTGCCTATACAGAGTCATACCATTGCTCCACCTGGGCTACTATTTTGTTTGTTTTTGTTTTTGTTTATTTATTTATTTTTTATAATATATATTTATTGGTTTTATAAAACAAAACATACAACACAGAAAAACACACAATTTACACCACACAACAAAATACAAACACTACAGAGAAACAAAAGATATCAAATCAATCTTTTAACATAAATCTATATCGACTTCCTCCATTCCCTCCCAACTGCATTTCTTTATATTACTTCCAATCTTTTTCTTTTAAAAAATTTCTTAACCTATTAATACTCTTAATATTCTTAATGACTTATCAATAATAGAAATCTCTTGTACTTATCTCAAAATACAATTCTATTCTAATAAATCTTAACATTCAATGCAATAATAACACTTAACTAAATCTTAATACACAAAAAATTAACTATCACTCTTCTACAGCCTCCTTTTACTTCCAACCGTTTTGCTAAAAACTACTGATCTTGCAATTCTTTTCTAAATAAACTTTAAATTTCTTCCAATCTTCTTCCACCGATTCTTCCCCCTGATCCCGGAGTCTCCCAGTCAGCTCGGACAGTTCCATTAATTCTATCAGCTTCATCTGCCAATCGTCCACCATGAGTATATCTTCAGTTTTCCAATTACTTGCTAATACAATTCTAGCTGCTGTTGTGGCATACAGAAAAAATGTACCGTAATATCTTTCTTGGGTATTTCCTCTCTAATTATCCCAAGTGAAAAAAGCTTCTGGTTTCTTAACAAACATGTTTTTCAACACTTTCTTCAATTCATTATAAATCTTATCCCAGAAGCTCTTTACTTGGGGGCATGTCCACCACATATGGTAAAAGGCTCCTTCTACATTCTTACATTTCCAACATTTGTTGTCTTGTTTATGGTAAATCTTAGCTAGCTTTACCAGTGTAAGATGGTATCTATACATCATCTTCATCATATTTTCTTTCACAGACTAAGCCAGGCATCCCCAAACTTCAGCACTCCAGATGTTTTGCACTACAATTCCCAACATCCCTGACCACTGGTCCTGTTAGCTAGGGATCATGGGAGTTGTAGGCCAAAACATCTGGAGGGCCGCAGTTTGGGGATGCCTGTTGCGACGAACCCGGGCGTTGCCACCAATTATTGCGACAATCCCGGCGTTGTCACTAAACTTGCGATGATCCCACCTAACATGTGCGGATCCCACCAATGCAATGTGCCTCCCTTTTTACCAGCTAGCAGAGTGTTGAAGGAAATTGATTATTTCACAAAGAACCCACTAATCCTTCTTCCTCCCAAATAAACTGCCTGTTTAGGTTTGGGGTCTGCTAATAATCGAAGTACAGTTCCAGTTCTCCCAATAACGTGGCTCAGTATCCCTTTTAACTCCCGGCAAGTGTATCAGGAACCACCTTGTGCTCACAGTCAGGATTCCCTTTTACCTAAGGTTCACCTCAGCTGCCTGTTGCTACTTTGTGGCACCTTCTTCCTGGCACTTGTCTTCCCTGGGCTTGACCTTGAGGTTTTAAACTATTTTCCTGCTCCTCAGGTTTAGTCTAACCTCCTCTCTACAGTCACCACCCTTTTGAGTTAGGATACTTCACTGGAATAACAAGGCACATTCGTTTTTAACGTAACATTTAAGAAAGCTTTATTAAACTAGAGGACATGTAAAATGCGTAATGGTTTCATGTGTATAAGCTCTTAGATCATATTCTTAGTTTCATATAAGACTGGCTAGATAATATAATTCTAGTAAACTCCTCAGAACACTCTAAGATCCACTAATACTACCCACACGCTCACGCTCCCGAAAACCCCTCTCAACTCTATCAACTGAAATAACTGCTCCCCATTCGCTTTAAACTCGTGGCAGGAATATCAGGAATGTGCCATTTTGCAGTTAAGCGATTGTGATGGAGTAGGGTGGGCTTGGCACCAGTTTTGTGTCTCTGCAGGGTCTGTGAAGCTGAAATGATACATTTGCACCTCCCGCTTCTTGCTGGTTTCTCTTCTCGCCTGTTACCTTTGCAACAACAACCCTGTACTGTGGTCCACGTGGTTTAACAAGGTCTCAGGATTTATATCAGAGGGAGATGGAACCCCAGCCAGTAATCTGGACACATGGAAGTTTCTGAGTCATCTTTCAGGGAAGTTCCAAATAGAAGACATTGCAGTAACGCAGCCTGGAAGTTCCCAGAGCCTGGAGCGCAGTTGCCAAGTGACCTCTGTCCAAAATAGGGTCCCGTTGGAGAGCCAGCAGGAGGTGGAAAGAGTAAATGGGACAGCCAGTGAAAGGGTGGCTGAGAGAAGGATAATTTCCATCCTGCCCTGTTTTCATTGTAACTAGAGCCTTTCTCTGTTCCTCTACAGCTTGGCTTCCACTTAAACCTACATTGCTTATCTCACTGTCAGCCAAGGCAAAAACAAACATGATCAATTATCAGATTAATTCTGTAATTTAAAGGAACATTCCAAAGGAAGAAAAAAGTCAAAAAAAGGCAGAAAATAGCATAATTTTTACATAACTTTTTAATAAATAGGATTTTATTAAGGCTTTTCATAATACAATAAAAAACTAATCTAGACAAAAGAGAATAGCTGACTATCAAACAGTTGCCAGCACTCTGTCAACAGAGATAATTATGCGGTAATTTATGATAGTATCACACTCTCTCTTTGAAGCTAGATTAAACAGGATTAATCTCACTTGCTCTGAAGGAGCAGTTCATCGCACAGAGACAATGAGGTTTTTTCCAGATGTGTAGGAGAATCTTGGACAGAGGAACTGCTATTGGGCCCAAACACCGCATACTAGCTCTTAAGGTGAGCCCTTCTAATTAAAGTGCTATCCTCATTAAAAACATCTAAATGTTTCTTTCATCTTGATTCACTTATACAAAATGAGTTGTGAAATCTGACCAAATCTTTTCCCACATTCCAAACATATATATGGTTTATTCCAAGTGAGTTCTTTTATGATAAGGCTAAATCCCTGTGCAAATCTCTTTCCACACTCCAAACATTTATACGGTTTCACCCGTGTGAATTCTTTGATGAGAATTAAGGCTTGTGCTGTTAGTGAAGTTCATTCCACACTCAAAACAAGTATATGGTTTCTCCCCTGTGTGAATTCTTTGATGATATGTAAGGTTTGAGTTGTGATTGAAGCTCTTTCCACACTCAAGACATGCATACTGCTTGTCCCCTCTGTGAGTTTTTTGATGAGATGTAAGGCTTGTACCCTGGCTGAAACTCTTTCCACACTCAAAGCACTTATATGGCTTCTCTCCTGTATGGATTCTGCGATGGCAAACAAGGTATGTGCAGTTACTAAAGCTCTTTCCACATGTCACACATTTATATGGTTTTTTTCCTGTATGGATTCGCTCATGCACAGTAAGGTGTGAACTCTGACTGAAGCTCTTCCCACACTCAAAGCATTTATACGGCTTCTCACCAGTGTGAGTTCTCTTATGTGAAGTAAGGTGTGGACTCTGGCTGAAGCTCTTTCCACATTCCAAGCATTTATATGGTTTCTCCCCTGTGTGGGTTCTCTTATGTGAAGTAAGGTTAGCACGGTGAGCAAATCTCCTTCCGCACTCCGAACATTTATATGATTTCTCTCCTGTGTGAATTCTTTGATGAGATGTAAGGCTCGAGCTGTGAGCGAAGCTCATTCCGCACTCCAAACATTTATACTGTTTCTCCCCTGTGTGAATTCTGCGATGAATTAGAAGACCTGTGCTGCAACGGAAACTCTTTCCACAGTCAAAACAGGTATACGGTTTCTCCCCTGTGTGAATTCGTTGATGCGATTTAAGGCTTGAGTGGTGATTGAAACTCTTTCCACACTCAAAACAGGTATACGGTTTCTCCTCAGAGTGGACTTTGTGATGTCTTTTAAGGTTTGAGTGGCCATTGAAACCCTTTCCACATTGTAAGCATTTGTATGATTCCTGTCCGGCGTGAATTCTTTCATGTGATCTTAGGCCTGAGCTGTCACTGAAGTTTTTTCCACACACCAAGCATTTACTTGGTTTCTCCTCTGCGTGGATTCTGCAGTGTGAGTTCAAGCTAGATTAACTGTCAATGTTTTGGCACATAACGAGCTATCATTTGTTCTCTTCCCCTTCTGGAATGGGATTCGATGGCCGTTATCAGTCTGCATAAGAAGACCATTATTCCTCCCAATCTCTTCTTGGTTTTTCTCTTGTGGTCCAGTTTCTTGTTGATCTTGAACGGTCTTTCCTTTGACATTATGTTTCGTTCTTTCTGATGAGTCCCAAGAACGATGACTGTTGTGTTCTTCACCTGCTAAAGTTAAGGGAAAATCACAATTAAAAATGTAATGTAAATCACAATCCTAGTGAGACTTTCTGTAACATATGATGATGATGATTTTATTATTTATTCTCCAACCATCTGGCTGGGTTTGCCCAGCCACACGGGGTAGTTTACAGCATATATAAAGGTCAAGGTCAAGGACCCCTGGGTGGTTAAGTCCAGTCAAAGGTGACTATGGGGTTGTGGTGCTCATCTCACTTTCAGGCCGAGGGAACCAGTGTTTGCGCAGACAACTTTCTGCGTCATGTGGCCAGCAGGACTAAACCACTTCTTGCGCAGCAAAACACTGTGACAGATACCAGAGCGCACAGAGACACTGTTTACCTTCCCGCCATAGCGGTACCTATTTATCTACTCACATTGGCACATAAAAAAGTCTATCAATCATATACATATGCAAAAAGAAAACAAGTAATATATGACTCTAAACAAACATATATTCAGAAATTGAAGGAAGAAGGAAAGAAGGAAAGAATATTATATGGCGGCTTCCAACAGAAAAATGAAATAAAATAATTGATTAAACATTAAAAGCCTCTCTAAACAGGGCTGCCTTCAGATGTCTTCTAAAAATCTGCTAGCAGTTTTTCTCTTTGACATCTGATGGGAGGGCGTTCCACAGGGTGGAAGGAAGGAAGGAAGGAAGGAAGGAAGGAAGGAAGGAAGGAAGGAAGGAAGGAAGGAAGGAAAGAAAGAAAGAAAGAAAGAAAGAAAGAAAGAAAGAAAGAAAGAAAGAAAGATGGAGCTGGTAGACAGCTGCCCAAGACACAGAATTGACCAGCGCCTCCATGGACAACTGTGGGTCCAAAATGACTCCCAGGCTGTGCACCTGGTTCTTCAAGGGCACAGTTATCCCATTCAGCACCAGGGAGTCTCCACACCAAAATGCCCCCTACCCCCCAAAAGCAGTACTTCTGTCTTGTCAGGATTCAACCTCAATCCATTAGCCACCATCAGCTGACCTGCACTGACAGACAGTCTCAAGTGCCAAGGAACAATCAGCGCTGCACTTTCAGGCTCCTGATAATATCCTTTGCAGTCACATCCTCACCCGTCCCACCCCTGAGGCCACATATATAGGGTAGCAGGACACGGTTTGAGGAAAATGGTTTTCTGGGCTAGAGAGGGACTGCTGCCATGACCCACAAGTCTCTCACTGCTGACCTGGCAGCTTGGCTACTGCAAACCGAAAAAACCTGCCCATTCAGTCCCTCATCTGGCAATCACTTCAACTACTAACCAGTGTCAGAATCAGGACCCAACATGACATTATACTATGGAAGTCACTGCATTCATGGGTGTAGCCGGGGGGGGGGGGCAGCCCCCAGACCAAGTAAAACATTAGAAATACTTATCTGTCCAATTACGCCGGTTCTGCCCCCCTAACAGAAGTCCTGCCCCCCCCCCCAAGAAAAATCCTGCACCCATTCCAGCAGTGAAAAACATTCCTTTCCTTTTCTACCTTTTATCTTTCACAACCCAGAACTCTTGCCCTGCAACCTTCCTCGTTTTCTTGCCAGGGGGGCTTCCTCACCCCCAACATCTCCCCAGGTCCCCATCTCCATTCCCTGCAACTCACCAGATCCCACTGAGGATCCTGGGAGGGAACATTCAAAGGTTGTGGGAGGCAGCCTGACCAGGTCAACCGTCCATCTTCCCCCTTCCATCCTCGCTAGGTCTGCAGGAGAATAATAATGAGAATAATAATAATAACAATAAGAACAACAACAACAACTTTTGTAGCCCGCCCTCTCCGGCCGAGGCCAGACCCAGAGTGGCTAACATCATTAAGAAAACACAAGATGCATAAAAACAGACATCACTAAATTAAAATACATCTTAAAATTAATTCAGACAAGTTAAAATCTAAGCAGGTGGCAATTATCAGGTTGGAAGTGAGATTGGTTAATACTTGCCAGGACCAACTGTTTCCACTGATCATACAAGGACCTGTGAGCGGGTTGGGGGCCTCCTTCGGGCTTGTTTTACACAAAGGAAAGTAAGTCAAACGGCATCCTGGACAAAGGCCTTGCGGAACAGTTCCGTCTTGCAGGCCCTGCGGTAACATGTCAAATCCTGGTGGGAGAGCGTTCCACCAGGCTGGGGCCATGGCCGAAAAGGCCCTGGCTCTAGTCAAGGCCAGTCTAATTTCCCTGGGGCCCAGGATCTTCAAGGTGTTGTTGTTAGCAGAAAGAGGGTGAAAGAGGATCAGCCTCTTTCATCCTTCCGGAGGAGCTCAGAAGCCTAAACAAGCTGGAGCCTCAGAGAAGCTGCAGGGCTTCCTCTGCCCTAGATATTCTCCTGCCCCTGCAGAAGCCCAAATGGGACATATATATAAAATTTATATCCCACAATCTGGTTGGGTTCCCACAGCCACCCTGTGCGGCTAACAGCATATATGAAAACACAACAAAACATCAAACATAACAACAGAATATCCTATACAGGCAACAAAGGAACCAACAATAACAATAACAGTTAGAATAACAATAACAGCAGTAATAAACGGTTTACAGTTATACCAAATTAAATTAACCACTAACGCCAAATAAACAAATCACAGCGGACTTTGCTACCAAACTCTGCCAATTTGTCCTTACCCACAACCACTTCAAATTTGGTGATGACCTGTTCCTCCAGATCAGCGGCACAGCCATGGGCACCCGCATGGCCCCACAGTATGCCAACATCTTCATGGCAGATTTAGAACAGATTTAGGAGTTTCCTAAACTCCTACCCACTCAAACCTCTCTTGTACCTACGATACATTGACAATATTTTTTATTAACTGGACACATGGTCAACAGACCCTGGACACCTTCCACCAGACATTCAATGAATTTCACCCCACCATCAACCTAACAATGAACCAATCTATGCAAGAAACACACTTTTTGGACACTACTATAAAAATACAGGATGGGCGTATAGGCACCACCCTATACGGAAAACCAACTGACCAACAAACATATCTACATGCTTCTAGCTACCATCCCAAACATACCAAACAATCCATCATATACAGCCAGGCCCTACGTTACGGCCGCATCTGTTCCAACTCTACAGAGACTCTCACCTAAGAGATCTACAGCAAACCTTTTTAGAACTAAAATATCCACCTGATGAAGTTAAACAACAGATCAACAGAGCCAGACTGATACCCAGAGAGAACTTGCTGCAAGACAGACCCCCCCCAAAAAATAACAGAACACTGCATACAGCCAGCCACCCCATCTTAAACAACTCCTCACCCACAATAATACCACCACCAGACTTAACATGGACACTGGTACCAGAGCCTGCAATAAACCCAGATGCCAACTTTGCTGCCACATACACCCGGACAACACCATTACTGGCCCCAACAACATAAAACATACCATCTCAGGACTATTCAATTGCTCATCTTCTAACATTGTGTATGCCATCAAATGCCAACGGTGCCCTTCAGCTCTCTATATTGGACAAACAGGCCAAACCCTACGCCAAAGGATAAATGGACATAAATCTGACATCAGAAATCACAAGACAGAGAAACCAGTAGGAGAACACTTCAGTCTCCCAGGACAATCTATACAAGATCTCAAAGTAGCTGTCTTATTACAGAAAAATGTCAGAAACAGACTGGAAAGAGAAGTTGCTGAATTGCAACTCATTACCAAGCTTAAAACCATGGAGAGACCTGGTCTGAATAAGGACACTGGATTCTTATCTCATTATACATGATAAAGCTTTCTTTAGCACCTCACCCCTTGCTTTTTCCTGCAGGACCAATTCATCAACAGGTTTACCATTCCTATCAGCCAATCACCCAATACCCCCACCCCCTGACTATACATAAGGGACTGGTGACTTCTGTTTCAATGTATCAGAAGAAGTGTGCATGCACACGAAAGCTCATACCAATGACAAACTTAGTTGGTCTCTAAGGTGCTACTGGAAGGATTTTGTTTATTTTTACGCCAGACCAACACGGCTACCTACCTGTGCCAAATAAACATTTAACCAACACCAACTCGATGAAAACAAAGCAGAGGAACCAAAACTAGAACTGTTTTAAACATTATAAAGCATTTTTGCCATTTGCCCCAACCTAAGAGATGCTCGAGCAATGTCCCAGGGGCCTCCCAGGAGCCTCTTTTGGCTGTTGAAGGGGAGTCTGGGCTCCACCCTCTAGGCCAGGTGGAAATGGGCCTTGCAGCAGAGCGCAGGTCTTCCTTCCAGCCTTCAGGGCATGGCAGGCATAGCAGTGACCCGAAAATGGATCATACGGAGGCTGTGGAAGCCTCCTTATGTGTAGAGTTCCCACTCACAGTTTCCATGGTAAAAGTGGGGTGTCTTCCTCCTGAACCCCACCAGAGAAGAAAGGAGTCCTGCCTGAAAATGAATCTTCTTCACATCACCATTAAAAACATTTCCTTTTCTGTCTACCTTTTATCTCTGCCAACCCGGAGCTCTTGCCCTGCAGCCTTCCTCGTTGTCTTGCCAGGGGAGTTTCCTCACCCCCAACATCTCCCCAGGTCCCCATCACCATTCCCTGGAACTCACCAGATCTCTCTGAGGGTCCTGGGAGAGAACAGTCAGAGGTGGCGGGAGACAGCCTGACCAGGTTAACCGTCCATCTTCCTCCTTCTATCCTCTCTAGGTTTGCAGGACCAGCCTCTGTCAACCTACCCAGGAGATCAGAAGCTGCAGGTTCTGGGGAGGGAGGAAGAAGCAAAGGGAGCCTCAGAGGCCCTGCAGGTATTTTCCGACCAAGGTATATTGTTGGTGAATGATAAGCCTGCCTAGGTGTGAAGCTCCCGCTTGCATTAAAGAGAAGTGCCCCCCTCCTAAACCCCACCATGCGAGGACAGTGGAGTCAAGCCGGAAAGAGGATCTTCTTCCCACCACCATTAAAAACATCCCTTTCATTTCCTCTCTGCCAGCCTGGAGCTGTGACAGGGCTGCCTCTCTCCATTCCTCCTCCTCCCCCAACCCCACATTAGGGGAAGGGGCTGTAGCTCAAGGGACAGAGCATCTGCTCAGCAGGCAGAAAGCCCCCAATCCAAGCCTACACTTGGGCAAAAAAAATGAAAGGCACAAATACAGGATGGGAGACACCTGGCTTGAGAGCAGTACATGTGAAAAGGATCTAGGAGTCTACCAAAAAATCCATTGTATACAGCCAGGCCCTACGTTAGGGACGCATCTGTTCCAACTCTACAGACAGAGACTCTCACCTAAGACTCTCATCTACAGCAAGACTCTCATCTACAGCAAACCTTTTAAGAACTAAAATATCCACCCGATGAAGTTAAACAACAGATCAACAGAGCCAGACTGATACCTAGAGAGAACTTTCTGCAAGACAGACCCAAAAAAGAAAATAACAGAACACCACTAGTTATCACATACAGCTCCCAAGCTAAAACAGTACAGCGCATCATCAGAAATCTACAACCTCTCCTAGACAATGACAGCTCTCTTTCTCAAGCTCTGGGAGGAAGACCTTTCATTGCATACAGCCAGCCACCCCATCTTAAACAACTCCTCACCCACAATAATACCACCACCAGACTTAACATGGACACTGGTACCAGAGCCTGCAATAAACCCAGATGCCAACTTTGCTGCCACATACACCCGGACAACACCATTACTGGCCCCAACAACATAAAACATACCATCTCAGGACTATTCAATTGCTCATCTTCTAACATTGTGTATGCCATCAAATGCCAACGGTGCCCTTCAGCTCTCTATATTGGACAAACAGGCCAAACCCTATGCCAAAGGATAAATGGACATAAATCTGACATCAGGAATCACAAGACAGAGAAACCAGTAGGAGAACACTTCAGTCTCCCAGGACATTCTATACAAGATCTCAAAGCAGCTGTTTTATTTTCAGAAACATCTGGAAAGAGAAGTTGCTGAATTGCAACTCATTACCAGGCTTAAAACCATGGAGACCTGGTCTGGATAAGGACACTGGATTCTTATCTCATTATACATGATAAAGCTTTCTTTAGCACCTCACCCCTTGCTTTTTCCTGCAGGACCAATTCATCAACAGGTTTACCATTCCTATCAGCCAATCACCCAATACCCCCACCCCCTGACTATACATAAGGGTCTGGTGACTTCTGTTTCAGTGTATCTGAAGAAGTGTGCAGGCACACAAAAGCTCATACTATGACAAACTTAGTTGGTCTCTAAGGTGCTACTGGAAGGATTTTGTTTATTTTTGTTTTGACTACACCAGACCAACACGGCTACCTACCTGTGCCAAATAAACATTTAACCAACACCAACTCAATGAAAACAAAACAGAGGAACCAAAACTAGAACTGCTTTAAACATTATAAAACATTTTTGCCATTTTCCCCAACCCGAGTGTCCCAGTGGCCCCCCAGGAGCCTCTTCTGGCTGTTGAAGGGGAGTCTGGGCTCCACCCCCTAGGCCAGGTGGAAATGGGCCTTGCAGCAGAGCGCAGGTCTTCCTTCCAGCCTTCAGGGCATGGCAGGCATAGCAGTGACCTGAAAGTAGATCATAAAGAGGCTGTGGAGGCCTCCTTATGTGTAGAGCTCCCACTCACAGTTTCCATTGTAAAAGTGGGGTGTCTTCCTCCTGAACCCCACCAGAGAAGAAAGGAGTCCTGCCTGAAAATGAGTCTTCTTCACATCACCATTAAAAACATTTCCTTTTCTGTCTACCTTTTATCTCTGCCAACCCGGAGCTCTTGCCCTGCAGCCTTCCTCCTTTTCTTGCCAGGGGAGTTTCCTCACCCCCAACATCTCCCCACGTCCCCATCTCCATTCCCTGGAACTCACCAGATCTCTCTGAGGGTCCTGGGAGAGAACAGTCAGAGGTTGTGGGAGACAGCCTGACCAGGTCAACCGTCCATCTTCCTCCTTCCATCCTCGCCAGGCTTGCAGGACCAGCCTCTTTCATCCTTCATGAGGAGCTCAGAAGCTGCAGGTTTCTGAGAGGGAGGTAGAAGCAAAGGGAGCCTCAGAGGTGTGAAGCTCCCACTTTCAGTAAAAGAGGTATTTTCCGCCCAAGATACTTTGTTGGTGAATGATAAGCCTGCCTAGGTGTGGAGCTCCCACTTGCAGTTTTCTTGGTAAAAGAGAAGTGCCCCCCTCCTGAACCCCACCATGCGAGGACAGTGGAGTCAAGCCGGAAAGAGGATCTTCCTCCCACCCTCCCACCATTAAAAACATCCCTTTCCTTTCCTCTCTGCCAGCCTGGAGCTGTGACAGGGCTGCCCCCCTCCATTACTCCTCCTCCCCCAACCCCACATTAGGGAAGGGGCTGTAGCTCAAGGGACAGAGCATCTCCTCAGCAGGCAGAAAGCCCCCCTCCAAGCCCCAAGGGCACCCTCATTCGCCTAATCCTGCCCTCTCTACCCAGAATTGACCCCTCTTTCTCCAAAACATCCCTCCTCCTCCTCTTCCCCAAGCCATCCTGCCTCCTTTCCTTTGGGGGGGGGGGTTTCCTGCTCCACCCCACAACTGCTTCTCCCCCCCCCCCGCCGCCTTGCCTTCTTGCCTTGCTCTCCTCCTGGGGCTTCCCTGCAGCCCTCGGGGCCCTTTGCTCTTTCGGGGCTCAATTGTGGGGTGCAACCCCATGCATGCTCCTCTTCCAGAGGGCTTCTCTCCTGGAAAGCAGCTGCTCTGACACGGGAGCCCCCCGCCCCGCAAAAAAACACACACCCCCGCAAAAAACCACCCCTTTTCCTACCTTGCAAAATGCAGTCTTCCGCTCTGCCGAATCTCCTCCCTCGCACGTTTGACAAAGGGAGGAGGAAGTGACACTCTCTCCCTCCCCCAGGAAATCCTCTGTCGTAATATCAGCGCAGCCTTTAACCCTTGAAGAGCCAGTATTGCTCCCAACCCCCCTCTCAGGGGACTCCATTAAATAGGGTTGCTACCTTTGTTCTGGCAAAATACAGGGAGGTTGGGGGTGTTTCCTCCCCCCCCATCTGAAGTTACAGTATTTCAAAGCAATCCATTACAATCTGTTGCACCCTAAAAGGACCCCCCCCTCCGGGATTTGTCTCATCATTCGAACAATTTCCTCCATCGCTTCTCCAACAATTTCGTTTTCCAGCAGGTGGAAGGAGCAACAAGGCGATCATCTTTATTGGGCCTGAATCTCCTCACCAATTTTTTTTTTAAAAAAAGCATTATTAAATGGAGCACCACTAGCACTGAACACCAGAGACATAATAATGTAAAAAGTATTATTGGGCATGAAATCACATTAGATTATTTGAAGCCAGGTAGTCTGATGTTCGCCTATAAAAACAGACCCGGCACCTTTGATGCAGAAACATTTAGGATTCCACCTGACGTTTGGGTCATTTAGTAAAGAGGATTTCACAAGACACAGAAAATGTGGAACTAGAAAGGGCTTGGCTGACTTTCAGGTTCAAGGTAAGTTTCTAAACTACAAAGGGGAAATAGGAGGAGGGAAACCTTTCCCAGTGGAGTAGCCATATTCAGCCCAAACATCAGCAGAAAATTGTCCACCCATCACAATACTCACAAATAGCCCCCCCCCCCAATCCATCAATTAAGTATCACCAATAATAATTTATTTACATGCCTCCTGACTAGGTTCCCCCAGCCACTCTAGGTGGCTTCCAATCCACACTTTCTTTTTGGGATGGAGAGGAGGACTAATTGAGGATATGTTCAGCCCAGTACTATTTTTCCAGAACAAGAGATGCTGGAACTCACCGCGAACGCCTTCTCTTCTAATGGCAATGGCACCTACCTGAGAAGGGCCGGAACGGAGTTCCTGTGAGTTCTGGCTGAAAAAAGCCGTTTCAGCCACATGCGTTGGGCCACTGGGACCCTGAGACAGCCCCATGGTTGTCGAGAAGGCCATGAAGTCCCACACAGGCCTATTTGAGGCAGCCTCAGCATGGATGCCGCCCCAAACACCATCACGAGAGGGTTCTCCACCACCACCACATCCCACAGCTCAGTGACAAAGAACATTTACAGCAGAACTTTCCCTTCGGTTGACAGAAGCAACTCCTTGGATCCCTGCTTGGAGTGTAGAATGACTTACCCCAACCTTTAGGTAAAACATGCTATAAAGGCTGTCAATTTAGTGTGCTTCCTAACAAGGTTGGATTTGTGAAAGTTTTGTTTAGGGGTCAGCAAACCTTTTCAGCAGGGGGCCGGTCCACCATCCCTCAGACCATGGGTAGCAACTGTGGGCTCCACTTTTCTCAGTAACCGCTTGACCGATCGCCCTGAAATTTGGACACAACGATCCATGCCACTTCCCGAGTGTTTGCAGAACCTCGGATGCCTCACATCTCATACCTGCACAGGTACAAACCTGCTTTTCCACAAACTAAAACAGCGCCCTCAAGTGGCGTTATTCCCTCAGCTCCTCCTCCTATACCACCTCCCTCCCCATGGAGTCCACGCCACACCCACAAACAGGGTGGGGGGATTCACAGGGGTAAAACAGGGGGACTCTGGGGCTTGGGGGGATCTGAAGGGGGGCTATTACCCTCCATTTCACAGACCACCGCAATTTGTGCAAGGCCAGCTAGTTTTAAATAAAAGCACACATTCTACACATGTAAAAACGTGCTGATTCCTGGACCATCTGCGGGCTGGATTTAGAAGGTGATTGGACCGGATCCGGCCCACAGGCCTTCGTTTGCCTACCCATGGTTTAAGGCTTAGTAATATATGCACTTTCTCGGTAGCTCTTGGGCTGATTATCTTTATTTTCTCGTCTAATAGGTCTCTTAAATTTCGTTCTTACAATTCATTCTGTTCTATTAAAAACAGTATCTCAGCTCTTGCTGAGTTTCTATCATGTCTATGCTTGGATATAAAAGAAATGTTTATAATAATAATAATAATAATAATAATAATAATAATAATAATAATAATAATAATAATTTTATTTATACCCCGCCCTTCCCAGTCAAGACCGAGCTCAGGGCGGCTAACAAGAATATCAAAGCAAGCATAAAAAACCATTCAATTAAAATGCAGATTAAATACAATGTTAAGATTCGATTTTAAAATTAGGAATCTACAAGTGCAACCTCATTTAAATATCTGTAGGATAAAGCCTTAGGGGAAGGTAACACTGGGGCCAGACTGAGTTAGTCCAAAGGCTAAGCGGAACAGCTCCGTCTTGCAGGCCCTACAAAAAGATGACAAATTCCCGCTGGGCCCTAGTTTCCTGAGAGAGAGCATTCCACCAGGTCGGGGCTAGTACTAAGAAGGCCCTGGTCCTGGTCGAGGCCAGCCTAACCATGTTGTGACTCGGGATCTCCAGTATGTTATTATTTGTGGACCTTAATGTCACCTGCGGGGCATACCGGGAGAGGCGGTCCCGTAGGTACGAGGGTCCTAAGCCAATTTTATTTACTGCTTTCCAATCCAGATCAGCCCCTGGCCTCTCAAGATCTTCCCTCCCAAACTTTGGAGGGGCTCCTCTCCACTCCCACTGGTTGCCCCCCATGGCCTTTCCTCACCTCTGCAGATTTTCCAGCTATGCCCCCTTTTGGACAGAAGTCACTTGGCAACTGCACTCCAAACTCTGGTAATTTCCGGGCTGGATAATCGCAATATATTCTTTATGGGGCTTCCCTTAGAGATGACTCAGAAAGTTCCATGGGTCCAGATTACAAACTGGGGTTCCATCTCCCTCTGATATAAATCCTGAGACCTTGTTAAACCACGTGGACCACAGAACAGCTTCTGGGTTAGTGGTGCATGTGGCATCAGCAGATTCCTTGAGACCACGAGGCCTTCCTTCAGATACACTTGCCTGCCCTCCTTCCTCTCTCCCCATATACACACACAGGAACACAGGGATTGTTTATTGTGAATTTATTCCTTTATCCATTAACGTCTATAGTATCTGCATTTTTGTACTTTTTATCATTCTGCATATAAATATTCAACATTCAAGAAATAAGTTTTTTTAAAAAATATATATCCAATTTTATTCACTTTCTCCCTAAAATGAAGCTGTTCATTGCTTTAATTCTTCCCATTTCCATTAGAGCTTTTAGGAATGGCATGATGAATTTGTATGTCAAGAAGAACAAAATGAAAACACTAATGGGAACTTGATTTCCCCCTTCCTTTTTTAAAAAAACAATCCAATATGGTTAGGAATATAGCATTTTAACTCATTCTATAAAGGTAGGGAAACAGAAGCTGATGGTGTTAATCTGAATTAGTTGCCCTTACTTCTGCTTGTAACTAACAAAGAGTTGGAATTAACTCAAGGAATGTTGCCTCCTTCTCCAAGCATTTATATGGTTTATCCCATGTGAGTTCTTTTATGAGAAGTAAGCGTAGATCCACGTGCAAATCTCTTTCCACACTCAAGGCACTTATATGGTTTCTCTCCTGTGTGAATTCTTTTATGATAATGAAGGCTTGAGCTGTGATTGAAGCTCTTTCCACACTCAAAACATGCATACTGCTTGTCCCCTCTGTGAGTTTTTTGATGAGATGCAAGGGTTGAGCTTCGAGTGAAACTCTTTCCACACTCAAAACATGCATACGGTTTTTCACCTCTGTGGATTTTTTGATGTATACGAAGGCTTGTACCCTGGGTGAAGTTCTTTCCACACTCAAAGCACTTATATGGCTTCTCTCCTGTATGGATTCTGCGATGGCAAACAAGGTATGTGTGGTTACTAAAGCTCTTTCCACACGTCACACATTTATATGGTTTTTCCCCTGTATGGATTCGCTCATGCACAGTAAGGTGTGAACTCTGACTGAAGCTCTTCCCACACTCAAAGCATTTATATGGCTTCTCACCAGTGTGAGTTCTCTTATGTGAACTAAGGTGTGAACTGTGGCTGAAGCTCTTTCCACATTCCAAGCATTTATATGGTTTCTCCCCTGTGTGGGTTCTCTTATGTGAAGTAAGGGTAGCACTTTGAGCGAAGCTCATTCCACACTCCAAACATTTATATGATTTCTCTCCTGTGTGAATTCTTTGATGAGTTTGAAGACCTGAGCTGTAACGGAAACTCTTTCCACAGTCAAAACAGGTATACGGTTTCTCCCCTGTGTGAATTTTTTGATGTTGTGTAAGGTTTCTGTTGCATCTGAATCTCTTCCCACACTCAAAACATGCATACTGCTTGTCCCCTCTGTGAGTTTTTTGATGAGATGCAAGGGATGAGCTTTGTGTGAAGCTCTTTCCACACTCAAAACATGCATACGGTTTTTCACCTCTGTGGATTTTTTGATGTATACGAAGGCTTGTACCCTGGTGGAAGCCCATTCCACACTCAAAGCACTTATATGGCCTCTCTCCTGTATGGATTCTGCGATGGCAAACAAGGTATGTGTGGTTACTAAAGCTCTTTCCACACGTCACACATTTATATGGTTTTTCCCCTGTATGGATTCGCTCATGCACAGTAAGGTGTGAACTCTGACTGAAGCCCTTCCCACACTCAAAGCATTTATACGGCTTCTCACCAGTGTGAGTTCTCTTATGTGAAGTAAGGTGTGGACTCTGACTGAAGCTCTTTCCACATTCCAAGCATTTATATGGTTTCTCCCCTGTGTGGGTTCTCTTATGTGAAGTAAGGTTAGCACGGTGAGCAAATCTCCTTCCACACTCAGAACATTTATAAGATTTCTCCCCAGTGTGAATTCTTTGATGAGATGTAAGGCTTGAGCTGTGAGCAAAGCTCATTCCGCACTCCAAACATTTATACTGTTTCTCCCCTGTGTGAATTCTTTGATGAGTTTGAAGACCTGAGCTGTAACGGAAACTCTTTCCACAGTCAAAACAGGTATACGGTTTCTCCCCTGTGTGAATTTTTTGATGTTGTGTAAGGTTTCTGTTGTGACTGAATCTCTTCCCACACTCAAAGCAGGTAAACGGTTTCTCCTCAGAGTGGACTTTGTGATGTCTTTTAAGGTTTGAGTGGTGATTGAAACCCTTTCCACATTGTAAGCATTTGTATGATTCCTGTCCGGCGTGAATTCTTTCATGTGATTTTAGGCCTGAGCTGTCACTGAAGCTCTTTCCACACACCAAACATTTACACGGTTTCTCCTCTGTGTGGATTCTGCAGTGTGAGTTCAAGCTAGATTTACTTTCTGATGAAACCAGAGTACGATGACTGTCCTGTTCATCACCTGCTAAAGTTAAGGGAAAATCACAATTAAAAATGTAATGCGAATCACAATCCTAGTGAGACTTTCTGTAACATATGATGATGATGATTTTATTAGTTATTCCCCAGCCACAAGGGGCAGCTTACAGCATTTATGAAGGTAACAGACCCCTGGATGGTTAAGTCCAGTCAAAGGTGACTATGGGGTTGTGTTGCTCATCTCACTTTCAGGACGAGGTAACCAATGTTTGTCCACAGACAGCTTTCTGCGTCATGTGGCCAGCTGGACTAAACCGCTTCTGGCACAGCAGAACACCGTGACAGAAACCAGAGCGCACAGAAACACTGTTTACCTTCCCGCCATATTAATCTACTCACACTGGCACATTTTATTTTTATTATTTTTATTTAGAAACAAGACAAAGTCCAGCTATCATATATACATATGCAAAAAGAAAGCAAGTAATATATGACTCTACACAAACATATGTTGAGAAATTGAATGAAGAAAGAAAGAAGGAAAGAAGGAAATAATAATAATAAGAAAATAATAACAATAACAACAACAACAACAATAATAATAATAATAATTTATTTATACCCCACCCGTCTGGCTAGGTTTCCCCAGCCACTCTGGCCGGCTTCCAACAGAAAAATGAAATAAAATAATTGATTAAACATTAAAAGCCTCTCTAAACAGGGCTGCCTTCAGGTGTCTTCTAAAAATCTGCTAGCTGTTTTTCTCTTTGACATCTGATGGGAGGGCGTTCCACAGGGTGGGTGGAAGGAAGGAAGGAAGGAAGGAAGGAAAGAAGGAAAGAAGGAAAGAAGGAAAGAAGGAAAGAAGGAAAGAAGGAAAGATGGAGCTGGTAGACAGCTGCCCAAGACACAGAATGGACCAGCGCCTCCATGGACAACTGTGAGTCCAAAATGACTCCCAGGCTGTGCACTTGAATGCGGCCTAGAATGCGGCCGCTAGACTGGTGACTGGGAGCGGCCGCCGAGACCACATAACACCGGTCCTGAAAGACCTACATTGGCTCCCAGTACGTTTCCGAGCACAATTCAAAGTGTTGGTGTTGACCTTTAAAGCCCTAAACGGCCTCGGTCCGGTATACCTGAAGGAGCGTCTCCACCCCCATCGTTCTGCCCGGACACTGAGGTCCAGCGCCGAGGGCCTTCTGGCGGTTCCCTCACTACGAGAAGCCAAGTTACAGGGAACCAGGCAGAGGGCCTTCTCGGTAGTGGCACCCACCCTGTGGAATGCCCTCCCACTAGAGGTCAAAGAGAAGAACAATTACCAGACCTTTAGAAGGCATCTCAAGGCAGCCCTGTTTAGGGAAGCTTTTAATGTTTGATGGATTTCTGTATTTTAATGTTTGATGGATTTCTGTATTTTAGAATTTCTGTTTTGTTGGAAGCCGCCCAGAGTGGCTGGGGGAACCCGGCCAGATGGCCGGGGTATAAATAATAAATTATTATTATTATTACTTGGTTCTTCAAGGGCACAGTTATCCCATTCAGGACCAGGGAGTCTCCACACCAAAATGCCCCCTACCCCCCAAAAGCAGTACTTCTGTCTTGTCAGGATTCAACCTCAATCCATTAGCCACCATCAGCTGACCTGCACTGACAGACAGTCTCAAGTGCCAAGGAACAATCAGCGCTGCACTTTCAGGCTCCTGATAATATCCTTTGCAGTCACATCCTCACCCGTCCCACCCCTGAGGCCACATATGTAGGGCAGCAGGACAGGGTTTGAAAAAGATGGCTATATGGGCTAGAGAGGGACTGCAGCCATGACCCACAAGTCTCTCACTGCTGACCTGGCAGCTTGGCTGCTGCAAACCGAAAAAATCTGCCCATTCAGTCCCTCATCTGGCAATCGGTGCAGCTACCAGCCAGTGTCAGAATGAGGACCCAACACGACATTATACTATGGAAGTTGCTGTATTCATTGGTGTAGCCAAGGAGGGGGGGGCAACCCCCAGACCAAGTAAAACATTAGAAATACTTATCTGACCAATTACGCCGGTTCTGCCCCCCTAACAGAAGTCCTGCCCCCCAAGAAAAATCCTGCTCCCATTCCAGCAGTGAAAAACATTCCTTTCCTTTTCTACCTTTTATCTTTCACACCCCAGAACTCTGGCCCTGCAACCTTCCTCGCTTTCTTGCCCGGGGGGGGGGGGGGCTTCCTCACCCCCAACATCTCCCCAGGTCCCCCTCTCCATTCCCTGCAACTCACCAGATCCCACTGAGGATCCTGGGAGGGAACATTCGAAGGTTGTGGGAGACAGCCTGACCAGGTCAACCGTCCATCTTCCCCCTTCCATCCTCGCTAGCCCTGCAGGAGAATAATAATGAGAATAATAATAATAACAATAAGAACAACAACAACAACTTTTGTAGCCCGCCCTCTCCGGCCAAGGCCAGACCCAGAGTGGCTAACATCATTAAGAAAATACAAGATGCATAAAAACAGACATCACTAAATTAAAATACATCTTAAAATTAATTTAGACAAGTTAAAATCTAAGCAGGTGGCAATTATCAGGTTGGAATTGAGATTGGTTAATACTTGCCAGGACCAACTGTTTCCACTGATCATACAGGACCTGTGAGCGGGTTGGGGGCCACCTTTGGGCTTGTTTTACCGCCTCCTTGGGGCTTGTTTTACACAAAGGAAAGTAAGTCGAACGGCATCCTGCCCAAAAGTTCCGTCTTGCAGGCCCTGCGGTAACATGTCAAATCCCACAGAGCCCTGGTCTCTTGTGGGAGAGCGTTCCACCAGGCTGGGGCAATGGCCGAAAAGGCCCTGGCTCTAGTCAAGGCCAGTCTAATTTCCCTGGGGCCCGGGTGTGGGAATACCACATTGAAAACAAAGACAAAGGACCAAAGATTCAACCAGCAAATCTCTTGGAGGGAAAGTGCCACTCTCTTCCCCTTCGCCAGATCTTTTTATTACAATATCAAAAGTTACAAAAATTCAAATCATCCAATAGAATTCATCCTAAGTTCTAAAACCCCTCCCAGGTTTCCTCCCACCTTGAATCTGATACTGTTGGGAGAATCTGGAACTAACACTAAGATGCTAAAAAGACTTCCTGGACTTCAAAGAAACTACATCTAAAGAAAGGAAAGAGGGGCCCAGGAATTCCTGCATAGATTAACAGTGTCTTGTCAGAAAACAGGTTTGTCAGCTTTTCAAAGGCTAACAGGAAGGAAGGAAGATTAACAGATGCCCTTTTACCCAGATCTATTGAGCCAAATGTTTTACAGCCAGGCATGAAACAAATGGCAACACAGCCCTGTTTCTTGCAACCCAGACTGAAACGTGTTTTAAAGGTGGAAAGAGATGGAGTCAGTAATCATCCCAGAAACCTATGTCCAAGACCAGGATTTTCATAATTCAGGCAGCAGAGGTATATCAAGGGAGCCACCAAGCTCAGACATCCTCTACAGGCACACATAATTATGAGTACCTGATTCCCTTCCATAGATCACTAGAAAGTCACCACTACACCCGGGATCTTCAAGGTGTTGTTGTTAGCAGAAAGAGGGTGAAAGAGGATCAGCCTCTTTCATCCTTCCGGAGGAGCTCAGAAGCCTAAACAAGCTGGAGCCTCAGAGAAGCTGCAGGGCTTCCTCTGCCCTAGATATTCTCCTGCCCCTGCAGAAGCCCAAATGGGACATATATATAAAATTTATATCCCACAATCTGGTTGGGTTCCCACAGCCACCCTGTGCGGCTAACAGCATATATGAAAACACAACAAAACATCAAACATAACAACAGAATATCCTATACAGGCAACAAAGGAACCAACAATAACAATAACAGTTAGAATAACAATAACAGCAGTAATAAACGGTTTACAGTTATACCAAATTAAATTAACCACTAACGCCAAATAAACAAATCACAGCGGACTTTGCTACCAAACTCTGCCAATTTGTCCTTACCCACAACCACTTCAAATTTGGTGATGACCTGTTCCTCCAGATCAGCGGCACAGCCATGGGCACCCGCATGGCCCCACAGTATGCCAACATCTTCATGGCAGATTTAGAACAGATTTAGGAGTTTCCTAAACTCCTACCCACTCAAACCTCTCTTGTACCTACGATACATTGACAATATTTTTTATTAACTGGACACATGGTCAACAGACCCTGGACACCTTCCACCAGACATTCAATGAATTTCACCCCACCATCAACCTAACAATGAACCAATCTATGCAAGAAACACACTTTTTGGACACTACTATAAAAATACAGGATGGGCGTATAGGCACCACCCTATACGGAAAACCAACTGACCAACAAACATATCTACATGCTTCTAGCTACCATCCCAAACATACCAAACAATCCATCATATACAGCCAGGCCCTACGTTACGGCCGCATCTGTTCCAACTCTACAGAGACTCTCACCTAAGAGATCTACAGCAAACCTTTTTAGAACTAAAATATCCACCTGATGAAGTTAAACAACAGATCAACAGAGCCAGACTGATACCCAGAGAGAACTTGCTGCAAGACAGACCCCCCCAAAAAAATAACAGAACACTGCATACAGCCAGCCACCCCATCTTAAACAACTCCTCACCCACAATAATACCACCACCAGACTTAACATGGACACTGGTACCAGAGCCTGCAATAAACCCAGATGCCAACTTTGCTGCCACATACACCCGGACAACACCATTACTGGCCCCAACAACATAAAACATACCATCTCAGGACTATTCAATTGCTCATCTTCTAACATTGTGTATGCCATCAAATGCCAACGGTGCCCTTCAGCTCTCTATATTGGACAAACAGGCCAAACCCTACGCCAAAGGATAAATGGACATAAATCTGACATCAGAAATCACAAGACAGAGAAACCAGTAGGAGAACACTTCAGTCTCCCAGGACAATCTATACAAGATCTCAAAGTAGCTGTCTTATTACAGAAAAATGTCAGAAACAGACTGGAAAGAGAAGTTGCTGAATTGCAACTCATTACCAAGCTTAAAACCATGGAGAGACCTGGTCTGAATAAGGACACTGGATTCTTATCTCATTATACATGATAAAGCTTTCTTTAGCACCTCACCCCTTGCTTTTTCCTGCAGGACCAATTCATCAACAGGTTTACCATTCCTATCAGCCAATCACCCAATACCCCCACCCCCTGACTATACATAAGGGACTGGTGACTTCTGTTTCAATGTATCAGAAGAAGTGTGCATGCACACGAAAGCTCATACCAATGACAAACTTAGTTGGTCTCTAAGGTGCTACTGGAAGGATTTTGTTTATTTTTACGCCAGACCAACACGGCTACCTACCTGTGCCAAATAAACATTTAACCAACACCAACTCGATGAAAACAAAGCAGAGGAACCAAAACTAGAACTGTTTTAAACATTATAAAGCATTTTTGCCATTTGCCCCAACCTAAGAGATGCTCGAGCAATGTCCCAGGGGCCTCCCAGGAGCCTCTTTTGGCTGTTGAAGGGGAGTCTGGGCTCCACCCTCTAGGCCAGGTGGAAATGGGCCTTGCAGCAGAGCGCAGGTCTTCCTTCCAGCCTTCAGGGCATGGCAGGCATAGCAGTGACCCGAAAATGGATCATACGGAGGCTGTGGAAGCCTCCTTATGAGTAGAGTTCCCACTCACAGTTTCCATGGTAAAAGTGGGGTGTCTTCCTCCTGAACCCCACCAGAGAAGAAAGGAGTCCTGCCTGAAAATGAATCTTCTTCACATCACCATTAAAAACATTTCCTTTTCTGTCTACCTTTTATCTCTGCCAACCCGGAGCTCTTGCCCTGCAGCCTTCCTCGTTGTCTTGCCAGGGGAGTTTCCTCACCCCCAACATCTCCCCAGGTCCCCATCACCATTCCCTGGAACTCACCAGATCTCTCTGAGGGTCCTGGGAGAGAACAGTCAGAGGTGGCGGGAGACAGCCTGACCAGGTTAACCGTCCATCTTCCTCCTTCTATCCTCTCTAGGTTTGCAGGACCAGCCTCTGTCAACCTACCCAGGAGATCAGAAGCTGCAGGTTCTGGGGAGGGAGGAAGAAGCAAAGGGAGCCTCAGAGGCCCTGCAGGTATTTTCCGACCAAGGTATATTGTTGGTGAATGATAAGCCTGCCTAGGTGTGAAGCTCCCGCTTGCATTAAAGAGAAGTGCCCCCCTCCTAAACCCCACCATGCGAGGACAGTGGAGTCAAGCTGGAAAGAGGATCTTCTTCCCACCACCATTAAAAACATCCCTTTCATTTCCTCTCTGCCAGCCTGGAGCTGTGACAGGGCTGCCTCTCTCCATTCCTCCTCCTCCCCCAACCCCACATTAGGGGAAGGGGCTGTAGCTCAAGGGACAGAGCATCTGCTCAGCAGGCAGAAAGCCCCCAATCCAAGCCTACACTTGGGCAAAAAAAATGAAAGGCACAAATACAGGATGGGAGACACCTGGCTTGAGAGCAGTACATGTGAAAAGGATCTAGGAGTCTTGGTAGACCACAAACTTGACATGAGTCAGCAGTGTGATGCAGCAGCCAAAAAAGCCAATGCAATTCTGGGCTGCATCAATAGGAGTATAGCATCTAGATCAAGGGAAGTAATAGTACCACTGTATTCTGCTCTGGTCAGACCTCACCTGGAGTACTGTGTCCAGTTCTGGGCACCACAGTTCAAGAAGGATACTGACAAGCTGGAACGTGTCCAGAAGAGGGCAACCAAAATGGTCAAAGGCCTGGAAACGATGCCTTATGAGGAACGGCTTAGGGAGCTGGGTATGTTTAGCCTGGAGAAGAGAAGGTTAAGGGGTGATATGATAGTCAAGTTCAAATATATAAAAGGATGTCATATAGAGGAGGGAGAAAGGTTGTTTTCTGCTGCTCCAGAGAAGCGGACACGGAGCAACGGATTCAAACTACAAGAAAGAAGATTCCACCTAAACATTAGGAAGAACTTCCTGACAGTTAAGAGCTGTTCAGCAGTGGAATTTGCTACCAAGGAGTGTGGTGGAGTCTCCTTCTTTGGAGGTCTTTAAGCAGAGGCTTGACAGCCATCTGTCAGGAATGCTTTGATGGTGTTTCCTGCTTGGCAGGGGGTTGGACTGGATGGCCCTTGTGGTCTCTTCCAACTCTATGATTCTATGATTCTAAGCCCCAGGGGACACCCCCATTGGCCTAATCCTGCCCTCTCTACCCAGCATTGACCCCTCTTTCTCCAAAACATCCATGCCTCCCTCCTCCTCCCCTTCCCCGAGCCATCCTGCCTCCTTTCCTTTGGGGGGGGGGGTTTCCTACTCCACCCCACAAGTGCCTCTCCCCCCCCTTGCCTTCTTGCCTTGCTCTCATCCTGGGGCGTCCGTGCAGCCCTCGGGGCCCTTTGCTCTTTCGGGGTTCAATTGTGGGGTGCAACCCCATGCATGCTCCTCTCCCGGAGGGCGTCTCTCCTGCAAAGCAGCTGCTCTGACACGGGAGCCCCCCACCCCCCAAAAAACCACCCCCTTTTCCTACCTTGCAGAATGCAGTCTTCCGCTCTGCCGAATCTCCTCCCTCGCACGTGTGACAAAGGGAGGAGGAAGTGACACTTTTTTCCTCCCCCAGGAAGTCATATGTCGTAATATCAGCGCAGCATTTAACCCTCGAAGAGCCAGTATTTCTCCCAACCCAGTATTTCTCTCAGGGGACCCCATTAAATAGGGTTGCTACATTTGTTCTGGCAAAATACAGGGCGGTTGGGGGTGTTTCCTCCCCCCCATCTGTTGCTGAAGTTATTTCAAAGCAGCCCATTACAATCTATTACAGCCTAACAGGACGCCCCCCCCCCGGAATTTCTTTTCTTTCTCTCTCTCTCTTTCTCTCTCTCTCTCTTATCATTCGAGTGTTCCCTCCAAGGGACTCTGGCAAGGAGGGGGGCGCTTTGTGGGGTCCCGTAGGCAGAATCCGCAATGTCCCCAGCACCATACAGTTCGGGTGGGGGTGGGGCTGGGAGAGATACTGGCTCTTCAAGGGTTAAAGGCAGAGACTATATTATGACAGAGGACTTCCTGGGGGAGGGGGAAAGTATCACTTCCTCCTCCGTTGGTCACCTTTGAAAAGCTACGAGGGAGGAGATTCTGCAGGCCTGAAAACTGTGCCTTTTGCAAGGTAGGGAAAAGAGGGAGATTTTTTTTCGGGGGGGGGGGGTGCTCCCATCTCAGAGCAGCTCCTTTGCAGGAGGGCAGTTTTGCAAAGGGAGGGAGGGAGCATCCGTGGGGCTGCACCCCCAATTCAGCCCCGAAAGAGCTGCGATGAGTGCAAAAGGTTTTAAGGGGTGCAGGAGGAGAGCACGGCAAGAAGACAAGGCGGGGGAAGAGGCAGTTTTAGGGTGGGGCAGGATGAACCCCCCCCCCAAACATACCGGTAGCTGCCAAGTTATCCCTTTTTTTAAGGGAAATTCCCTTATGCTGAATAGGCTTCCTCACGAGAAAAGGGAAAACTTGGCAGCTATGCCCAAAGGAAGGGAGGCAGGATGACTCGGAAGAGGAGGAGGGAGGCATTGGTTTTTGGAAAAATAAGGGTAGAGTGGGCAGGATCAGCTGGAAACTCGTTTCAACACTACAGTACAGGGCATGGATATTTTTTCCTTCGATGCCTTTGCGGTTTAGGATGAAGGCACCCAAGAGGGCACACACAGTCTCTCTGTATAGTAATCAGCCTTCGGAAGGTACCAAGGTGTTCGGAGAGATGAAGGAGGGAAGAATTTAAGTTTGGGAAGAGGAGAACCATTAGCTGTAAAATGAACTTATGCAGCAGAACTGGGGGCTCCAAGCTCAGTGAGCTGTCTACAAATAGCCTTAATAAAAATAAAAAATCCTTCCAGTAGCACCTTAGAGACCAACTAAGTTTGTCATAGGTATGAGCTTTCGTGTGCATGCACACTTCTTCAGATACACTGAGACGGAAGTAACCAGACCCTTCTGTATAGTCAGAGGGGGGGGGATGGGAATGGGTGATGGGCTGATAGGAGTGGTAAACCTGTTGATGACTGTTAACAACTGTTAACGACTGCAATTGGTCTTGCAGGAAAAAGCAAGGGCCAGGTGCTAAAGAAAGCTTGATCATGTATAATGAGATAAGAATCCTATGTCTCTGTTCATACATTCATCAACAGGTTTACCACTCCTATCAGCCAATCACCCATTCCCACCACCCTTCTGTGTAATACACCTCCTCACCCTCTCTATATATATAAGGGTCTGGTGACTTCTGTTTCAGTTTATTTGAAGAAGTGTGCATGCACACGAAAGCTCATACCTATGACAAACTTAGTTGGTCTCTAAGGTGATACTGGAAGGATTTTTTATTTTTATTTTGACTGCATCAGACCAACACGGCTCCCTACCTGTAACTAGTACAAATAGCCTTGTTCCTCCTGAGCAATGGGTTTTCAAGCACAGAGTCTCAGCCCTGCCTGGGGACTGAATCTTGGGATTTCTGGCTGCTGAGGAGATGCTCTGCCCTCGAACTACAGCCCCTTACCCAAAAGTGAGGTTGCAGGAGGAGGAGGAACAGAGGGAGGCAGCCGTGTCACAGTTCCAGGCTGGGGAAAAAGGAAAGGGATGTTTTTAATGGTGGTGAGAAGCAGATCCTCTTTCAGGCATGACTCCACTTTCCTCGCATGGTGGGGTCCAGGAGGAAGGTGCCCCTCTTTTACCAAGGAAAGCGGGAGCTCCACACCTAGGCTGGGTTATCATTCACCAGCAAATTGTCTTGGGCAGGAGAATCCCTCCCAGGAACCTGCAGCTTCTGAGCTCTTCAGAAAGGATGGAAGAGGCTGATCCTGCAAACCTAGCGAGGATGGAAGGAG